>NC_134832.1:44526366-44853296 GCF_004210375.1 Tachypleus tridentatus
TTAGCACACATAAAACACAAACTCTGTTTAACTGCTTTATTGAGTCAGAATGATTTATTGTACTTGGCCTTCTATCTTCAACTAACTACATCTGACATTCTTTACTTTTCAAGAAATGTTATATTTACCTTGTGGCTAATACTATTCACGTGACTGGTCGTTCTCATTCAAACATAGGTCAAGTCATAACCTTGAGGTATCACCTGAACTTCCATTATTGATAACATTTCACAGCATGCAATATTGCAGGTATTATCTACTTGAGAATAACAAAGAAACAAAGACTGGAATGAAATCATCTTAATGGCTTTTCAATCAGATATTTTGTGAAACCTGCATTTGTACAGAATAGATACTGTTTTCTTATAAATATAAAGAAATGCCTAATGTCAGAATCTCCACAGAATCACAGAAACTAATATTGTATTCCTGAATACTCATTTTGATAACTTTTTAAAGCATCTTAGGAACTTACTCATTTGGATCAATTAATTTTTTATGTCCCAGGTATTTGGTTTACAGCCATTAACCCTAGATGATCTGTTAAATATATGTGCTGATGTTGCTAAAGGCTGTGTATATCTTGAAGAAATGCACTTTGTGCATAGGTAAGTTGAACAAGATTTTTTTGTTCTGTAAAATCTGACTAGTTTTGACACTCATGCATACTTCTCCTTTATTATATTAAACTGAAAAAAAAAGTGCATGATGTAGTACTATAAACACAAATGATTTAATTAAATGACTGCTAACTCCAGAAAATAATCTATTCAGTATTTTATTTTTCTATTTTCTAGCAGTAACGTACATGCATGCATGTTCATTATCTGACTGTATATTTTAGTGCAGAAAAATTTCAAGTTTTGTATTATTTTAGTCTGCATGCATCAGTGAAAATAGGAGGTGACTCTAGAAACTGTAAAAATGAAATGTTGAATAGATTAAATTATTTTTTATGCAGATTATAATAATTTAATAAAATCAGGTCAACTGATTTTACTAAATAGTATCTACTATGTTGAGCTGAACACTTTTCTTTTAAGAACAGTCAATCTAAGGTAGTGGTAAAGATTGCTGTGCAAAAATGAATGTATTATCCATAGTGGAAGAGTATATATTTTTTTACCATGAAAGTAATTTGACTGATAAAAACTGAAATTGTAATTCATATTACGAGAAAAAAAAATGATGCCCAAAACTGCTGTTTTGTTCTTGGCTTGTGCTCTGCAGGGTACCTACATCTTGATAGAGCTGAAATATGAAACGTTGATGAACTAAAGAATTAGCACTGGGTACTGTGTGAAACATGTTTACAATCTAGTGTGTACTATGCTACCTAAAGTTCCAAAATTATCTGCAAAGCTGAGGAGCCTCAAGTGCTTCTTGTTTTACACTGAATGAAAGAGTTTAAAATGGATGCATAAATTAAAATGATGTTGTAGAGCTTACTTCAATGATATTTTTTGCATAGGATGTTTTTTATTGTTGTCTTGTGCACGTATAACAGCGTTAAATTAGTGAAAGATATTTTAATATACTTGCATGTATCTCTTCATTATAAAAATTGAATGTATTGTAATGTATTAACTTAACCAACAGAGACATAGCTGCTCGTAACTGTTTAGTATCAAGTCATGACCCTGCTATCCGTCATGTAAAGATTGGAGATTTTGGTTTGGCAAGAGACATTTATAAAAATGACTACTATAGGAAAGAGGGAGAAGGTCTGCTTCCAGTGCGATGGATGGCCCCAGAGTCTCTGATAGATGGTGTCTTCACTAGTCAATCAGATATCTGGTATGTAAGATCAGTACACTGGGTAGTCTGTGTTTAATATGTAAGATAAGAATGTAAATTAGTCTGACTACAGAAACATTAAGAAAGAGCTCTAGGCTTAGATTAATTGTTATGCATGCAACTATATTAATTGTCATGGACAATAACATAAATATGAAAGTTTTGTTTGATTAGCATTTATTTTAGTCTAACACATGGTATGGTCTTGCTTGTTACAGTGTTATGACAGTAAATTTACAAATAGATTATTTCACAGTTTTTTATCTTAAAATTCGAGGGAAAGCTGTATTTTACAGTTTTTTAATAAGAAAGAGTAAGTATATCTCTGGAAGTTATAAGATGTGAAGAGTTTTAATTAGTTAATGTTGTGATATTGATTTTGTAGTTTGTCTGAAAGTGACACATTTGAATTTTCCCTGTACTTGCTGTCAATTTAGAACTTTAAACCATGCATCTATACACACCACAGAAGTGAATCCACAGATGATTTATGCTTCTATAAGTAAAAAAATAATTGTTCATTTCTAATGACTTGTAGACATTGAGGGATCTCTTTGTAACAGAACTCAGATTGTTAGTAATAGTTTGTTTGTTATTAAGCAAAATTACACAAAGGACTATTTGTGCTCTGCCCACCATGGGTATCAAAATCCAGTTTCTAGCAGTATAAGTCCACAGACATAGTGCTGTACCATTGGGAACTTTGATAAGAGAGAAACTCAAGGTAGTAAATAAAATGTACTCATATTATAAAACCTATTAAGAAATTGTATGATACTGTAAGACTAACATTTTTAAGAGTGAACAATCTAAACAATAAGGAGCATATAGAAAATTTGGTGACACCTACTTCAAATAAATGCATTTCTATTATCGGTAAAATGGTTCTTTCACAAGGTGATGCTCTTCTGGATCTAACCAGGAAGCTGAAACACTTGTAAGAAATAACCCCTATATCAAATATGGTACAAGATGTTGGCTCTAGTAAGGCATGAAAACTTTGATGATCAATAGGACATTATGGAGCCAGAAAGCTACTAGTAACAAAATAACTAACTAACTGTTCTACCTTGTGCGAGACAGCAGGTGCAACCAAGTGAGGGGTCAGAGTCTCTTAGCACAACTTAATACTGAACTAGGAATGACGGACTAGCTTTTGTATACTCATACCTTGTACACTGTATGCAATTTTTAAAACGTAAAAAAATTATTACACTGATAATTTTACCAATTTACCTATTTTTTATTTCTGTTTACAGTCACTTATAATTAAAAATTAGTAATTAGTTTCATGTTTTAATATCGTTTTTTTTCAAAACTTGTATTCTCTTGCTGTTAAGAATAACATTATAAAATAAGCAAATTAAAAACAAACATATAGTGTTGTCTAGTAGTATTAAAAAAACAGAAATAGTGGGTGCTGTTTGATGAGGGTTACCAGTCACTGAGTAAACACCATATTATTTGATAGTTCTCCTATTTTTGTTAGTGATGGAGGTATTCAAGCTCTGAATAAACAACTTCTTAACCCTTAAACTTTTCTATTTTTGCATTTTCTGGATTGGGATCAAACCAAAGACATTTCACATGCCAGATGAGTGCTGTCTGACTAAACTGGAGTTTACTAAACATTGAATACTCTTCTGAAGATGTATGTTGCTCATTGATTTAACATTACTGTTGCAAATTGTAAAATAACTTTCAAAACTTTTTTTTTATCATTTATGATAAGTTAATTTTAAGTAGTTCCTGGCCTGGCATGGTCAAGTGGGTTAAGGCGTTCAACTCGTAATCCAAGGGTCACGGGTTCGAATCCCCATCACACAAAACATGGTCGCCCTTTCAGCCATGGCAGCATTATAATCTGACGGTCAATCCCACTATTCGTTGGTAAAAGAGTAGCCCAAGACTTGGCGGTGGATGGTGATGACTAGCTGCCTTCCCTTTAGTTTTACACTGCTAAATTAGGGACAGCTAGTGCAGATAGCCCTCAAGTAGCTTTGCGTGAAATTGAAAACAAACAAACAATCAAGTAGTTTTTATACAAGGTGTGTCAAACTATACATACATCAAAAAGTTTCATAACATTTGTATTGTCTAAAATAAAAACAAAATATCTTATGAAGGCTTATAAGATTAATTTAATTAATGAATTTCTACATGTTCACCATTATTAGCTATAATCAATCTTATTACACAATCAAATTCTGAGAGCACATCTTTTAATGCAGCTGCAGGAATAGATAAGACTGCATCATAGATACAAAGATTCAGTTCCTTAAGACTCCTTAGTTAGTTATGGTAGACTTGTTTTCAAAAAGCCTCAATAGTCCAAAGGGGTGAACTTGGGAGAACACTTCAAGAGTTATCATTTTACTAAAAAACAGTGTCAATATTGAAATCTGCAGTAAAACAAATTCATAAATAATAATGATAAATAATGTAAGTAATAAGAATAATAAATAACTTAAATAAAATTTACAAGCCTTCAGAAGATGTTTTCAAGGTTGGTATATTAATTTTGGGACGCACTGTATAAACTTTTGTAAACCACTCATGCAAAACTGTTTCTTGAATTATCTACAGATATTATTGTACAGTTTAATGAACTAAAAAAAAATCTCTGATGTATGATTGGTTATTCTGGTAGTGAAGTTGAGTGACGTATTGCCTTTTAGTTTTAAATAGAATTAATTCAACATTCATATTATATCCTTAAAAATTTTTAAGTAACTTTATATTTCATTTTAACCTTTTGTACTTGTAAGATGTCATTTATTATATCACATATAGGGCTTTTGGGGTTCTCCTATGGGAGGTTATGACATTAGGTCAACAGCCCTACCCTGCACGTACAAACTTGGAAGTTCTATATTATGTTCGAGGCGGTGGTCGTCTAGACAGTCCAGAAAAATGCCCTAGAGAACTGTAAGTAACAGATGTTTACTTTCTGCTCATTATTCACTAGTAGTTAGGACTCATAAACACCAAATGTACCTTTTATTCTTTTGGTTAATTTATTCACATAATTAAAATTTAATTTCAATGGATTATTGGTACATCTACATTTTCAGGGGTTTTTGGGTATGAGTTACTGAAATTCTAAAACCCATTACTTTAGTCATTTTCCAATTTTTATTACTTTGGCAAGCAATCAGTTCAGTTTTCTTCTTGCTTCTGTTGGCTAGTAATACACACGCATGCTGTCCCTGTGAAGCTAACAAAGTGAATTTTGCTATTGACACATCTACCTTCATTAGTATATACAATATCTCTTGAATTTACTAACATGTATTAAGCTTCTATAGTTTGCTGGAATATGCTTATTTCTTCTGAAGGTTACTAATGTGAATAATGATGTTCCAGTAAACAAACATGTATATTATGGTTTTAGTGTACACTCATGTCTAGTATTATTGTATAGTCAACTGAAATTTGAACAGTGAGTCTCCCAGAGTATATGCTATGTTTCTAATCTATTGAAATGTATATAATGTTTCTACTGTTTGGATAGACTTCACTGACTGTTTCTGATGTTTACAGAGTACTTGAATCAAGTTTAATAATATACTGTGTAGTGTGCTGATTTATGGTAATGCTTGTATAGTTCTCTGTCTCATATTTTTACTATTGTTTAATGCTGTATGTATAAGACCTATGTTTTAGGTTATAAGCTTCTCTCCTTGTTTTTAGGTATGAACTTATGCTACTATGTTGGGGGTATGACCAAGAAAGTAGGCCATCTTTTACCACATGCCTTGAAACCTTGTTAGCTCTTCAGTTAAAGTTCCAGAACTCAGTTGTTCACAATCATAACTATATTGGCATCCACAGAAATAGTGAGTTCAGTTGTTGTATTAATTATTGTACATTTTTATCCAGTATGTAATTTAAACTTCTTCTAACCTGTAACTTGTATATTTTAATAATGCTTTTGAAGAAATGTCTCTGATTTAATATTGTTTTTTTTTTACTTTTTTAAACAATCTTACAGCTTTTAACACATTTTGATTTTAGTATGCTTTTTGAATCTGATAATATATATTTTTCGCTGTATATTATAAATGCATCTATAATAGTCTCACACTTTTCAGTTGATTTGAATTATGCTTTAATATATTATATACAAATCTGTGTTATTTACAGGCACTTTCATACAGAAGATCTTGTAATACAGATGTCAGTTAGCTCCTTCTTGCCATGTAATAATGTTTTCTTCACCTGAGATTTGAACCCAAGAATATTTTACATACTAGACTCTACTGACAAACACTTGCTAGTAAGACTCTTTCTCAGCAATTCAAACCACTGTATTCTCCTTCTCTGACAAACAGTGCCTGTCCTCAGGCATACTTTCAGGGATGGCTTCACTTTAAGCATTACATTGCTAAATTACTTTGTCATGATATATATTTCCTCACCTTCAGTGTGAACCTGCAATATAAACAGCATTCTACCAGCTGAGCTAAAGAGTTATTAATTCACTTTGGATATGAACCTGGGACATATATGAGTGTTCTGTCAGCTGAGCTGAAGAGTTATCTATTATTAATTCACCTTGGATGTGAACCTGAGACATAAACAAGTGTTCTAACAGCTGAGCTAAAGAGTTATCTGTTATTAATTTGCATCCAAGACTAGAGGGAAGGCAACTAGTCATCACATCCACCACCAAGTCTTGGGTTTACTCATTTACCAATGAATAGTGTGATTGACCATCACGTTATAATACCCACATGGCTGAAAGGATTAGGCAAGCATGTTTGGTTGGATGGGGATTTGAACTCCGATAACTTCAATAATATTCATCATGTTAATTTTCATCAAGTCATATAGTTCTGAAAATTAACGTGTTAATTAGAGCTGTATAAAGCATTTAACCTCTCATTGTAGAGTTCCCTTTTAGAGTTACAACACTAAAATCAGGTGTTCAGTCCCCCTCTGTGGACACAGGAGATAGCTTGATGTGGCTTCGCTATGAGAAAAACAAACTCATTGTAGATACCCAAGTATCTCTGAGAGAATTTCAGAATGTTGTAAATATTAACAGAAACATTTAGATAAGTATATCTCTGTAGTATTATTGAAACCTCAAAAATGCTCACACATAAACTTATACTGAGTATTTTGAACTTATAATAAAGTTATAATAAAGGAATGTTGTGAAAAACAGTAAGTATACTGTAATAACTGGAATTTTCAAGTTTATGCTTATTTAGAGATAAGAGTGTGTTTGATTGAAAGCCATTAAATATTATAAAAAGAAATGAATTATGCAGGAGACCTTCCAGTTATGAAAACGTCATTATAATGGTAAGAAAATACTTTAATGTATACTTCAAAGGTATTAAATAAGTGTGTGTGTAATTTGATTTACATTAGATCAAAAGCATTCACCAGAACGTGGAAACTCTTGTGACATACATAACATCAAAGAATGTGGTAACTTCAGTACTTGCAGTGATCCAACTTTAACCAAGAGGCTAAACGTAAGTTCTGATTTGTCTATGACAATAATTAACTTCACAGTAATACACCTCGTGGTCTAACGTTAATAAACCTAGTTTCTGCAGTGATTTATCTCCAATGAGTATGTACATTCTGTTAGTAATAGAAATTCGTATATTTGTTTGTAATTAATCTTCAAGTTTTGGTTGTGACTCTTCATGTGTTAATAAACATGACTATTTTACTAATGTTAATTTGATAATTAATAAACAATATCATTCTACTATTTGTTATATCATTTGAAACAAATTGATTTACTGCTTGGCAACCTTTTCTTGCTTCTGGTAATTATTAACTTTATTATGTAACACTTTCTATCTTTTGGAAATTGTTAGCTTTATTGTGAAAAGCTTCTTTGCTTTTGGTAAATTATTGGTTTTATTATGTAACATTTTCTAACTTTTGGTAATTTATTATGTTGCTAAGAACTATTAAAATAATCCTTAACTAAAGAACCAGAATTCTTTATAAGAATTTTCATTAGCCATAACCCAACATTATAACATCTAAATTGTTTTATATATTTTAAGAAATTAATAAGTTTGAAAGACATTTATATTCACTGTTCTTATCCACTACTTTAGTAGCTTTATCAGGGATTGACTTCAAACACATATATTTGTGCAGTTAGTCTGTATACCAAACTTCTTTCCTGTATTCCTAGCAATAGAATTTCAGTAATATTAGAGCTCACTGCATTCAGTTACTTTATTGGTAAACTAAAGTTGAAGTCTGCATTTAAAGTGTGTTTCTATTCAGTGCGATACATATTTTATAACCCACTAGGGCAAGCTTGTATTCTTCTGTGAAACATTAATGCAGTGTAACTGAGTTGGTGTTGTAAACATAATTATAATAATGTGATTTGAAATGTCATCACCAAGTTGGTAAATATAAAGTTAAGATTTACAATCTAAATAATATGAACTTATAAAGGTCCATTCCTGTCATGGTTAAAAATAATTTCTAATTTATTATCATGAATTTTCTGTTGTTTCTATACAAGTCATAACAGCAAGATTTGTATTAATATGAAGAAAAAGAAACTCAATTTGATAGTTTGGTGTTGAATAAAATACATCTTATATTTTTTTGATATTGTCAAATAGCACTTAAATGTTTTTTAAATGAAAACAGTTGAATATGTTGAATGGTGTTAGAAACATAGCATTTGTATGATTTATGATTTGTATGACTTAATGATGAGAATATTTCTCATCAGAGCCTTGTTTTTGATTTCTGATATCTAGATACTTTATACTATATCTATATTCTGATATCTAGATACTTTATACTATATCTATATTCTGATATCTAGATACTTTATACTATATCTATATTCTGATATCTAGATACTTTATACCGTATCTATATTCTGATATCTAGATACTTTATACTATATCTATATTCTGATATCTAGATACTTTATACCGTATCTATATTCTGATATCTAGATACTTTATACTATATCTATATTCTGATATCTAGATACTTTATACTATATCTATATTCTGATATCTAGATACTTTATACTATATCAATATTCTGATATCTAGATACTTTATACTATAACATATGGATTAACTATTTCACTGTAGTGAAACATGTATTTCCCAGTGAAAGGACTACAATTATTATTTTAAAACCTTGGTATTGGTTATTCATCATATAGATTAGAGATTTAGTATTAATGTCTCATAGCTTGACAAACTACATATTGGGTTTTATTCCTTATATTACTGTTTAGCTGTTACTGAGTTTAGATCCTATGCAAATCCCTACCTTGTTTTCAGATTCCAAATTTATAACAAAAGTATTTATGACAAATGCAAATCAAACACTAATATAAAATATAATTAACCTAAACATAATAATATTAAATAGCTGAGATGTAAAGGTTACTACTACCTTAATAATAATGATAATAACAATAATTAGAAGAAATAAAAGAACTTGGAAAAACTATATTTGTTTGAAAGTTTCACTGTACTGTACTGTCATATGGTTTATTAAATAATTTAGAGTGATATGTAATAATAGCAACTATGAATTAATTGATCTTGGTCACCTTTTCTAAATCTACCCACCCTCAAATACATGGGTGCTCCCCTGTAGTGTACTTACTGCTACCAAAACTACCTCTAGAGGAAGACATTTCCAGTAGAACACTTAATATGGATCAATTTGTACAGATAATTCATTCTGTGTAATTTTCAGCCTAACAAACCAAATGTCAGGATTATCAGCTTTGATCATCATTATATAGGCAAAGTCATAATAATTTTAGAACATGGTATCAATCCAGACTTATGCAAGTTATAATTTCTTTATAACACGTTTATCTAAAGCATTAATCACTGTAGGTTCTGATGATTTCAGATCAACTCTAGAGGGATATTATAAGTACTAAGCTTGATTTACAGGCCTGTAACAGTATACAGCTAAAGATTTTAACAGTAAATTCTAACATGCTAAATAATATAATGTTTTAGAAATTTAACTTGAAAAAAGATTAGTAAAAATTGTCACTAGATAGTAATTGTAAACTGCTTATTCATGGAATTTTTCATGTGAATTATAGTATTCTTGTAGGTATATTATCTGTAGTTGTCCAACATTAATTCAAAATGTACAGTAGGAGGAAAGAAATACGTAACCTAATATGATGTATTTACAAAAGTATGGGTTGGGTATAAGTGGATTTAAAAGCATAACCCAAAATTTAAGGAAAAATAAGATGACAAGTAAATGTTGAAACACAACCCATGAGGTACAAGATTCCAAAATACAGTTCATGGATGATGAACAATAAGGTGCCAAAACACAATCCATGGGTGTGTTACTAGTACTTGCTTGACCACAACCCATAAATTAGGAGCAAATGTCAAAAACTAATGGCACTGCTAAGAATAAAAAGATAGCAGAATATAATAGACATTAAACCTTGTCATTTGAAAGTACAGTGACATATAAATGAAATAATGACTATAGAGTGAACTACACTAAAGTTGTTCATAGAGTAGTCCTAGTCCCATAAACTTAATGTCCATCAACAGAGAAATATTTAAGAAAACAGTCACCTAAACTATATATATATAATATGAAATTTACGTATACATATAAGTCATCATCTATGAGTACTAAGCCATAATCATTTATCGGAATATTTATTTCACTGTGTCAGCAAATAAAATTATGAAATACAGTACATTAAAATTGGCTTTACTTCACATAAGTACTTTTGTAAAATGTACTTATTATTATTATCACATTTAAAATATTTTATGATCACAAAACCATGTGTGGTTTTTGCTTTCTCAAAATAAAATCCTGCAAAAGTGTGTGGTTCCAAGATAAAATGATTACCATTTTCTTTAACTTTAGGAACCAACCAATGCTGTGTACTTAACAATTACTACATTTATATGTTTTAATACTGACATCCCACTTCTAAACCAAAACACCAAAAATCTTCATTTTTATTAACACATGATTGATACAACTTGTATCCAGCTGACCATCCCTTATGATAAAATTTGCTCAAAGGTCAACTGCATATACTAACTTGTACTCTCATTTTATTTTGAAAATTTTTCTACACTGTAGTTTTGTTACACATTTTATAGAGTATATTGATGATGGTCATTTGAAGTTTAGCACAAAGCTGCACAGTGGGCTGTCTGTGCTCTACCCACCACAAGTATCAAAACGCAGTTTCTAGTAATATAAGTATGCAGACATACCACTGTGCCACTGGATGGCACTGCTGAATGGAAACACTGAATCACATCACAATACATAAATTACTTTTAATTCAGTTTCATGATTCTTAGATGAAATAATAAGTATTAAGGAAGAGAAGTGAAATTCTTGTTAGGCTATATGAATGAAACAGTGATATAAATAAATAGAACGATACTACAATAAGGCAATATTATTGAAAAAATTATTATAAAGAATAGAATTTCCTGATTTTTTTGTTAAAATCTTTATAAAAGTAAATTTTTTGCTCAGGAAAGGCATGTTTAATAGAAGAAAAAAAACAAACACTGTTATCACATTATTCCAATTCCATCATTAGTATGAACTGTTATTTATTTCAACAAACTTACAAAACATTTTGTTCATTATTCATTGTGTTTTTGTTGATTGTTTTATTTTTTCTTGTCAACTTGCTTCAGTGATTTGTTTAGTAGTTTTAAATATGTCACTAAGAGATCTTTTTAAAATACAGGGTTTTTATCAAGTACATAATCAGCTGTTTAAAAGCAAATGTGTTTTGTTTTTACTGTAGAATGATTTGTTGGTCCATCAAACGGTTAAAAGAGCTGCTTCATTAACAAATCAGCCATGCAGCTGTAAAAAGGATCATATAATGTCTTCACCCCATGGTCTTCTCATTGGATCTCTGCCAGAGCAGTCCCGTTATCTTCAGCTACTTGATGATAACATAAGTATCACTGACCAGGATGGCTACGAAATACCACGCTTTCAGTCATCTTACCAACCAATATTATTGAACTATGCAGACCTAGCTCGATGGAATTCCATTTCATCACATTATTCAGAAGACATTTCCAGTCCAACGACCAAAGCTAACAGTAACGAGGATAACATAAAACCGTCTTCTTTGGGAAGTTATTCTCCTCCACCTGCGTACCTACAAGTCTTCCCACAGCTGCAGAAATCTGATAATGTATATCCACATTGTCAAAATGAAGAAAAAAATGTAGAGACAAACTCAGCACAGTCAGATGGAAGCTGTCCTTCTGAGTTCAGTGCAACTCCATCATATCTAAGAAGAAAGTGTCTAAAGTTGAATAAGCAACAAAAGCAGTCTTGTGAATCAGATAATACAAGTGAGGATTATGATGAAGGATTAGGTGAGTCGGTCAAAACCACACAATCAGAATGCCAGACTGTTGTTACTACGTCTGATCAATTAGATTGTCGAGAAAATGACCAGTGGTCTGTATTATCTTGTTCAACTGCCTCTCTACACACCTGGAGCTATCCAAAGAGTCAAAGTAGCAGTGGTTTATCAATCCTGTCAGAAATAGAGGCTGAACGGTCGTTAAAGTTGTTCAGTGAGGCATTAAAAACTGACTCAGTGGGGGAGCTGATATTGTAGACTCAGTCAAAAAGGTGTATAGGTATTTTTAAAAATTAAATATGGTATGGGTTTAAAGACGTAGTAGTGGTAGTATAGATTCAATCAAAATATAGTTTTCCAGCCACAGAGAGTTGTATATGTTGTTGATGTGTTTTTTTTTCTTAGAAGTATAAAAGGTTATAAGCAAATAGTTTTATTTGATTTTTCACATTGTCCAGTCATGACAACAGTCATCTTGGCAACGTTAGTGCCAAAATGATCAAAAATATACTATTGTGTACAAATATACAGATTGTATGAAATTTTTTTATGAACATTTAATTACTAACTCTTTACACTATGAAATCTGTTTTGTATGTTACAAAACATAGTAGAAAAAAGATTTAAAAAGGGTTTACTGCTAAGTTATGAATTATTATACAATTAAATTGAACATTCCAGAGAGAAAGTAAAGAGTATGTTATTTCTCAGGTAGTCATACTGATTCATCCTCTATTACTTGTAGCTGCTCACAGACAAGTTATTACATAAATGATCAAAGGAAACTTATATTTAGCTTTATAAACATTTGTGTGTAAATGTAATTAAGTAAACTCATATATTTTAGCAGCTGGTGCCAAGGGACACTGGTATTAAAGTAACATCAAATGTAATACTTGGTGCTGTTAGATCAAATGATATTTTTTGATATGTGGATTAATAAAATATGAAACAGTGAAGAACAATTGTGTCACTATTTGACACTGGATGTAAGAAGTTTTTTACTACATAATGTAAATGTTTTATGTGTAGAAATGTTTTTGAGCAGCTTCTTTTAACTGTTTCAAGTGTTCTATTGTATTTTCTTATAATACATTTTCCAGGGTGTATTATAGTGCTTTATGATTTTAACTTTTAAGAAAACAAAAGCCCATAATTAATGACTGAAATTTCTCTAAAGAGTAGAAAATTTTGAAAGCAGGAAAATATTTTACACTTTAAATATTTGGTGTAAAATACAGAGTAATACAAAGCAGATTTATCTACTAAAAGAAGTTTCTCTGTGAAGACATATTGTATTTAGAATGACATATTACATATGATAGACCTATAAAATAAGTTTTGAGAAACTTTTTGACATTCCATTCCAAATCATATGATTTTTTGATTTTTTTTTTCTGTTACTTGAAATGTTACAGTGCATATTTAAGGACTGTTTTTAACATGAGAACTGACATTAGGAATACATGTTTTTGTGTGTGGTACATGAGTATTCTTTAGCCATTCAAAAACATTAGGTAGCTTATGTTGCTTTTTATTAGGTTACACCATTGTATTATTTATGTTGAAATTGCTTGTACCATAAAAATCATGTCGTACATTTACAGAATGAAATACAAGAATGAATTGTCATTATTATTTTTACAATGCTTTCAGACATAAAATGTGTCCAAATTATTGCTTTGTGTTTTTCTTTTAAACTGTAAATGATTGAAATTTGTATCAACCATATTATCATAATCAAAAGTATTAGGTGAACTTGTTTTTCTGTACGACTTCACAACTTAACATAAAAAACATACATATATATATTTCTCATTGGAAGGACCACACCTTTTATCCGGTATAATATAACCATCTTATTTGAACTCAGTGGCATTGAAGACAAAAACAACCACTTATAACACTTGCAAGTAAATAAACATTAAACTGATGTTTTCATTTATTAAACTGTACTATTGTTTTTATTAATGTACTATTCTTATTGTTTTTTTAGACCTATGCTTGCAATCAAAGAATACCTTACATGAGTAGTGTAATGTTACTGGTATTAAAGCACTAACTTTGAGCTTGCATTTAATGTATTTTCATAACTAAAGATTTGTTTGTAAATACTGCTTTCATTATAGTTATAACTCCCTCATCACAAATCTTCACTGGTTAAAATAATAAAATTACTTTTCTATACTTTAGCTTTAATGAGAGGGCTGTTATATCTTCTGTTGCTTTTTATAGCATTAACATAACATAAAAATACTTTTTGTGTTGTCCTTTTACAGGTTTACCTCAGTGAAAATATATTGTCAATTTTTTATTTTCTACTAGTTTAAATTACAAGAATATTGCCTTTTTCTTGTAGGTTCAAAGAAAATGAAAGAAATATTGTTATTTTGTGTGTTTTTAACAGATTTAGCCCAAATAAATAAAAATATTGTCATCTTATGCCTATTTTAAAAATTCAACATATCATTGAAATGGATATTGCAACTTTATTGTGCTTCTTTAAATAGTTTTAACTGTATTAGAAAGACATTTCTACCTTTTATTTATTTATAGTTTTTGCTATTGGTTGAAAGATTTTATTTTATGAATGTTATAAAATTGCTGCATTTTTTTCCTTTCTTTTTTGTTCTCTACTTAGCATTGTCATTTAAAAATTTATAAGGTTGTTAAATAGATTTGTATTAAAAGATAACTTCTGTGTTCCTCTAGCTACTTGTTTAGTGGTTGGTACTCTTCCTAACGTTGCTGCTATTCATGTGATTGTTAGCATTCATCATTGTATGGTTACTGCTGTAGATATATGTTGTGCACTACAAGAGGAAGTACAAAATGTATTTTTATAACAATGTATTAAAGTGTATTAAAGTGATAAGTGCTATAATGTGATGTTGATGCTATAAAGTTATATATCCCCCACTGTTACCACTGCTAGTGTAAAAAAAAAAAAATGCAACTTAAATGTTGTTGTTTTAAACAAACTTGTGAAAACTAAACCAGATGTTGAGAATGCCATTCTTTTCAACATTTCATGTCACTAAATACACCATTAGACTTGTTTGATTTTTTCTTTTTTTTTAAAGTCCTATACTAGATGATGGCTCTGCTATTCAAATGTCCTCATCCATATACAAACCTCAGGCTAGGTAATATATAGAGAATATTGATAAATTATTTATTTGTACGACGAATGTGTACAACAAGGTGTATAATTAAAGTCTATACAGGTTCACTAGGTTTAATCCAGCGAAAACATTTTGTAATCCCATAAATCCCGACCATCCGTCTCGAAAAGTGACCACCCTGGGGATTGATGCATCAGCTAATGCCAAGTCACATGCTAGCAGTGTAATTATAATGTAATTATTATGTGTGATAGGTTTATTTTACAAGTGCATTAGGGTGATCATACAGTTTTCCTTCTCCAAACCTGTTCGAATGGTTGCAAGTGACGAATCGATACTGTTGTCTAAATGTGCTCTACAAAGGTATCTACGTGTCTCCAGTGTGCTAATTGGAGTATATTATACTTTATAAGAATGAAACTAACAATAGTTTCCAAATAATTGTATTAGGTATTCAATTGTTACGTTAGTATGCATATCCTTAAACTTGGAATTAGGTCAGGAGAGGTTCTACAGAATCTGTCTATCGTAACATCAAATATTTATTAATTGTAAATTTTGCACTTGACTGGAAAGTACGCTGATATACCCAAGAAAATAGCTGTATTAGCCCTGTGCTGTTCACACGAGATTTGTATTACTAATAAACGCTGAAAACCCCCAGTGGCACAGCAGTATGTCTGCGGACTCACACCGCAAAAAACCAAGTTTCGATACCCGTGGTGGGCAGAACACAGATAGCCCATTGTGTAGCTTTGTGCTTAATTACAAACAAACAAACAATAACAGAAGAAATAAAAAAAATAGTTATTGAAAAGATGAATCATAATATATAGAAACAGAACTGCTTATTGTTAGGTTGTTGTTTTGAATTAAGCACAAAGCTACACAATGGGCTATCTGTGCTCTGCCCACCACGGGTATCGAAACCCGTATTTTTGCGTGTAAGTCCACAGACATACCGCTGAGCCACTGGGGGCGCTTATTGTTAGGAAAATATGTAATACTAAAAGAAAACAGGTGTATAAGAAATTGTTACTCGGTGTATATATGCTTAGCCTTCCTGTACTAATATTCTTGTTTAGGGTTGGCTAAGGTGTGTGAATAAGAGAAATGTGGTTGCTGATATTAAAGTTTTTGCAAACATTTTGGATGTACAAAATATATATTTATCGATGTAGAAGTTACGAATACACGACTCCATTTAATAATTGTTATATTGAACGTGCATTATGTTTAGATAAATATTTTAGAATTTTGTAAAAGTAATGGCAAAAGTTCAGTTAATTAAAGGACGCATCAAAATAAGTTGAAGAAAGAAGGTGATAATTATTATTGATTAACAATTGTCGATTTTGACATAGAAATTGTTTACCTAATTTTGTATACACAATAATTCATCTGCATAAATACAGATTAAATTAACGAAAATCTTCTGAAGTTATCAGATTCTGAAATCGGTAACTGTGTCAATCAACAAATTGGTAACTGTGTTTTAAGTTTTAAATCCATCCCACACTGAACTCCCAATACTCATTAACAGCTGGATAATCTGAAACAGTTTTTCTCTCCACCAAGAGCACGACAACATGACGCAGCCCATTTCGAACTCGCATCCTTCCAACTACGAGTTAACAAATTTATCATGCATATGTACTCCATTCTAAATTCCAAATAGTGTTACACTGGATGATAGACGCTTCAAATATAGTCCCAAACTAATACATGGAATATTAAGTGGCGTAAACTTCGAAAATAGTCTCTCTATTCTAAAACCAATACAATATAATATTGGATAACACATTGCGAATATAACCACTCAATTTCAAAATCTGCTAACAGAAAATTGGATTAGCATATTTTCACGTATAACCACTTTGTCCAATAAACAGCTAATAGAACATTGAGCAAAATAAATTTCAAATATAATTACTGTTTTGAAATAAACTAATGCGTCATATTAAATAGCGAATCAGAATCTCACTATTGTAACATTTAGCTTTGTTTTTATATACTACTCCCTAATTCTTTTATGTATACATATATTTGTCAAGGTATTTACAATTATGTAGAGCAGTTTACAGTAAAGTTTAAATGCACACTAACGGAACAATGTCAACTTTATATGAATACTAGTTTCAACATTTCTCGTCACCTTCATGTGAACAGTTAAAACTGTCTTGATAGTCCATATAAATGTGGTATTGTTCTATTAGTGTGTATTTAAACTTTATTATAATAAAATCTCATAAAACATCACTTCTCCATTTTTTCTTTATAAAGTTAGACTTAATAGTCGTTGCATTACTCATATCAACAAAGTAATTATATTACAATGTAGGGAAATGTAATGGTTATTTATTTAAAATAAAAAATATAGAGTCAGTAATATCTGTCAGTTAGCAATGTTTATTAACTTTGACAAATAGTTCAATGACTTTTTTGGTATTTCAAAAATGTTTTCCTTTCACCAAGGAAAGGTAACATAATTCAACACATATGTCAAGAATTTTGAGTAACATTTCATAAGTTATGACTCGCAAAAACTACATGAATTATTGTTTGCATATGTCATCATCATTCCGTCCAACAGTTATTCACGAGTTCTCGAATGAGACATCTTGTGGTGACAGAATTAATTTATTCTATGTTATATTACTTTCAAATCTCAACTTTTACAACATGGTGAAAACAATATAGTATCCTACGACTGAAACACGTTTAAGTTACTTAAAGTACAATCCACACATCAATAATTACCACTGCATAAAATACAGCATAATATTTTATCCATTTATGACAGTATGCATAGTGGAAATATTTGATTCAAATAGATCAATAGATGTTTATAAAATCACGAATGTTCAAATATTAAATCAGTAAAAACCATGAATGCTACACGAAATTCAATAAGTGAAAGCCATGGATATTTCAGCAATTTAAAGCAGAGAGAATAACAATACTGCATCTAATTAAAGCAATCAAAATGACGAAGATTGCGCAAATTTAAATGAGTCAGAACTAAGAATGTAGCATGAAATCAAAGCAATCAAAATTATGAATTTTGCGCACAATTAAATTACTCAAAACTACGCATTTTACACTAAATTAAAACATTCAAAATCACGAATTCTGCGCTATGTTAAGAATAAAAATGTTTTAAGAAATATAAGCATCAGAACTGCTAATGTTACCCCAAATACATAGTATAAAGAAGAAAACCTATTGTTTTCCTTTCTTTCCTCCCTGAGAAGCTAGAATTCAAAGGAATTTATTATTTTTGAAACAGTGTAAATCACAACATTTGTAAACGAAAAAAAATCTTATCTGTCTCTTCACTGAATTCGATTTTCTACATTCATGAACCAAATTGTCCAGTTGTCTTAGAAATACTCAAATTCAATTCATGTCAGATGTCATCAGTCTTACGTCTTAAATTTTTATCATTTAGATTCATAATTTTAGTTATATTTCTCATAAATTTAATAATCTTATATACAAACGCAATCACAGCAATACTTATAGATTCATCAAGAGTAACGAACAACAGTAGAGTAATATATTATACAACACAGGTCAGACACAAGAGCACAGCTCACAAGGGTTTTAGTTGAATACTTAGCGACTAAGCGGGTTTATTAGGCTCTCAAAAATAGCTGTTTTATGTATCTCTTCGCTTTTATAGAACAGGATGGCATAGTAGATAACAATATATTAGTAAGTCTTCAATAAGAACCATTTAACTGTTAATTTACCTACTTAAGGAAGTACGTTTCTGTTTAATTAAAGAAGAAAATATGTATCCTCTGTACAGATTCAAGAGATTTAAACTGAAACTCAATGTACCCAAGGTCGTGTACCCTTAGTTGCCGTTACTGTAGTTTGGTGAGTAGATACAACGGAAGAATTAGTGTTCATGGCGTCAAAATTGAAATCTAAATTTCCGTCTACACTTAATTCGTGACGGATGATCTGCTCTACATCACATTCCAGACCTTCTTGGATCATATCAAAGTTAAGATCAAGGTCGGTCGGTAATACGGTGTTCAGAGATAAAAGATGACCCATTACTTGACTTGATGTATTCCCGAAAGAGGTCGTTGTTGCAGGAATACTCTCCCTCTGATTCAGTGAGGTGCGAATAGGGAAATCTCTTGATAGAGGGAAGCAATAGCTGTTTGAGTTTGTTTGTCTCCTTGAAATTAAATCCGAAGAATTTTGATGCTGTTCTGCTACCTGGCTGAGGCTATGACTCGAAGAAAGCGACTGTGCTTTCTGGACGGTACAAAAGGTTTGAGAATTAACTGTATGTTGCATGCTTTGTTGTTGAAGTTGGAGCGGTGTTAACGTAGGGCTATTACTGCCAGAAGGTTGGTAGGAGGCGTGATATTCGCCATTATCATGGCCATAAATCCCTAAATTGTAAGTAGTGTTGTTAAGAGAAGTGACCCCACTGGACAACTGTCTGTTTGGACTGGTTCTTAGCCCACAATCAACCAAGTAGGATCTATCTACAGTCTCCAGCTTCATTGCTAAAGTTAGAGAGTCTACCAGCTGGTCAGCGCGGTACCTACCAAATCCATCAGAGGGAGGTCCATCCAGACAGCCTACCAATCGATTAGCACGATACCTATCCAGTCCATCAGAGGAGGGTGCATCTAAAGTGCCTACCAGTTGTTCAGTTCGATACCTATCCATTCCATCAGAAGAAGATCCATCTAAAGCACTTACCAGTTGGTCAGCACGATACCTATCCAGTCTATCCGAAGGGGGTCCGTTTAGAGAACTTACTAGTTGTTCAGCGTGGTACCTATCCAATCTATCAGAGGGGTGTCCATCTAGAGAGCCAACTAGTTGGTCAGCACGGTACCTATCGAGCCTATCAGATGGTAGTCCATACGTTTTAGAATCACTTGATGTGCTCATACAAGAGCCCCACGGTGGAGTCGACACCCGAGTGTCCTGCATGTCCGTGTTTATAGTTTGTACTGGGGAAAGTCGACCGTACGAACTAACATTGGAGGATGCACTTGGACGGAAATCTGGACTTAAGTGGAATGCTTTATGTATTGGGGATTCAGGAAACGTATCCAATCTTTCTGAAAAAGATGAATTGGGACTCGATGTAAGTTCCAGTCCACTTTTTAATACATCTACGCTCTTCTTGGCTCGACCACGTTTCTTCTCGTACTTTGAGGTCTCCATACTAGTGGCTCTCCTACGAGCCACCTTACCAGGCTTGGCATCAGGGTTAAGCATCCACCATGAACTCTTCCCGGTGCCTTCGTTCTGTACTCTCATGAAACGGTTGTGCAGGGACAAATTATGACGAATGGAGTTCTAAGTAATAGAAAAAAATTTATAAAGATAGAGTACATATTTATTAAAGTACATGTGAAAAGTTTACCTGAGCTTCAAGATAAATCTGACTGATAATTTTGTCTTAATCATAATCATTCTAATTAATAAACAAGTAAAAATGGAATATATTATCGACGTGTGCTAAAATAAATGTGGATGATTTGCAAAACACACTTATGGATGTGTAAAAATATATAAAAAAGCCTTGAAAAGTGTCGACTAGCTCATGCTTATTTATCTCTTCAAAATTAGGAACGGTTAACATACAGTTGATGGGTCAGCAGTAGATTTACGAATTTACAATACTAGCATGCGTTGGGACTTCGACTGGTGGACAGAGCATAGACAGCCCTCGAACAGATTTGTGCGAAATTTCAACAATCATCATCAATAATTCAAAACATAAATGGTTTAAAGTTTTAAATAGTAATTATATACTAATTTTAGCCCGGAGATTTTGCTTACTTATTAAAACATATATAGAATAAATATTCGCTTATCGACAATACATAAAGACTACTGAAGTAATCGCAGTTTCAAGCATAACCGTAAAACAGGGATGTATGAAGCATGATCTTGTTCTTCTGTGGTAATAATCACCAAATAAAGGATCTTCAGTAAAAGCATATAATAACATTATACTGGAGGTTCATAATGTGATTCAAGTTGAGAGCTAGTTAGGACCACTTGTATATCCTACTATTTCTAAACTTAGCACTGGAAAGATAAAAACGAGTTTATTGTAAAACTAACTTAAAGTTAGAACCAGAAAGCTGATGACATTCAAAAATGAAGTACGTAGACGTTAAAAGTTAAAGTTTTGAGGTACGAACATGGGATAAAGTTTCCAACCAACTGCGATGCATAGGTTTTTCCAAGAGCTTATTACTATATGTAGAGATATTCTTGTTATTCTTCTAACACGTTAAAGATATATTATACTTAAGTTCAATGCACCTTACTTAAAAAAAAAAAAATTGATTATATAAATCAGTATTTTATGAAAACACCGATCTGTAGAAAACAAATGAATCATTATTAGCTTTGTAGCCAGATACAGATAGAACCAAATAAGGTACTTCATCTACTGCAACAAGTTATTTTATTCTGACAAGAGCTTCCTGTTTAACACTTGGTAAATAGCTCAATATCTCACACATGGTTTTTCAAACTATGCTCAGCAGAGCCCTGGGGCTCCGCGAGGAAATTTTGGAATGTTAATATGTTTTCCTAAAACTATAAAATTAAGTCAGAATACGCTGTACAAAAAAATTAAAATATATCTTTAATACAACACGTTTATCACGTATTGGGCTTTTTAATATTCTATTCTGCCTAACGCCAGACGATTTTATTTAGCTTAGGGGAAGTTCTCGCGGTTAAAGTGTTAATACAATCTCAATTAGCTTCGACCGTGGCACCACTGGTTGCTAGTAGATACAGCAACATCTCAAGATCGCATGCGTCTGTGGAGATGCAAGATAGCCTAATAATTTTCGTATGAAACATCGGTCAACCCTGAGTAGTGATGCCAACTGTCTTTTAAAAGCCAGGTCCGGATTAGCAGCTAAATCTTGAACTAAATGAAACATGACGTCATAGCTGAAACTTGTTCAAATTTGAAATGTTGTGATGCAAGTATATGAGTATCATTTGTTTCAATTTCAAAGTATACTTATATGAAGTATAATTATATTTATGACAATTATAATTGGTAATTGTTATGTAGGGTTAGATTCGTTGTAGTTTAATTATACAAACTTGGTTTCAATTAGCTTTATGACGTCATGCATAAAGCTTTCCTTCCAGCAAAGTTAAAACGGCATCTAGAAACCAAACACTCCCAATTAAAAAATCTAACTTCCGCGTATTTCAAAAGAAAGTGTTTCAATTAAATGCAAAGAAAGCTACATTTTATTTGTTCATCCATCAGGACAACAAAGGTGCTCTTATTACTTCATATCGTGTTAGTCACGGTATTGCAAAAGCAGGTGAAGCTCATACAATTGCAGAAGATTTGATAAAACCATGCGCAAAAAAGTTTGGTAGAGTGTACGATTGATGGGAAATTTCTTAAAAAACATTAACTCTGTGCCCCTTTCTGACAACTCAGTTTCTCAAAAAATCAAGGATATGTCAGCAAATTGCTTAACGGAGTTAATAAGGCGAGTAAAAGCGAATCCAACTTTTTCGCTTCAGATGGATGAATCAACAGATGTCGTAGGTTATGCGATGTTGCTTGTGTTTGTTCGCTATATTCACGAAGCTAATTTTGAAGAGAACATGTTAATTTGGAAACCTTTACCAACTCAAACAACAGGTGAAGAAATATTTAAACTGATCGATTTATTTATGGAAAACATGAGATCCAATAGCAGCTTTGCTCAAGTATTTGCATTGATAAAGCTGAAGCTATATTTGAAAATTTTTCGGCCACAGTGGCAAGCATAAAAGAGAAAAACCCGGACATCGAGAGTATCCACTGCTGTCTTCATCGTTATGCACTTGCAATGAAACGAATGCCAGAAGACTTAAAGAAGTATTCAATGATGTCAAAAAATAGTTAATTTTTATAAAATCAAGACCACTCAATGCGAGGATCTTTAGTTTATTCTGTGAGAATATGGGAAGTTTGCATAAATATTTGCTGCTTCATATGGAAATCTGATGGCTTTGTCGGGGAAGAGTGCTTGCTCGGTTTTACGAAATATGTGAGGAGATAGGTTTATTTTTATCTGAATGTCATTTTGAACTTGCATACAAATTAAGGAACAAATGTTGGATACAGAAAGTGGATTAAATGAAGTGAATGCTACAATGCATGGTACCAGGGTAACATACTTCAAAGCTCAGAGTAAAATGGAAGCTCTTCAACGTGAGCTAAGGCTTTGGGGTGAATGTATACTTATGGAAAAACTTGATTGCTTCAAAAATTTTAATGTTTTTCTTCCTTAGGAATGAAATTTCCTTAAGTGAAGATTCAAAAGTTTCAGTCTTGCAGCACATATCTGAATTGTGTACAGCTACTAAGGAGTACTTCTCTCCTCATTTAGAAACATTATTGTGGATTCAAAATCCCTTTGTTGACATTTTCACTGTATACAACTACAAAGACCAGATTTAGAAACAGGCTAGATATTGAAGATGATTTGCGCTTACATGTAACAACCATAACTCCAAATATTGAACTACTTTGTGAATAAAAGCAAGCCCATCCGAACCACTAATGAATAAATAAGTACATTGTACTTTTACTGATATAAATTTTGCAAGCGGAAACTTTTAATAAGTAAGTAGAAGTAAAAATTTTTCTTTAAATATTGATAGTTTTAATAAATTTGTATTCTAAAAGTTTGAAGTAAATTTCATCTGGTGCTAGTGACCGATTGTTTCTAATTTTAGTTTATTTTTTTTATTAAGGCTCCGTAATGTTTTTTTCTTTCTGATGTGAAGCTCCGCAGGTCTAAGAAGGTTGGGAACCCCGGATCTAACAGATCGCGAAAAGAGAATACACAAACCTTAAAATACATATCAAAATATTTTAATTCCATTTTTTCTAGGGTCTAGGTGTAATTAAAATGCATTTTTATTTCAAAATTTGGTTGCTTGTTTCTAGTTACATAGGTATCGAAACCCAGTTTTTAGCATTATAAGTCGGCAGACTTAGCGTTTAACCTACAGAAAACTTTGAACTATATTAATCTTCTAATAGTGCTGGAAATCAAATAAAGGTTACAAAGTTGAAAAACAAAGGGGCCACCCTAAATTAAGTGGCAAGGATGATAATTAGAAGAAAAAGGCTTTTGAGGCAGTCCAAAATTTACAGACAAACACAGAACAGAAATATATGAAAAATGAACTTACATAAGTTTTATGAGAAAAACAGAACCAAACAACAACAGCAATAATAAAATTAACAATGCTGATTTTATTTGCAAAGCACGTACGTATATACGATGTACTATCTGTCACATAACTGACAGGTTCAGCAGCTATCAAACAAGATATCAGTTCAAATGTCATATTCACAGCTGCGTATCGTTTGAGTATCGATTGTCACATGGTTCCCTTGAGAATGTGGGGGCATGACACATGAAATATAAGAAAAGCTAAAATGACAACCATGATTAACGGTCCTGTAGTATTTGTACTAAGTACAATTGTTTGGTTTAGACTCCTAAACTTCGTAATGTGTTCAGAAAGACCTGCCTAATCTCTCACGTTCAACCTCATGTATTCGCTACATGACCCAATTGAAGGCGGTACTTTTGTGTTAGCGTCATTTATTTTTTATTTATTTATTTTCATTATGTAAGGCAAATAAATCAAACTATTTTACTATTTATGAAATCGTAGTTAAACAAATAATTACGCGACTGCTGATTGCACAAATGTTTTAAAAATAACAGTTTATGTTTAGTGAAAAAAATATTTTGTTGATATCGGTTTCCATCGCAAGACTCCAACTTCATTCACATTCACCTAAGTGTATTATAAAAAGCTTTATAATAAATATATAATATATATGTATTTAAAAGGTACATATATATATATACGAAAAAAGAAACTTTCGTGAAATAACAATATTTAGAGTAAACCCTCTTTTCATCGTAGGCCTGGCATGGCCTAGCGCGTAAGGCGTGCGACTCGTAATTCGCGGGTTCGCGCCCGCGTCGCGCTAAACATGCTCGCCATCCCAGCCGTGGGGGCGTTATAATGTGACGGTCAATCCCACTATTCGTTGGTACAAGAGTAGCCCAAGAGTTAGCGGTGGGTGGTGATGACTAGCTGCCTTCCCTCTAGTCTTACACTACTAAATTAGGGACGGGTAGCACAGATAGCCCTCGAGTAGCTTTGTGCGAAATTCCAAAAAAACAAACAAACAAACTTTTCATTAAGTTCATCATTAAGCCTAATGAAGGTGTATCAAAAAATAAAAACTATCTTCACTCATACCTGAAGGTGTTGTCCATGAAGAACTGACAATAATTTTCCTATTGGGCTAACTTCAACCAAAATTTGTATGTAAACAGTATGAACTATTTTTATTTTGTAAAACCTAATGGTTAATTACTCCTACTCGATTGTGTCAATCTCAAACAATCTTGTCAGGTCAATGCTTTAGACAATGTTGAATATGCTAAAAGGATTCAAGTTCAAAATATGAAATTTGCTCGATTGTTTCTCAAACAATCATGTTTTTCCCATGGTCAATGAGATGGAAGCTGTTCAATGGTGGGATCACCTCAAAATCACTTATTGTTGGTAGATAGAAAGCAAACTGTGAATGTTGTTTATGACGAGTATTTCAGTTTGTTTGTTATAAAATAAATTGATGACAACCTGTTTCTTTGCACGTTCAGAGTTTAAGTTTCCTAACAATAAGAGCTAGTAGCTAATTGAATATAAGTTTACATAAAGGCATGTAAAACTAGCTTAAAAAGTGAACTCAAACCAGGTGTTCTCAAACAGTTGGCCTTGGCATCACGACAGAACATTGGAAGTTTCTAAAGAGGTGAACGATGTCCTAAACCTTTTCTTGGGGTTTCTTTAAAATTATTTTTAAGTTTATCATAATAATACTCGTTTTTATCTATTCTGAATATGCGTGCGCACCTTACTATGTAAATACACATGCTCTCGCACTTAGTTTCAACGGAAATAAACAGAAAGCGGATGTATATATACGCTAATATACATTTTACGCAACATATTAAAAGCTTATTAAAGTTTTTAAAAGGTTTAACGCTAGGTCGTGGAATAATATGTTTGTTTATTGTTAGTACTTGGCCTTAACTGAACTAAAGCAAAATACCTACCAAAATTAAACTTTTATTGAATATAGTTTGTACTTAATAAAAAATTAACTATTGTTACGTCTAAAATAAGGGGACTTTAAGATTTTGGTGCCAGAGACTAGAATTATTTTGTATTATTGTGTGTTATTAAGCACAGGGATACTCAACAGATGTCAAAACGCGCTTGTCAGCGATATAAGTTCGCAGACGTATCTTTGTGCCACTTGGGAAATTTTTGTATTATTTTATAAATCCTGTATTTAAAGAAGTACTTTTGCAATAAAGATACTAATAATTTGACAATAAATGTTTTGCGTGTCTCTAGTAGAAGTAATTTATTTTAAAAAGTGTGGCTTCATCTTGCCAACCGCTTCACAGTCTGGCTGTGTTACAACTAGTTTGAGAATTTCGCGTTAAATAAGAAAGGGCTAGATGCATATAGATGTCACGAAGTGTAAAGTGACTGCATAGAAAGAAGACAGCTAATCAACAATACCAGTCATCAACTCTTGGGATACTCTTGTAAGATTGAATAGTAAGATGTGATCGTAACTTTTATGGCGCATTCGTGGTTCCAATATACAAAGCACATTCTTTAGGCAACGAGATGCAAGCAATGAATCCTAATTTTTTTTTTTTTAGAACGATAGTTATTCTTTGTTGATTTTTAGTTGCATGAAAAATGAGAGTTCTTCTTCCTAAAACGTGTCCCGGAATGAAAAAGAGAGAGAGAGAGTCGACCCTGTTCTATGCCATGTTAATTCATTGGGTACATAAAACAGAGCCAAAGATATCACACAATGAGAATTAAACTATTGATAAAACAACCTATCATTCGGTTGGCACTACAAATTATTAAACATTAAGTTCTCCTTTCTGCTGGCTTCACGATAAGTGTGAGAATTTGCAATGATTCTTGCGATGGACACAGTGCATATAGTCTATCATACAGCTTTCGCTTAAACAACAAAATTTTAATAGTAGAATATTACAGAAACGGAATGTTTCACGCTGTTATTATTACTTGTTTATTCTATACGAAACATGCTGGCTAACTGTTCAGTAACGTTTCTCAAAAAAAAAAGGTAAAAATGTTTACAAACAGGTAGTAGAATGCCTCACATGTGCGGGTCCATCTAATTTATACACCCGCACAGGACGTTAAAAACAAGGATGAGGCCAATCCTTTGACGTTTCATATTTTACACTGAATAGCCACAAGACATCTGTTTTCATGCTGTTTTTTTCGTTTGTTTTTGTTCAGCTTGGAGGAAACTAAGTTACCTATATAAGTACGTGTCGCTAAGACAACTGTAATCCAAAGGAAAAAACATACAAATGAATCCATCAGCAAACAAAGATCAAACCCTTATTCAATGAACAGCAACATGAAAGTATGGCTTGTTTGTTGAGTTGGTCTCAAGCAAGTTTCTCGAATCCTTTTTCCTTTTTGAAAACAATAAATCTGTCTAATTTTACCAATTGTAGAAGCTGAGACTGAACGTAAATAAAAACGTATGGGTTTTGTTTTTTTTACAATTAATAATCCATGAGACGTTCTAGGGTAGAAAAATTAATTATATTGTAAATTTACAAAAAAACACAAAAAAAACGGATATCAGACGAAAAAAGTCTTATATTTGTTGTGTCTAAGGACGTTTCAAAGACAACCAAGAAAAAATTATTTCCTACTGCAAATGCCTCCTTGTAGCACAACGACAGGTCTTTGAACTCACACGACTAGAAACCAGGTTTCGATACCCGTTGTGGGCAGAGCACAGATAGTTCATTGTGTAGCTTTGTGCTTAATTCCAATCAATCAATCTATTGCAATCGTGCGCTGTGTTTTATGAGTCATAATTCAACGTGAAATTTATAATAATTGAAAAAGGCATAATAGAATATAAAACACAATAATAAAAAATCAGCAGGTGGAGTCTTTGTTCGCCTTGTACGTAAATCTACCTTTTGAAAGTAGTCCTGTACGTATTCTTATCTTTCGGTAGTCGTTTGTAGGTAAATGTACCTTTAGTAAGTCGTCTCACTGGCAAATCTTTAAACTCTTCTTGCAAGTAAGTATCGTTCATCTTTCTTTCGCCGCTCGTACAACCTACTCTTTGAACCAAATAGTTTAAACTTTGATTTATCCATCTATAACCCACTCTTCCAATCGTCAGCAGTACAGTTTTTGTTCTTTTTAGCAAATTTCAATCTCTTAATAATATTAGGAAATCTAAGTAAATGATGTTTAATTGCTACAGAACAAAATATTCCATTCTCGTTGAGTTTTCTTCATATTACAGATTTGGACACTTTTCTCTTGTTTGGTAAGTAAGTAGTCGTTTATCTAATGGTTTAAATCAGTGGTAGTCTTCCTTCTGTCCTGAAAGCCACATAAACGAAGATACTTAACATCAGTATCATTGCGGTTGAGTGTTTTGTCTCTTCCTTTTTTATTTTGAAATTTACACTTCTCGGTCTCACGATCTAAGGAGAATTTGACAGTGTTTGGAGGGTATTTCAAGTCTGCAGCAATTTGTCGTAGAATCCAATCAAGCATCACATAAAGATTTTATGCGAACTCTGCTTTACTGACAATTCGCTACGCATTTTGGGCCATGGCCTGAGAACAGAATTTAAGTATATAACGTCAAACATTATTTTTATCTCGATTTACTTGTGGATAGCATTTAAACTGATTTTTTCTAGCATTTTTTTTAATTTCGCGCAGAGCTACACGAGGGCTATCTGCGCTAGCCGTCCATAATTTAGCAGTGTAAGACTAGAGGGAAGACAGCTAATCATCACCACTCACCGCCAACTCTTGGGCTACTCTTTTGCCAGCGAATAGTGGAATTGACCGTAACATTATAACGCCCCCACGGCTGAAAGGGCGAACATATTTGGTGCGACAGGGATGCGAACCCGCAACCCTCAGATTACGAGTCGAACGCCTTAACTCACCTGGCCATGCCGGGCCTCCTTCTAACATATAACGGCACCACATGTTAGCTTCTTTTATATAATTAAGACACTACATGTAGTTCCATGAAAGTTATTTCAGACCCTAAATTTGATCAGTATGTTCATTTAAACAGAACCCTAATAGCAAGTCCTTGGTACAAGTATATGGGAATTCTGAAGAATAATAAGTATTCTCAACCTGGCTCATTCAGTTATCAAGAAGAATCGGTGAAGTATTACCACAGTGTTGAAATTTACATTCTGTAATGGTATGATAGAATTAGTCCCATGAAATGGAAAGAATGATAATATATTCTCTTTTCCTTACACTTATGCTCAGTACAGGATATAGATATACTGCTCAGTTACTTAAATACGCTAAAAGTAATATATTTAGTCTCTGTCCTGCAGTAAGGTAACAGTTATATAAATAGATTGTAGGTACTGTATTTAGTCTCTGTTCAGTAATAAGATAACTGTTATATAAATAGATTGTAGGTACTGTATTTAGTCTCTGTTCAGTAATAAGATAACTGTTATATAAATAGATTGTAGGTACTGCATTTAGTCTCTGTTCTGTAATAAGAAAACTGTTATATAAATAGATTGTAGGTACTGTATTTAGTCTCTGTTCTGTAATAAGATAACTGTTATATAAATAGATTGTAGCCACTGCATTTAGTCTCTGTTCTGTAATAAGATAACTGTTATATAAATGGATTGAAGGTACTGTATTTAGTCTCTGTTCTGTAATAAGATAACTGTTATATAAATAGATTGTAGCCACTGCATTTAGTCTCTGTTCTGTAATAAGATAACTGTTATATAAATAGATTGTAGGTACTGTATTTAGTCTCTGTTCTGTAATAAGATAACTGTTATATAAATAGATTGTAGCCACTGCATTTAGTCTCTGTTCTGTAATAAGATAACTGTTATATAAATAGATTGTAGCCACTGCATTTAGTCTCTGTTCTGTAATAAGATAACTGTTATATAAATAGATTGTAGCCACTGCATTTAGTCTCTGTTCTGTAATAAGATAACTGTTATATAAATAGATTGTATGTGCTGTATTTAGTCTCTGTTCTGTAATAAGATAACTGTTATATAAATAGATTGTAGGTACTCCATTTAGTCTCTGTTCTGTAATAAGATACTGTTATATAAATAGATTGTAGGTACTGCATTTAGTCTCTGTTCTGTAATAAGATAACTGTTATATAAATAGATTGTACGTACTGCATTTAGTCTCTGTTCTGTAATAAGATAACTGTTATATAAATAGATTGTACGTACTGTATTTAGTCTATGTTCTGTAATAAGATAACTGTTATATATATATATTGTGCTTAATTTGTACACATTCATCAACAGAAACATTTTTATTAGATAAAAGTGTCCGTATATGTTTCTAATAATACATATTGCACTGGTGTTTCTTTCCTACTTTAAAACGAAGCTCAAAGAAGTTTATTCTTGAAATGAAAACTTTTACAATGCTCCTAAAAGCTCTTCGGTAGAAATTGTAACTGTTCATGAATTTCCCCAGTTTTGCTAGTCTCATAAACAAGTGTAAGTCAGTTTATATGATCAATTATCTTGGTTATTGTACAGCCACCACGTGTCTTGAAGCTGTGAAAAAGACATTCAGAACAGTGGTAATAGTTAATAATATGAAAACAAGAGTTACAAATAGTCAAAATTGTAGTATTCGAGAAAACGTGTTTTTTAAGACACTGCTGTTATCATGGTACTAAATAAATTAATGGTAGCGAAGAAGAGGAAGAATCTGTAAGATAGTAGTGTTAATATTTAAATTTAAATATATAATATACAAACAAGGTTATTATAAAAGGAAACTAGGTTATCATTATTACGACAAACAAGATAGGTTTGTTTTGGAATTTCGCACAAAGCTACTCGAGGGCTATCTGTGCTAGCCGTCCCTAATTTAGCAGTGTAAGACTAGAGGGAAGGCAGCTAGTCATCACCACCCACCACCAACTCTTGGGCTATTCTTTTACCAACGAATAGTGGGATTGATCGTCACATTATAACGCCCTCACGGCTGTGAGGGCGAGCATGTTTGGCGCGATGCGGGCGCGAACCCACGACCCTCGGATTAAAAGTCGCACGCCTTACGCGCTAGGCCATGCCAGGCCCCCACAAGATAGGATTCTGCAGTATAGATCACGTATTCTTTCAGAAAATCGATATATTTCTGTAGAGAGCTTAAAATAAGGGATGCAAATATTACTTGTTAACAGGGTAGCTTAGAGTTGATATTTTAAACAAATTCCCAAATACTTAAGTGAAATTGTATCTTTATTTCTTTGTATTTATACCTATAGGTACTTTGTTTTTAGCGCAACGCTATACAATCTCTGTCCATTGCAGGGAATCTAACCCTATATTTTAGCGTTTTAAGTCCAGGTATTCACCATTGACCCACCAAGAGACATACCTACATACAGGTCTTTTAATCGGCTGCTTAGCTAATATCACCCAAATTTCATGAAAGGCTGTACGTAGTAATTGAAACGAATGTAATTATGCTTCACGTAGATATAACAAAAATATCCAACATGGTCCAGCATGGCCAGGTGGTTAAGGCATTCGACTCATAATCTGAGGGTTGCGGGTTCGAATCCCAGTCACACCGAACATGCTCGCCTTTTCAGCCATGGGGGCGTTATAACGTTACGAGCAATTCTACTATTCATTGGTAAAAGAGTAGTCCAAGAGTTGGCGGTGGGTGGTGATTACTAGTTCCCTCTAGTCTAACACTGCTAAATTAGGGACGACTAGCGCAGATAGCCCTCAAGAATTTTTGCGCGAAATTTAAAACAAACCAAACCAAACAAAAATATGGTTTCTAGGAAATATGTACATTCGTAAGGTAGATATAACACAACAATATTTCTCGGAGATGAAAGCATTCTTAACATGAATATAACATAATAAAATTTCTAGAAGATATATGCGTTGTTAACTTACGTATAATATAAGACCGTTTTTAGGAAATTTGTGTTTTCTTAACGTAGGTATAACAAAATAACGTTTTTAGGACATATATACATTACTATCGTGGCTGTAACACACGAACTAGATGCGAATGTTTGACGAAGATATAACAAGACCATTTCTAAGAAATACTTGCATTAATAGCGCAGATATAACACGATAATTTCCCTGGAAGGTACGCGCTTTTTTAATGTACATTATAACATAAGAAAATCTCAAGTAAATATATTATTCTTAATATAATTATAACACATTAACATTTTAGGACACATGAATATTCTTAACGTAGATGTAATACAATAATGTTTCTAATTAATATATATATGTGTGTTCCAAATAAAGATGTAAAACAATAAAGTTTCTGCTTAATATCTGTGTCCTAAATATGGATATAACATAAGAATGTTTCTGCTTAATATCTGTGTCCTAAATATGAATATAACATAAGAATGTTTCTGCTTAATACCTGTGTCCTAAATATGGATATAACACAATAAAGTTTCTAGCTAATATTTGTGCTCTAAATACACATATAACGCAAGAACGTTTCTAGTTGACGTACGTATTTTAAACGTACGTAGTTGATATGTATATTTTAAATGTAGATATAACACAAGAACGTTTCCAGGGAACATGTACATTCTTCAACGAAATATGTGTATGCCATCCATGTTGTTCTGTTTCATCAAATCAACCAGTCATCCAGCTTATCAAATGTCTGTACGATAAAGTATCTTACGTAAATCTTACTTTCTATCTGTGTTATGGTACAACTCAAATTATAATTAAACATGTTTTACCGATAGTTACATACGTCATCCTATTAATGTAGAAACTGCCATCTCTATGTTACATCGACATCTGAGATTATAACAGATCTCGAACTACCTATTCTAAAAGGTTTAAAATGTCCATCTACTTATGTTTTTTTTAAAAGAAACAATTTACATTTATGCAAATCACTTAAAATACTTTTTTGGAAAAAAAAAAAGGTTCAGAATTCTTTGGTAGGGTGGTGGAGAAAACTCCTGTTCTGTAATGTTGGCTATGTTCGTGAAACCTACTTATGCATGTGTTTGAAATACCTTCTCCTTTTCTCTATCGTGTTTCTTTTTACTCTTCTCTTACTGGGTCCGGCATGGCTAGCTGGGTTAAGGCGTTCGACTCGTAATCTGAGGGTCGCTGGTTTGAAACCCCGTCATACCAAATATGCTCACCCTTTCAGCCGTGGAGGCGTTATAATATGACGGTCAATCCCACTATTCGTTGGTAAAAGAGTAGCCTAAGCGTTGGCGGTGGGTGGTGATGACTAGCTGCCTTCCCTCTAGTCTCACACTGCTAAATTAGTGATGACTAGCACAGATAGCCCTCGAGTAGCTTTGCGCGAAATTCAAAACAAACAAACCAAACTTCTCTTACTTGTTTTCTCTATGTAATCTTACTTTGTCATCTTCCTTTGTTAAAGATTTTTATCTCATCACCATTTTCCTTTTTTGGATTAATTTCTGTTCTTCTTCATCCACTTCTCTCCTCTATTTTCCATTCGTGTTATTTTTCTCTTTCATTGCTATTCCTGCTATTTTCTCACTATTATCTTTATCCTCCCTACTTCTCTTTCCTTCTTATCTAAACTAGTTTAATTTACTCTCTTTTTGTTTTGCCCCCCGCTAGTACAGCGGTAAATCTACGGATTTACAACGCTAAAATCAGGGGTGCGATTTCCCTCAGTGGGCTCTGCAAATTGCCCGATGTGGCTTTGCTGTAAGAAAACACACACACTCGCTTCTCATGTTTTCCTTGTCATGTTATCTCATCTGTTGTTTTTTTTTTACTTATCTCTCTTTTCATTTTTAAAACCCAATCATTTTTTTTCTTTTCCTCCTCCAATTTGAAGTTTACCGTTTTTCTTTCTTTCATTTTCTCAATCTTATTTACACAAAGTCTCTACATTTATCACAATATAAACATTTATAACGTATCCTCCGGCTAGACAGACAGATTAGTAACTAAATGCGTAGTTTTGGACAAGACTGGAGAAACGTTTTCGCGCAAGGGTCATTTTGAAATATCCAGCGTTCTTCAGACTCATATACACACAGAAACGATGCACATATATTCTTTTATAAATATATATATATATGAAATTATAAGAAAATGCATACACAAAGTATACAGTTATAACCAGAATTTAAAAAGAAATAAGTAGGCCTCATAAACACTGAAGAAAATTTAAAAACAACCGCGACTTTACAAATGTAGTTGGAATGAGTTATAATTTTAGCACTATGCCAAGTGGCGACACCTAGTGCAACAAAGATTAACTTAAAATATATTTAGGGTGAATATCGGTAGCTGAACTGACACAGGATTTCTTCTGTTTTAAGAGAGCCCGGCGTGGCCAAGCGTGTTAAGGCATGCGACTCGTAATCTGAAAGTCGTGGGTTCGCATCCCCGTCGCGCCAAACATGCTCGCCCTTTCAGCCGTGGGGGCGTTATAAAGTGACGATCAATCCCACTATTCGTTGGTAAAAGAGTAGCCCAAGAGTTGGCGATGGGTAGTGATAACTAGCTGCCTTCCCTCTAGTCTTACACTGATAAATTAGGGACGGCTAGCGAAGATAGCCCTCGTGTAGGTTTGCGCGAAATTCAAAAACAAACAAACAAACTGTTTTAAGAATTAAAATGGATATTTTCAAATACACCGCGAATCGGATAAAATCTTCAAGTAGACCGTAGCTTCCCACTCCTGCTCTAAAGTAATTACAGAAAGAAGTATCCAAATTATACATTCGTCACACGGGACAGATGACGAACAAATTTTGACTTTCTCATTCCCCACCGTTTTATAAGTTACGGCAGCCATGTTGTGTGACGAATTACTAAAACATCTTTAATTCTGAAAACTATAATTTCCTCTTTTTCTTGTGTGTCGTCCAATTAAAATGAATTATGACAGAAAAAAAATAATAAGTGTTGAGAAGAAAAACTTGTTTGAAAATGTAACCCAATGTACCCGAACGTGTACAGGGTTGATTCAATGGACTGTCACCCCTTACTGAACAAGTTACTGAATCAATATTCACAAAATACTACAATCTTTTAGTCAACAGTACAAATCTGTTGTACACAAAATGTCTGATGTGTTACAAAATATATGTCTATGAAATGCCAAAATCAGTCTGACAAGTCAGAGTGCAATACGATGTGATTTCTCAGGTGAAAAAATAAAAATACTTTCGTCCTTCGTACAGTTTGCGTATTGCATATGTTTAATCTCTACAACTTCCTAACTACACATCTACTGTTGTTTTAGTATCCATATACATTGTTACTGGTAGTTTTTATAACACGAGCTGTTGAGAAATCAGCATGAAAAGTTGGTAACTCTTAACATCAAATTCGTAATACTATGTTGTACAAAGTCTGGACATACACACTTTGGTACCCCACCCGTACAAACAGGGATACGTAGAAAGTTTTTACTGTAATGAGCCAAAATATGGATGAACGTTTTTCAGATACGTCAAAGTACATATGACACATACGAAACACAAGAATATGGTTTAGCTGGAGCGCTGTAAACTGTAAGACCGACAGTAGTAGCTTATACTATATAGAAATATTAATGTACAGCTAGCATATAGCATCACTGAAGGCAGCCTTTAATAATTTATAATCTCAGATTCGGCTTTTGTCCTGAGAATAATTTTCTGTAAAATAATCAGCTCTTCACGCTGACAGACAACAGCAGTGTCCCATATCGATCGGTCTCGATACATATAAACTTGCACTGTGCAACAGGTTTCTAAAGCTTTCCACATTATGACCGCGTTTCCATGGCTGCGATGCTTATCCAGACACAACCTCGAAAACTTTAACAAAATATTACTTTACATAGTTTCTCTTTTACCGGTGTCATTCATGCCTGTGTTTATAAACTCACATATCAAAACTAAGTAGTGGTTTATGTTAAGTAAAGTCATTAAAAACTTTTCCTTCAGTCAAAGCACAAAGACATGTCCAAGTTAAAACAAATAACAAGCTTTTAGTCAATATAACAAGTCTGTTGTTTTACAAAAAAACACCAAAAAACAGATGTAGTAGTAAAGTAGCAGTTCTAAAGATATGTCTGTGGAACGTACCAATAAGGGTTATATTAAAATAACATAACAAGTGCATTTCTACGTTTATGCATTGATAAGCCCAGGTATTAGGTAAAGATATTGTTGGCACAGCATATAGTAGATGAAGTGTAGATTATATAACAAATTCTTCCATACTTTCACTCATAAGTTCTTAGAATTACTCATTTCCCACCGTCTATCTATTATCTCAACATTTGTAGTAGAGAGGAGGGTAATGAGCTATAAGATACTCCCCTCCCCACAAAAAAAGACACGTTGTTAAGTGGAAGACGCATTGATGGGCAAAATATCGACCCGTTTAAACACTCCTGTCTCTCAAACTCAAACTAATAACAAACAAAATATAAGTGAACTTTAGATAAGCATCTAGGAGGAAGTAGTGGTTATGTAAATGCAAGTTACAAACTACATAAACAATAGAATAATTAATAATAATTACAGTTATCTTACTTAATATGGTTCATATTGATGTATATTACAAACCAGAAACAGTTAAACTATACATATATAGAAAGATATCGGTAACAAAACTGATAGATAAACAGTTATAGATAAAAAGATATCGGTAACAAAACTGATAGATAAACAGTTGTAGATAAAAAGATATCGGTAACAAAACTGATAGATGAACAGTTGTATATAAAAACATATCGGTAACAAAACTGATAGATAAACAGTTGTAGATAAAAAGATATCGGTAACAAAAGTGATAAATGAACAGTTGTAGATAAAAAGATATCGGTAACAAAACTGATAGATGAACAGTTGTAGATAGAAAGATATCGGTAATAAAACTGATAGATAAACAGTTGTAGATAAAAAGATATCGGTAACAAAACTGATAGATGAACAGTTGTAGCTAAAAAGATATCGGTAACAAAAATGATAGATGAACAGTTGTAGATAGCCTGAGAAACAGAAATAACAATCACTATATAGCTATAAATACATAAACATGTATATATGATAGAGAGATAACTACATAGCGAAAAATATATAGTTATAAACAGATAGAGGTAATTATGCTTAGATGAACTGATAAACAGTCAGCTAATGAGATAGGCAGATAAACAATTACACAGGGTCGTGTCCACCAGGCTATCACTGCTAAAATAGGGACGGCTAATGCAGATAACCCTCGTGTAGCTTTGAAAAAAAATTCTAAAAACAAACTAAATAACCTAGAAACTGGAAATCAGCCAATAAAGAGCTCACTAATTAATTTAGTTTTAGATATATCGTATCCAAAACAGGTGATATTGAAAGATGAATGAGTGATGTTCTGTTTGCGATCCTTTCCCTGAAAATCTGATACATAACAATTACAATTCATTCATGATAAGTGATGATATAAATAGACCTCTACCATGTCTGTCGGACTGTTGAGTCCACGTATTAAGTGAAAGGTCTCTCAGCACTGTATATGGCGGATGTACGTAGTGTAAATGATATATTATTATATGCTTTCATTCGTAAGCTCTTAGAATTACCCACTACCCGCTGTCCATCTACCTCAATGTGTGTAGTCGAAACAAACAAAACGATGTATAAGATGTATATATATATATAAAAGATGAGTTATTACACGGAAGACACATTGGTGGGTAAAAACAGCGATCTCTCGAAACTTTCCTCTCAAAGCAAAACAAAGTACAAGAAAGCTATAAGTTAGGTGTAAAAGTTGTATGTGAAACTATAAATTAGGTGTAAAAGTTGTTTGTGAAACTATAAATTAGGTGTAAAAGTTCTTTGAGAAACTATAAATTAGGTGTAAAAGTTGAATCTCAAACTATAAATTAGATGTAAAAATTGTATGTCAAATTATAAATTAGGTGTAAAAGTTGTATGTCAAACTATAAATTAGGTGTAAATTTGTATGTCAAACTATAAATTAGGTGTAAAAGTTGTATGTGAAACTATAAATTAGGTGTAAACGTTGTTTGTGAAACTATAAATTAGGTGTAAAAGTTGTATGTGAAACTATAAATTAAATGTAAAAGTTGTATGTCAAACTATAAATTAAGTGTAAAAGTTGTTTGTGAAACTATAAATTAGGTGTAAAAGTTGTATGTGAAACTATAAATTAGGTGTAAAAGTTGTATGTGAAACTACAAATTAGGTGTAAAAGTTGTATGTGAAACTATAAATTAGGTGTAAATTTGTATGTCAAACTATAAATTAGGTGTAAAAGTTGTTTGTGAAACTATAAATTAGGTGTAAAAGGTGTATGTGAAACTATAAATTAGGTGTAAAAGTTGTATGTCAAACTATAAATTAAGTGTAAAAGTTGTTTGTGAAACTATAAATTAGGTGTAAAAGTTGTATGTGAAACTATAAATTAGGTGTAAAAGTTGTATGTGAAACTATAAATTAGGTGTAAAAGTTGTATGTGAAACTATAAATTAGGTGTAAAAGTTGTTTGAGAAACTATAAATTAGGTGTAAAAGTTGTATGTGAAACTATAAATTAGGTGTAAAAGTTGTATGTGAAACTATAAATTAAATGTAAAAGTTGTTTGAGAAACTATAAATTAGGTGTAAAAGTTATATGTGAAACTATAAATTAGGTGTAAAAGTTGTATGTCAAACTATAAATTAGGTGTAAAAGTTGTATGTCAAACCATAAATTAGGGTGTAAAGGTGTTTGAGAAACCATAAATTAGGTGTAAAAGTTGTTTGTGAAACCATAAATTAGGTGTAAAGGTGTTTGAGAAACTATAAATTAGGTGTAAAAGTTGTATGTCAAACTATAAATTAGGTGTAAAAGTTGTATGTGAAACTATAAATTAGGTGTAAAAGTTGTATGTGAAACTATAAATTAGGTGTAAAAGTTGTTTGTGAAACTATAAATTAGGTGTAAAAGTTGTATGTCAAACTATAAATTAGGTGTAAAAGTTGTATGTGAAACTATAAATTAGGTGTAAAAGTTGTTTGAGAAACTATAAATTAGGTGTAAAAGTTGTATGTGAAACTATAAATTAGGTGTAAAAGTTGTATGTGAAACTATAAATTAGGTGTAAAAGTTGTATGTGAAACTATAAATTAGGTGTAAATTTGTATGTCAAACTATAAATTAGGTGTAAAAGTTGTATGTGAAACTATAAATTAGGTGTAAACGTTGTTTGTGAAACTATAAATTAGGTGTAAAAGTTGTATGTGAAACTATAAATTAGGTGTAAAAGTTGTATGTGAAACTATAAATTAGGTGTAAAGTTGTATGTCAAACCATAAATTAGGTGTAAAGTTGTTTGTGAAACTATAAATTAGGTGTAAAAGTTGTATGTGAAACTATAAATTAGGTGTAAAAGGTGTTTGAGAAACTATAAATTAGGTGTAAAAGTTGTATGTGAAACTATAAATTATGTGTAAACGTTGTTTGTGAAACTATAAATTAGGTGTAAAAGTTGTATGTCAAACTATAAATTAGGTGTAAAAGTTGTATGTCAAACTATAAATTAGGTGTAAAAGTTGTTTGTGAAACTAAAAATTAGGTGTAAAAGTTGTATGTGAAACCATAAATTAGGTGTAAAAGTTGTATGTGAAACCATAAATTAGGTGTAAAAGTTGTTTGAGAAACTATAAATTAGGTGTAAAAGTTGTATGTGAAACTATAAATTAGGTGTAAAAGTTGTATGTGAAACTATAAATTAGGTGTAAAAGTTGTTTGAGAAACTATAAATTAGGTGTAAAAGTTATATGTGAAACTATAAATTAGGTGTAAAAGTTGTATGTCAAACTATAAATTAGGTGTAAAAGTTGTATGTCAAACTATAAATTAGGTGTAAAAGGTGTTTGAGAAACTATAAATTAGGTGTAAAAGTTGTTTGTGAAACTATAAATTAGGTGTAAAAGTTGTTTGAGAAACTATAAATTAGGTGTAAAAGTTGTATGTCAAACTATAAATTAGGTGTAAAAGTTGTATGTGAAACTATAAATTAGGTGTAAAAGTTGTATGTGAAACTATAAATTAGGTATAAAAGTTGTTTGTGAAACTATAAATTAGGTGTAAAAGTTGTATGTCAAACTATAAATTAGGTGTAAAAGTTGTATGTGAAACTATAAATTAGGTGTAAAAGTTGTTTGAGAAACTATAAATTAGGTGTAAAAGTTGTATGTGAAACTATAAATTAGGTGTAAAAGTTGTATGTCAAACTATAAATAAGGTGTAAAAGTTGTATGTGAAACTATAAATTAGGTGTAAATTTGTATGTCAAACTATAAATTAGGTGTAAAAGTTGTATGTGAAACTATAAATTAGGTGTAAACGTTGTTTGTGAAACTATAAATTAGGTGTAAAAGTTGTATGTGAAACTATAAATTAGGTGTAAAAGTTGTATGTGAAACTATAAATTAGGTGTAAAAGTTGTATGTCAAACTATAAATTAGGTGTAAAAGTTGTTTGTGAAACTATAAATTAGGTGTAAAAGTTGTATGTGAAACTATAAATTAGGTGTAAAAGGTGTTTGAGAAACTATAAATTAGGTATAAAAGTTGTATGTGAAACTATAAATTATGTGTAAACGTTGTTTGTGAAACCATAAATTAGGTGTAAAAGTTGTATGTGAAACCATAAATTCGGTGTAAAGTTGTATGTGAAACCATAAATTAGGTGTAAAAGTTGTTTGTGAAACCATAAATTAGGTGTAAAGTTGTATGTGAAACCATAAATTAGGTGTAAAAGTTGTATGTGAAACTATAAATTAGGTGTAAAAGTTGTTTGAGAAACCATAAATTAGGTGTAAAAGTTGTATGTGAAACTATAAATTAGGTGTAAAAGTTGTATGTGAAACTATAAATTAGGTGTAAAAGTTGTATGTCAAACTATAAATTAGGTGTAAATTTGTATGTCAAACCATAAATTAGGTGTAAAAGTTGTATGTGAAACTATAAATTAGGGTTTAAACGTTGTTTGTGAAACTATAAATTAGGTGTAAAAGTTGTATGTGAAACTATAAATTAGGTGTAAAAGTTGTATGTCAAACTATAAATTAAGTGTAAAAGTTGTTTGTGAAACCATAAATTAGGTGTAAAAGTTGTATGTGAAACCATAAATTAGGTGTAAAAGTTGTATGTGAAACCATAAATTAGGTGTAAAAGTTGTATGTGAAACTATAAATTAGGTGTAAAAGTTGTTTGAGAAACCATAAATTAGGTGTAAAAAGTTGTATGTGAAACCACAAATTAGGTGTAAAAGTTGTATGTGAAACCATAAATTAGGTGTAAAAGTTGTTTGAGAAACTATAAATTAGGTGTAAAAGTTATATGTGAAACCATAAATTAGGTGTAAATTTGTATGTCAAACCATAAATTAGGTGTAAAGTTGTTTGTGAAACCATAAATTAGGTGTAAAAGGTGTATGTGAAACCATAAATTAGGTGTAAAAGTTGTATGTCAAACCATAAATTAAGTGTAAAGTTGTTTGTGAAACCATAAATTAGGTGTAAAAGTTGTATGTGAAACCATAAATTAGGTGTAAAAGTTGTATGTGAAACCATAAATTAGGTGTAAAAGTTGTATGTGAAACCATAAATTAGGTGTAAAAGTTGTTTGAGAAACCATAAATTAGGTGTAAAAGTTGTATGTGAAACCATAAATTAGGTGTAAAAGTTGTATGTGAAACCATAAATTAGGTGTAAAAGTTGTTTGAGAAACCATAAATTAGGTGTAAAAGTTATATGTGAAACTATAAATTAGGTGTAAAAGTTGTATGTCAAACTATAAATTAGGTGTAAAAGTTGTATGTCAAACTATAAATTAGGTGTAAAAGGTGTTTGAGAAACTATAAATTAGGTGTAAAAGTTGTTTGTGAAACTATAAATTAGGTGTAAAAGTTGTTTGAGAAACTATAAATTAGGTGTAAAAGTTGTATGTGAAACTATAAATTAGGTGTAAAAGTTGTATGTGAAACTATAAATTAGGTGTAAAAGTTGTTTGTGAAACTATAAATTAGGTGTAAAAGTTGTATGTGAAACTATAAATTAGGTGTAAATTTGTATGTCAAACTATAAATTAGGTGTAAACGTTGTATGTGAAACTATAAATTAGGTGTAAACGTTGTTTGTGAAACTATAAATTAGGTGTAAAAGTTGTATGTGAAACTATAAGTTAGGTGTAAAAGTTGTTTGTGAAACTATAAATTAGGTGTAAAGTTGTTTGAGAAACCATAAATTAGGTGTAAAAGTTGTTTGTGAAACTATAAATTAGGTGTAAAAGTTGTATGTGAAACTATAAATTAGGTGTAAAAGGTGTTTGAGAAACTATAAATTAGGTGTAAAAGTTGTATGTGAAACTATAAATTATGTGTAAACGTTGTTTGTGAAACTATAAATTAGGTGTAAAAGTTGTATGTGAAACTATAAATTAGGTGTGAAAGTTGTATGTCAAACTATAAATTAGGTGTAAAAGGTGTTTGAGAAACTATAAATTAGGTGTAAAAGTTGTTTGTGAAACTATAAATTAGGTGTAAAAGTTGTTTGAGAAACTATAAATTAGGTGTAAAAGTTGTATGTCAAACTATAAATTAGGTGTAAAAGTTGTATGTCAAACTATAAATTAGGTGTAAAAGTTGTTTGTGAAACTAAAAATTAGGTGTAAAAGTTGTATGTGAAACTATAAATTAGGTGTAAAAGTTGTATGTGAAACTATAAATTAGGTGTAAAGTTGTATGTGAAACCATAAATTAGGTGTAAAGTTGTTTGAGAAACTATAAATTAGGTGTAAAAGTTGTATGTGAAACTATAAATTAGGTGTAAAAGTTGTATGTGAAACTATAAATTAGGTGTAAAAGTTGTTTGAGAAACTATAAATTAGGTGTAAAAGTTATATGTGAAACTATAAATTAGGTGTAAAAGTTGTATGTCAAACTATAAATTAGGTGTAAAAGTTGTATGTCAAACTATAAATTAGGTGTAAAAGGTGTTTGAGAAACTATAAATTAGGTGTAAAAGTTGTTTGTGAAACTATAAATTAGGTGTAAAAGTTGTTTGAGAAACTATAAATTAGGTGTAAAAGTTGTATGTCAAACTATAAATTAGGTGTAAAAGTTGTATGTGAAACTATAAATTAGGTGTAAAAGTTGTTTGTGAAACTATAAATTAGGTGTAAAAGTTGTATGTCAAACTATAAATTAGGTGTAAAAGTTGTATGTGAAACTATAAATTAGGTGTAAAAGTTGTATGTGAAACTATAAATTAGGTGTAAAAGGTGTTTGAGAAACTATAAATTAGGTGTAAAAGTTGTTTGTGAAACTATAAATTAGGTGTAAAAGTTGTTTGAGAAACTATAAATTAGGTGTAAAAGTTGTATGTCAAACTATAAATTAGGTGTAAAAGTTGTATGTCAAACTATAAATTAGGTGTAAAAGTTGTATGTGAAACTATAAATTCGGTGTAAAAGTTGTATGTGAAACTATAAATTAGGTGTAAAAGTTGTTTGTGAAACTATAAATTAGGTGTAAAAGTTGTATGTGAAACTATAAATTAGGTGTAAAAGTTGTATGTGAAACTATAAATTAGGTGTAAAAGTTGTTTGAGAAACTATAAATTAGGTGTAAAAGTTGTATGTGAAACTATAAATTAGGTGTAAAAGTTGTATGTGAAACTATAAATTAGGTGTAAAAGTTGTATGTCAAACTATAAATTAGGTGTAAATTTGTATGTCAAACTATAAATTAGGTGTAAAAGTTGTATGTGAAACTATAAATTAGGTTTAAACGTTGTTTGTGAAACTATAAATTAGGTGTAAAAGTTGTTTGAGAAACTATAAATTAGGTGTAAAAGTTGTATGTCAAACTATAAATTAAGTGTAAAAGTTGTTTGTGAAACTATAAATTAGGTGTAAAAGTTGTATGTGAAACTATAAATTAGGTGTAAAAGTTGTATGTGAAACTATAAATTAGGTGTAAAAGTTGTATGTGAAACTATAAATTAGGTGTAAAAGTTGTTTGAGAAACTATAAATTAGGTGTAAAAGTTGTATGTGAAACTATAAATTAGGTGTAAAAGTTGTATGTGAAACTATAAATTAGGTGTAAAAGTTGTTTGAGAAACTATAAATTAGGTGTAAAAGTTATATGTGAAACTATAAATTAGGTGTAAAAGTTGTATGTCAAACTATAAATTAGGTGTAAAAGTTGTTTGAGAAACTATAAATTAGGTGTAAAAGTTGTATGTCAAACTATAAATTAGGTGTAAAAGGTGTTTAAGAAACTATAAGTTAGGTGTAAAAGTTGTTTGTGAAACTATAAATTAGGTGTAAAAGTTGTTTGAGAAACTATAAATTAGGTGTAAAAGTTGTATGTGAAACTATAAATTAGGTGTAAAAGTTGTATGTGAAACTATAAATTAGGTGTAAAAGTTGTTTGTGAAACTATAAATTAGGTGTAAAAGTTGTATGTCAAACTATAAATTAGGTGTAAAAGTTGTTTGAGAAACTATAAATTAGGTGTAAAAGTTGTTTGAGAAACTATAAATTAGGTGTTAAAGTCCTATGTCTTTTACAAAATATAGGCTACAAAAATCATTCTAGTTCTTTAACAAAGTTTGTTATTAGAGAGCAAACTGGGAAAACATTTTTATTGTTCATACGACTTCTTTTTACGGTTTTCCACAAATAATTCGTAAATCTTGTAAATCCTGTAAGTATTTGTTTTGCTTTTCTAGAAAACGCCAATATTTTCACATTACGTTAAGTGAGCAGACACGGCAATGAAATTCAAACGATTAGTTGCTATATTTGTTCAATGATATTTAGTAAGTAAAATAAAAATGTCAAAATAAGAACACATTATTAAAATAAGAATGATAAGACTATTACAGCTTGTGTATGCACATATTTTACACGTCTCGTTAACATGATAATTATGTTCAATTGATGCTTAGTTCATTTCTTTGTCACCATACATTTTAGAAATAAATTTAAGTTTAAAAATTTCAAAGTTTACATTTTCAATGATAAGACTTTGGTTTCAAAACGTTGTCCTCTACACTTGTGTCTACACAACAGACAGTTGCCGTCCATTGTACAAAGTTTCATCATGAATACTCTGCCTAAACAATCTATCAAAGAAAGACTTGACATTATTTTATCTTCTTATGAAATAGGTTTCTAAACTCGTGAACACATATTTCCTGGTATTTTTGGAATAGGTGAGCCTTTGTTGTTTTTTTTAATTTCGCGCAAAGGTACACGAGGGCTATCTGCACTAGCCGTATAAAATTACACTTAATTTTGTAGTGTAAGACTAGAGGGAAGGCAACTAGTCATCACCGCCCACCGCCAACTCTTGGGCTACTCTTTTACCAAAGAATAGTGAGATTGACCGTCACATTATAATGCCCCCACGGCTGAAAGGGAGAGCATGTTTGATGCGACGGGGATTCGAATCCGCGACCCTCAAATTACGAGTCGAACGCTTTAACCCACCTGGCCATGTCGAGCCAATAGGTGAGGCAAATAGGACAGTTATCCCAACACTCAGAAGTAAAAAACTTACTAAAATTATCCAACTTTTACCAAATTAAGGGATAAAAACCGAATACAAAACAGTAAAGTAGATTTCCAGATTCGTTCTTGTTAAGTACCAGTCTGAAGGCAGCTTTAAGGGGGCAACCGAAATCAATAAAGCTTAAATATGTAGTTAAGGGTTGATCTAATGATGACGTCACGAACTAAAAACAAAAATAAAAAATTCGAGCTTCATTATTCTTATGCTACTGAAAAGGTACAGAGCAGGAATTCCAAGTGATGGTTACAGTAGCTGTTATTGAAACGAAGGCGTTTTAAAAAATTGAGTATCCTTTGTTCTTAAAAATGTTAATGGTATTAGACAACTAAGTGACAAAAACAAGGACGATGTATAAAGAGAATCAGAGGAAATTACTACATGTATTTAAGTTAGACCACTAGCAGCGAGTATAGATTCAGATCACAGTAATCACTTAACAGCAGTGAACCTTAACATCAGGAATATCTTACTGCAGAACACTTCAGACCATTAGCAGTAAGTACAGATTCAGATCACAGTAACCATCTATCAGCAGTGAACCTTAACATCAGGAATATCTTACTGCAGAGCACTTCAGACCATTAGCAGTAAGTACAGATTCAGATCACAGTAACCATCTATCAGCAGTGAACCTTAACATCAGGAATATCTTACTGCAGAACACTTCAGACCATTAGCAGTAAGTACAGATTCAGATCACAGTAACCATCTATCAGCAGTGAACCTTAACATCAGGAATATCTTACTGCAGAACACTTCAGACCATTAGCAGTAAGTACAGATTCAGATCACAGTAACCATCTATCAGCAGTGAACCTTAACATCAGGAATATCTTACTGCAGAGCACTTCAGACCATTAGCAGTTAGTACAGATTCAGATCACAGTAACCATCTATCAGCAGTGAACCTTAACATCAGGAATATCTTATTGCAGAGCACTTCAGACCATTAGCAGTAAGTACAGATTCAGATCACAGTAACCACCTATCAGCAGTAAAACCTAAGCATCAGTAGAGGAAGAGGCCAAATTTGGACCTGACTCTCCTAGATCCACATGGATCTAAATCTCTATGGAAAATACCAGACATCCCTACATGAACAATAAATACCTCAGTCAAAGACTGCCCATACTAATTAACAACCAGTTATGTATTTTCAGATAAAGTCGCACATACGTATGTTTATCCTTTAAACTAAAATTGAACACATTTCTCAGAACAATAGCTTACCCATAACGACTTCGATTGACTCAATTTATTTTATAATGCCATGTTATAAAATTAATTAAATACGCTTTCATAGCCCTATATAATGAAAACATTATTACGAAACAAAAGTTAAGTTATTCCAAATTTATTCCTTCGTGGAAACTTTCATTCAGTTTTCGTAATCAAAATATAGTTTACAACATTGAAGATCTCTGTAGTAATAGTAACGAAACATATATTTCATAAACATGTCTTTTTTTTTACACTCAAAATAAAGCAAAAAAATTGACATTTAAAACATTGAGAATTCGCATGCATAATTCTCCTGAACACTACTACGCAAAAATAAAAAGAAGTAACAAGGAAAATGGCGATTTTATCGATTTAAGTTTTAAGGTATTATTTCCAAAAATACATTTCAAATCTGAACTTTTAAAAGCACGTGTATATTGAAGTACAAAGATATCTTTTTGGTAGTGATCAACAAGGCTTTCTGCAGGATGAGACCCGAAATTTTAACACATGAAGACACTGTCTGAGCTGCCCTCTAGACCCGTTGACCTGACTAACTAAACACCTTTCCCCTCCGCTTCATGTAAACTAAGTAGACAAGGGTTTATAAGCGAGATTTTAGGCGTGGGGGGTGGTGGCTGGAAGATATTTTTACTTTTGGTATCCTGGGGCTTAGAGGGGAAAGGAAGGGTGACAACATATCGTCTGAAACCTTCAAGGACTCGACAAGATGGGTCAGTGACCTGAAAAAGGGCAGACACATTTATCAGTGAACCGGACTTTGGAATGAAAGTCAGTTGAACAACCAGGTGTACCAATGATAAGGAGGTTAAATCAGGCGGGAAAATTTAAGGATTCGTAATTCCTTTCATCCAGTCCAAGTTGTGAAACTCTCCATAAACATTTTATTTCATCGACAACAAAATCAGAATGTAAAGAAGGCTCTCCAGACTGATTTAATCTCCAGCGTCTGTTGTTAAGGTACACAATATCCAATACTTTGTAGCAAATCTAGTTAAAACAAAAGGCATCATTCAATCAGAACAGTAACTTGAAATATGAAATAGGTTATGGAATGTGAAGATCTTTTTATGTTTTACTACTCAAATAATGTTTAAAGTGCACAGACTGTAGTGCATAGGACACCTGGTGACAAGTAAAGGTCCAGATCACGTGTAACTGAGTCCTGAATATTTTACAGTACCCTGTCTCGATCTTCTTTTCTTAGGGTCACCTGCTGGTCTCAAGGTTAATGAAGAATAAATATATATTAACACTTCACAAACAGTGTATATTTCAAGCAGTCTGTTTACACATTTCTCGAAACGATAAAGATTTCGTTTACGCTGAAAGTAAACTATCACAGAAAGAGTTACGTTTAAAGTACAGAACACACACACAGACAAAACTCATAATACATGTTTGCGCTGCATACATATAAACAAGTACAGACTATACTGTTGTTGTTGTTTTAGCACAAAGCTATACATTGGGCTATCTTTACTATGTTCACTGAAAAGACTCGAACCTAAAATTTTATCAGTTTAAGTCCGTAAACCTTACCGATGATCCACCAGGAGACCAAACGTATAGACTCTTAATGTTCAATAGACAAAAACGCTATTCTGAGATATAGAAATTATTTGCGCGAATATAAAAGTTAGAGCGGGAGTTTATTCCTTAGACTAATTCTATATACTGGATGCGATAACAATAACTGTATCACAAACCATGGTTGACAAAAACATAAGTATAATTATTTAATAACGGAACTTTTTGATACCAATATAATCCGTCAGTTTACCCAAGAGATTGTATATCAAATAAATTAAAACAGCACTTGTAAAATAGATATATATATACTCACACAAAATTGCCCAACAGATAATTTACTGAAAGGTGAGACTAGCCCTAAAATGACTACCCTACAAATATGGGGGTTACCAATATCTTCAAGTGGTTTTCACTCCTGAACACCGAAACGTGTAGTCTTTTTAGAGCTGGTCTCTCTTTCAATAAATTATTTATTGTGCAATTAGTTTAACGTTGTGCTCCTTATAATTGTGTATATATATATATATATATATATTGTATATAATACGTTTATACAAATATGTTACAGTTAATAAAATTTACAGCATAGCTATATTTACGCATTTATCCAATTTTTAAAGAATTATCCCCAAACCTGGATGTCGTTAAACATACATCATTAACTATTAGATAAGGTTATGGTTTTAAGAGCTAATAACTATAAAAAATATCACACGGGGAAGTTGTGATTTGCTAATAAAACATTACTGTTACAACGACCTTGTAAATGACCTTTTATCTTGCTTTTTTTTTACAGAACCAACAGACAAATAAAATTCAATAATGACATGCTTTTCTAGAGTTCTCAATTTAAAACGATGTGCTATCTGCGTGGTTGTTGAAACAAGAAAACAACTGCCGAGCGAAGAAACTTGCACTAAAATCTCGAAATTACAAAAAGACGTTGTACATACAAACAAAATAGAACTGTAAACGTTGCACTGTACCTCCCCCATGAAACCTAATGGTACTGTTGGTATGAAAATACGCAGATATGCATTTTAACCGTTGAGCTTTTGTGTTATTCTATATAATATAATTAGCAAGGGTGTAACTTTACGACGCGAAACTGCTCTATTACTGAAAGTCTGAAATTCGATTAATTTATAAGGAAGTATAAGTGCGATGATTTACATTAAATTCTATGAAGACATGTTTCAAACATTTATTGTTTCGCGTTGAAACCATAACGATATATTCTCAATTTCATATGTATAGTGATAAAGCTAAATAAAGAAAGGGAAATTGTTCGTTTGTGCATATATATTGAATATTTCGTTAGAACATAAAACCTTAACTCTATTTGATTGGTAGTCTAGAGGTCAAAATGCTGCATCCTTTATATAAACGTCCAAGGTTCGAGGTGCAGAGCCATTGAATATCATCTGTATTCCCGTTATTTGGTTACAGGAGTTTGTTAAAGCCTTTGTGGCGGCAGGTACTGCTATCTGACTGTCCTCATCTGGTTAGTTGTTCGATATCAGGATTGGCTATACGTGAAGTTCTAGCAAAGGAACTCTGACCTGGTCATTTAACCTATGTGTGCATAAAGTGCCGTTTAGAGCGAAAATACCAATATTTTTATTTTATGCGGGTACCGACAGTGAACTTCATTACTTCAAATTATCTGGAAACGTAGAGACACCTGAAAATATATTTGAGCGTAAACAGTTGGTTAAAAGTGAAGTAATGTATATTTCTCGGTGTTTCCCTTTTTATTTATCATATATATATATATATATACAAATATAAAACACAGGCGATAAACGCATCCCTCACCAACCAACAAGACTTATACACGTTATTGACGCACTTGAGCTAAAAATAAACCTGTCCCCGAGCAATGGTCATTATTTTGTAACCCTGTACATGTCATACAGAAGTCGGTTACTTTTTAACTTGTTTGTCTGCCTGCATGCCATGAAGGTTTTAGGTCTACAAGCGTTTGTGTAAAAAATTTACGAGTCATTTTTTCTTTTTTGGAAATTGGTTAAAATGTTTGATTCCCAGTCACGTGTGAATAACTCATTTATATATTGTATTACATACTTGAAATATTGTTTGATAAGGTGAAACTGTTATAACTTCAACAATTGACACATAACTGTCAAGTTAAAGCGTGCGAAATATCATAAAGGCATGTACGTCTGTATAAGTCCATATTGTAAGAGCTGTCTAATTTGTTCTTTCAACATAACGGATAACATTTTTAACTGAATTTGTGCTAAATGCGCCCCCCCTTCAGTAGCACTGTGGTATGTCTGTAGACTCACGCCGCTAGAAACCGGGTCTCAATACCCGTGGTGGGCAAAGCCCTTTGTATAGCTTCGTGATTAATAACAACCTTGTGCTAAATGAAAATCTACACCAACTACCGTAAAAAATAATAATAATAATAATAAAAAAAATCAAAAATTAATTACAACTTTTGTTTCTTTATGAGACACGACAGAGGGCGATTATAAATAAAACCTCTATATTTTAAAATTATCACATCTCAAAATTGCTTACCTAACAGGGGTATTAATAAAATATTATTCGAGAAAATATTAACATGCTAGAGGGCGTTTTAAAAACTGTCACAGTAGTTGTTCCATATGTCTTCCATTGAACTTGAATGCACTACAAGCGTCATCTAATGTTTACTGACTCTTGCCGTACCGTGCACTATGACATGCACTTTTTCCCCTGTACAACTAATCTTGTATGGTTGAAAAAGAAAGAAAGCGAAGAAATAAAAGTAACAGTAGTCTGCGAGAAAATCGATTCAGATACGTGATAAAATACAGCCTCTGAAATACGAATCTTTTTGTCGAAAACTTGATATCCTCAATGTATCTCTGATGAATTTTTTCCCCGCCTAAAACAAAAGGTTTTAGAAACAAAACCATTTTAAATGTGGGATTTTTTTGATAATTGTCTTATTTTTATCACTTTTGATGTTTACGAGAAAGAAATCTTTTGCACCTGGAAATACGTACTAGAAGAAAAAAGATATTCAATAAATTCAGAAAAACTGCTGACAATATCGAAGGCATAAATTTCCTAATCAGCTCTATAGATACCGCACGACTAAACCACACATTTAAATGTGTGCTGAGATTAGTAACTAAGACTAAAATTCACATATTCAAGCTTTTTGAACGTACAATCAAGTAATAAAACGTTGACAGGGCAGTAGCTCGTGTTGTTGAAACGTATCTTGCCAGCATTTGATAACTTGTTAACCGTTTAACTTACTAAGAGCATTCATATAGGATGCGAGAGGTCTTAGGTTCAACACCAAAGCGAGGAAATTAATAAATTGAATTATTACGGAAAAATTGTCGCTGTGGATGATTGAATTTTCAAAATTCCTTGTTAGTATCTGCTCACTAGTTTACCTTTTAGCTCAGTTAGTAGAGTACTCATCTGAGGTGTGAGAGGTCCTGAGTTGATATGTAACTTAGGTGTACCATAACAGGATAACTAACTTGTATTCAAATATGTAGAAGGACGACTGATTTGAAACCTACACACTGAAGCTGTTACAGAATCCATTCACTAAAAATCAACTATCAAGTGTGTCTTTACTGCACCATCCTTGTTTGTTTGTTTTCGAATTTCGCGCAAAGCTACACGAGAGCTGTCTGCGTAAGCCGTCCATAATTTAGCATTGTAAGAGTAGAGTGAAGGTGGTTATCACTACCCATTACCAAGTCTTTGGATACTCTATTACCAACGAATAATGCGATTAATTGTAACATCATAATGTCCCCACGGCTGAAAGAGCAAGCACGTTTGGTGTGACGGGGATTCGAACCCACAACCTCAGAATGCGAGTCGATCGCCCTAACCACCTAGCCATGCTGGGCCTGCTACACAAAGGCTACATGCACTGGCTATTCTTAATTTTAAACTGAACAACAAGTGGTAAGGAAGCTAGGTAACACCACACACCGCCCACTTTTGTCTTCTTTAATTTAATAGTGGGATTTTATCGTCACTCTCATGACTCATCTACGGCCTTAATATGCGGAATGAGTTTGTGGTGCAACGGGACATGAACCATTCTTTCAGATTCACATTCCTTTTTGTTCAGTACTGGATCATACCTATCTGATCCTGCAATAACAACAAACTTTTCAATTTCGTGAACGCTCATAAAACTGCTTAGAAGAAGACAAAACTTTGCACTAAGAAACACCCCACTAAAAGTCATAAGTACACAAGAGGATAACTTTTAATTTTATTAAGTATTTCACTCTCACAAGCGTGTGTGTTTGGAATTAAGCACAAAGTTACACATGGGTCATCTGTATTTTGCCCATCAAGGGTATCGAAACACGGTTTCTAGCGGTGTGAGTCCCCAAACTTACCATTGTGCCACTAGGGGGCTCACTGTCATGCACTCTCATTACCGCTATTAAAAGCACCATTTCTAAACTATTTATGTACCAAATTGTTAGTGGATCTATCATTTTATTAGTTACATGGTTACCGATAATATACTGGCCACATGCACACATTGAACAAAATTAACAAACGTGTTACAATTACTCCCACTGATTACTATTACAACAAAATTACCATTCACGTTGCAATTAATCTCATTGATTACTATTACTACCTGTCCTTCAATGAAGCAGTGGTAAGTGTTCGGATTTACACCTCTAAAATCAGGCATTCGATTCCTCTCGGTGGACACAACAGATAGCCCGAGGTGCCTTTGATATAAGAAAACACGAGGCACATGAGCCTATTGTTACCGACGTCCAGTGTGTGTTTTATAAAGAAAACAAGTGATTTCATCTAATTTTCCTCATTAGTTCCTTAGACTGGATGTTATATCAGGTACTAATATAAACTTCCTCGGTGTGATACAATACGTGGACCCACCTGCAGTGAACGGTATTAAACCAAGTTGGTAAATGGAGGTTCATTTGGTATCATCTGATACTAACGAAATGTTTTTTAGAGGAAGACTGGCAAACAAATGTGGTTGCAACGGCTAAAGATATGATTATAGCTGAAACTTCTACATATTTCTTTTCTTGTTGTTAAACCCAGTGTACTCTCTGTGGTTTTCAGCGATTGACCTCCTAATTTTAGCATTATAGGCCCTAAACCTTATCGCTGAGTCACTGGAATATGTATACGTTATCTACACGATATGCTTGTTTTATTCTGTTTCCTTTGAGTTATTGTTACCTAATATTATTCTTAAAGTGAGAAGAAGACCAAATGAAGTAATAATAAACCAGTTCACCCTCCCAGAAAAAAACAACAAATTTTCCCAGATCAATAACTTGTTCTATTTGTACATAAATATGAGAATATTTGCTTATTGTAGTGTCTGCAGGAAAACTTGACTGAATGTTAAAACAAGGGCATGCAAGAGCACGTGCAATTACAAGCTAAACCATATACCACACAAGTGGTGTACGTACGAGGGCAACGGGAAAATTCACACCTGATCACATACGAGTTTTTCTTATTGACGTCATACTAAACGTAGCTGCTTCCAACGGAAGAAGGTCACAGGTTTACATCGTTATAAATCATTCCGATGTTCACAATCCAAAAATTGAGCAGAGAGAGACTGAAGTTTCTCTCTCTCTACATATGCATAATAAAACAACAAAGTCTCTCTCCTAGTGCTTAAATATTTTGAACCTTCTTTTTAGGTTATGAAATTGGAAGAAATACAATTTAAAGCTTCGAACTATCATTCGCGTTAGAAACTTTTCATTTCTACCTGTAATGTTTGAAAGGCGAGTAACAAAAATATAGGAAAGCTAAACAATAAGTTGGGCTAGTTTAGTAATTCTTGTAAACTCAGTTGATAAAACGGTTTTACAAATTTATGATAATGCAGTCGAAAGGACTAATTTTAACCATTTTAGTATACATCTAAAGAGTCTTCAAATATTAAAATACCATTATTCCTTTACAGGCATTGAAATATCGTATCGAAATAAATTTTCTATAGCAACATAAATTCTGTTTAGTATAATAAATATATTGTAACAAAGTTGAAACATTCTATTCTATTTTGTTTAGCAGCGCTCGTTCGAAATTGACGAAAATATCATTAATAACGGTACTTCTCAAACTAATTACTGTGTGTAACATAGTTAGTACAGTGTATCTAATTAGCTATGCTTATTGGTGGTTATACATATGTATAATTCTGCTCACTGTAAATGGAAGTTAATATTAATAAGTTGCCTCACACCTGGTTAGCGATATCCCAAGTGGAAAGGGGAAAATATATGGGGGGTTAGAATCATTGTATAGATGTAATTTTTATTACAGGATTCTTCCATTCCCTCTTTGCTCATCGTATTAGTTGACACATCTCCAACTTTGCATAATTTCGGTCAGTATTGATCCGTTCTTTCCAAAATACCAGCGGATCCTTACAGAAGCAAGTGGCCTTTAGTACTGAATTACTTTACAACCACGAGCTACTGAGGGTGCGTTCATAAATAACATTTGCTCAAGATTAACAAGACACTATCACCCCTCGGCTTCAAAGGATCGCAAGGTTCCAGTAAAGCGTGGCCTAATAGTCAATAGCCTTGTAATACAGGGAGGGTGGATTTCTTTAAAGTGTAATAAATCACATGTAATGAACCACGTGGCGTATGTCTAAAGGCTGTCTCTTCCTAGCGGTAACTTTTTTTTTAAAACCAGCATATCATGTTAAGTCATTTTTAAGTGATGACTAGATGACCACTTAAAACTGCTTCAGTCATTTTATGAATATCCATAAGGTCTTCTTGGTGTTTGTGTTATGCATGGTTTTTCATACTCAGGTAAGCACCGTAACGACTCAGAATATAAGGTACTGTTTGATTACATTTTAAAGTTTACTCACTTCATTGTTCAATACTCATTCAAAGTAGGGGGAAGACATAGGGGCTCCCGGTGTGGAGAGTCTGGGGGAATCAGCTTCGAATGCCAACCCCTTAAGACACCAGTTCTTGTGAGCTGTAAGGGACACATGGCAGGTTTTGTGAAAACTAGTCCAGCGGTCCACCACTTATATAAGAGACTTGTCACAAATAAACCTTTAGATGAAAAATAACATTTCACTTCATAAATAATGTCATATACGTTTTTCGTACAACAACTTCGTATATTTATTACATATATATATATCACGGCTTTAAATATTTACGTTAATAAAAGAATAATCTCATAAATGTATATAATTACATATTTGTATGTATCAATACATTTAAGTATTCTGATTGTATTAAAAAGCAAATAGAAATGTTTTCTTCATACAAACAACACTCATTTGAAGATGAAAATCAGCAGAGATGTTCGATCTAATCCACATCAGGTGTCACTAAATCCAGCAGTGTAAGAGTAACAAAGATATTACTAAATAAATCAAGTTTAGTTAAAGCTTCATTTAAGTTAGTAGAGATGGAAAAAATATTTATATAATTCAGTCATATTTATATAATATGAATCAGTCAGAAGACACTAAACTGATGTCACAAAATGGATGCTTAACGCGCATACATCTTTTTGTCTTCTTCTTATAGCAAAGCCACATCAGGCTATCTGCTGAGCTCACCGAGGGGAATCGAACCCCTGATTTTAGCTTTGTAAATCCGTATACTTATCGCTGTACTCGCGAGGGGCACGCACATGCATGAATCGCGGGAAGAATTATGCACTCTATACGATACAGCACATGTGCAAAAACTAAAAGTATTTATTATTCTTAATTTTGGTTTTATTTACTCTTTAAACAGAATGTTTTTGGGGATACTGCAGAAGTGCGTCTAGTTTTTTGGGATGCTTTTTTTTAAAAAATAGATATAACAAATAGTGGTGAAAACGTGCTAAACTTCTTTTAAAAGTGCTAGTGTTTATTTAGATTAACTCAGAAAGGAAAAAAAAAAAAACTACGCGTTAGAACATTCTTAAAAATCTGAATGGTTCACCCTGTAATTTATAGTTATCAAAAATGTTATTATTTTTGACGAAGAAACAGCATAAGGTTTCTGGAAACCACTAAAAATAAGTCATACAGGTCGTTAATGTGAGAGCTTGTCTCCATGTGTGCGTGGTAGAGTGAATAACTGCTACAGCTATAACGCAACTGAACTGTTGCTAAGACTTATAACGATTTGAAACAAATGGATATTCAGTCACTTTTGTGAATAACGAGTGATTTTAAAAGTTATGTAATCACAGAAACGATGACAGGCGCACAGACAGTTAACACTAATTTGCAGAACAATCTACCAGTTACAAGAAATTAGTTTACTCTCTCATAAAAGGCCCCCAACAAACACACACACATATATTTTTTAGTTATTTTTAAGGAAAATGCTCGTTGATCTTGACATATCTTATAGAGTTATACAACAACAGGTTTATATCTCTGTTCGGTTTCATACAAACTCACAAAGATGTTATTTTTCTCTTAACGTAAAGCTGTAAAATTGGTTATTTGCACTCACTCCATCGTGGAGAATCGAACCCTGAATTTTAGGATTATAAGTCCGTAAAATTATTACTGACCAACCGGGGAAAAGATACAAAGAACGTAAATACTGAAATACGAATGTTCGATAAGTTACTCTTTAAACATTTTTTTAAGATGTGTGGAAAATGCTATTATGTCATAACTCTATTTTTGCAATTCAGATGCGTAAAATCAGTGTAAGAAACATCGATTTTTAAACATTCTTAAGGTTTGATAAGAGTCTGCCGAAGTGTGTTCTGAACTGGAATAAATCATAGAAATACGATATTTTTCTATTTACTTTGAGCTTCTCATATTAATTCTATATAATCGTAGAATATCCAGCAGGAAGGGTTAATGAATAATGATTTAAACAATAACTAAAGAACGATATTAAACAGAAATATTCGTTTGAAAATAAACTACTTTAAGCTTATGAAAGAAGTTTCCGGAAATTTGTTCAAAAGCAACACAGTTGGCCTCAAACTATTCCGTTCTTTTTCATCTAAGACAGGAAGAAGAAGAGATTTCAATCTTTCGTTCACGTTCTCACCAAAAAAAACTGACCTCTGACCTCTGCATCACAGATATGGGGTGAAATCAACATCTACAACCCCTTTTTGATTTTGTACTATTGTTCGCTTTGGTAACAATAGGACAACACCCCTACCAAACAATAATGAGTGCGACCACTGTTGGCCAAGCTTCTTCCAAGCATATCCGCTAATCCAAGCGTGACCCAATATGACCTCTGTCTGTCCTCGCCGCTAAGGGTGTGAAGTATAAGGGTGAGCCATCGTCTGGGTCTAGGTCTAGACTAGTTGTTCAGAACAGCGACAAAAGTTCAGTTGCAGCTGGCTGTTTGACCGTAAGATCTTCTCTACTTTCGCGTTCCACAGGATGCTGATTGGTTAATACATCGAAGACGTTTAGATTTACTGCTTTTCTCATTACCTGTCAATATTCCAGCCCCCCTCCCAAAAAGGTGTCGTTAGGTTAAAAGAAGAAGAAAAAATGAGGCGACCTAGAAGATGTATTCAGTTTTCCGTAAACCTTACGACTCAAACCTTTGGTTCCACGAAATACAAGACAGATTTATGGGTTGTTTCAAATTTATTGCTAGGGAGGTTTTTGTGAGAAGAAACGCAAAACTCTGAGGCCATCTGTGATCACTTTCTTTGTCAAGGGTTAGAATTCTCTAGACGTTCGTACCTGACACGCACATTAGTAATTATTCTTTTCTCAAGTTCCATGGAAGATGATTTAGATTTATCACCAGTGCATTCAATTCCATTAAAGTACCACAGATTTCTATTCCGCTATTAAAGATTTTCTACACAAAAGAACTTCCTAAGGACGTGTACTCTAGAAGCAGTTGTGCGAACTGACAGCATTTGAATGTAGTTTATCGCTGTTCATATGCATTGAAATAAACATAATTTTATTCTACCATTTCCAAGGCTCTCACGTGATTGGTTACTTAGGATAATAGATTTCAACTCCACTTGTTGATCTCATCAAATCTCACAGTTACTTTAATATCGACTTTAAATATTAGCAACTTGTTTATTAAAGCGTTATATTTCTCTGAAGAAAAAATACAGGATTAAAAAAAAATACGGTACCATTTACCACTTAAACTGATTTTTCAGAAAAACACATAACGCACTTTTTAAAAAATCAGAATTCTTAACAACCATTTTCCAAATATTTATTACATATTACTGAAGAATATTTTACATTTAAAGTAATATACTCTCAAATGTAGAGATTTTGAGGCATAAACAACTTTGTCATTCTTATAACACTAAGCACATTACCACGAACATTTTATTAAAATGTATTATTAATTTAAAGCTTTATATTCTAGAGAAAAAAAGCATTAAATTAACATACTTTCGCGTTTCATTGTGTATGGCGAGGTGGTTAAGGCACTTGACTCGTAACCCGAGAGTCGTGGGTTCAAATCCCCTCGCACCAAACATGCTCGCCCTTTCAGCCGTGGGAGCGTTATAATGTGACGGTCAATCCCACTATTCGTTGGTAAAGAGTATCCCAAGAGTTGGCGATGGGTGGTCATGACTAGCTGCCTTCTCTCTAGTCTTACACTGTTAAATTAGGAACGGCTAGTGCAAACAGCCCTCGTGTAGCTTTGCGCGAAATTCAAAAACAAACATTCATTGTACGTATTGTTTACATACGTGAAAGTTTCTTGTTTCTTTTAACATCCTACCTACTAAAATGTGGCTATACTGATGTGTCATATAAAAAATTGTTCGCCTTTATAATCGTTTAAAAAACTCGGTAATTTTAACTTGTAGCCCCCCAGTGGCTCAGCGGTATGTTTTCGGACTTACAACGCTAAAATACGGGTTTTGATACACAGATAGCCCATTGTGTAGCTTTGTGCTTAATTCAAAACAACAATTTAACTTGTATCTCTTTGTGATGGACAACCCCACCTCCCGACACATACACGCCTTAACTTAAAAAAAAAATGCACCCAAAATATGTACACACTTATTAAAATAAACGTTATTAACCCAGTATTCATGTAAATAAAATAAACTTTATTTCATTGAAAACTGTTATTGGAAAGGAAAAAAAAAACTTGATCATCTAATTTTGTAAGTAAGAAGAAAATATAGTGTTATACATCTAAAACTAAACTACTTAAAGTTCGCACCTGATCTGAATGTGTCAGTTTCTGTCAATACCTTATCTGAATATATAGTTTGTACGCATTTTTAATTAATACCTCATCTAAATATGTAGTTGTAATCATTTTCAGTTAACAAATGATCTGAATAAGAAGTTACAATCATTTTTAGTTAACACTTAATTTGAATATATGGTTGTGATCATTTTCAGTTAGCACCTGATCTGAATAAGTAACTTGTAATAACTTTCATTTACCACATGACCTGAATAAGCAGTTGTAATCATATTTAAATTACATTTAATTTTGACATAGTCTGAGTTACAATAAATTCATTTTAGAAATAAGCCTCACAACATATTGGACACAGTGGCGAAGCAGAGTTTTTAACTTTTAAAAAATGAAATTGATATAAATTTTTAATATAATGGTCATTAAAACAAATCAAATCAAATGTAATTGTGTTCATAGAAGTTTTAGTTGTGTTTTATGTTGTGTTTATTATATATAAAACCTAAAAATAATATGTGATCTGAAATTTAGACAAGCAAGAATAAGTTCAACATTAGAACCAACTCACAGACAGAAATAAAAATTAGTCGCACACTGCTAAGAGGTTCTTCATATTGTGAACATTAATTTCATATTATTATTACTATTTATTAAAATATGGTGTTTTACATACTATATGATTTTTTTTACCGCTCTTAACTTTTGTATTATACTTACACGTAAATAGGACTATATATAGTATAAAACTATACAGTGGTTATTTGAATGTTATAAAATGTTTAAGGCTCTATTTGTGAAGTTAAATCACTCGAACACTATAAATATATAAACCGTTGTCGCTTTGAAAAAATATGTATAATACTAAATCAACATATTAGTGCAATGTCTTTAGTTCAAATGCGTAAAAGGATAACGATAATTAATCGTTTTTTTATCATACTGAATGAACACGACCGTTTAATTATCAAAATTATCGCCAGGGGTTTTTTCTAGAGCGCAACTGATCGCAAATTGTAAACGTGTAAAATATTTGTACAGTTAAAAATTCACCTATATAAGTAAGTTCGGATAGATGAATGTTAAAAGAAAAAACATATTTAAGATTATAAAATTCCATTCCAGAATTGATAAATAAATGTAATTATTAAAATATTCTTCATTTTTTGGATCGTTTGTTACTAGGCCTGTATATACGAGGTGCGATAAGGCGTCATGTATTTAAAAAATGATAAAGTTAAAATATATTGTGCAATTGAAATTTCAACAGGGAATCTTGTATATCTGGATATCTTTATGAAAAACAAAAATTAATAGAGTTAGGCTTATATTAAAGAAGGTATTTTTTGAATCGAATGAGAAATGTTTTATTTTTATTGATATAGAAAAAGTATCTGCTTTGATGCCATTAATAACATATAAATTAAGATGAAAAATGTTTCACTTTATTACTTGGTTTGTTGTACAACCTTTACCATCCCAACTAAATAAACATAGAAGATACATAAAATGTCTTAATGAAATATTACAATCATTACTGTAAAATTCCATTCTTTACACAACCCATTATAAACAAGTGTAGATGAAATAACACATTCTTCAGGCAGCTGATTAAGAGTAAATGGTTTGTTTGTTTTTGAATTTCGCGCAAAGCTATTCGAGGGCTATTTGCGCTAACCGTCCCTAATTTAGCAGTGTAAGACTAGAGGGAAGGCAACTAGTCATCACCACCCATCGCCGACATTTGGACTACTCTTTTACCAACGAATAGTGGGATTGACCGTACGTTATAACGCCCCTACGGCTGAAAGGGCGAGCATGTTTGGTGCGACGGGGATTTGAACCCGCGACCCTCGGATTTCAAGTCGAACGCCTTAACCCACCTGGCCATGCCACATCAATGGTGGGTAGGCATTGCTAACTATTACTAGCATTACTACTGGTTGTGGTGTTTTATCAAAACCACTAACTCAGATCATGGATTTCGCTTTGCCAAATTCGTCGTCTTACACAGTTGAACTTAAATTGTGTAAGGAGCACATCTAAATATGTGGTTCGTAGACACTTAGGAGGTCGTAAACTTTCTACAGGGGCTCACAAAGGTAAAGATAGTGTCAATAACTTTGTTATGAATGAAAAAATAATAGCATGTCTTATTTAGAAGTTTTTTTAGCTTATATATTTATTCTAATACCGATTTTATACTATGTAGAATCACCTTCTGAGTGAGGAGATCCGCTGCAAAATTATATTCCTTTTATGAAGATTGTTCGTTTGTTGGTTTGTTTTTTGGATTTCGCACAAAGCCACACGAGGGCTATCTCCGCTAGCCGTCCCTAATTTAGCAGTGTACGACTAGAGGGGAGGCAGCTAGTCATCACCACCCACCGCCAGTTCTTGGGTTACTCTTTTACCAACGAATAGTGGGATTGACTGTAACATTATAACGCTCTCAAGGCTGAAAGGTTGAGCATGTTTGGTGTGATGGGGATTCGACCCCACGACTCTCAGATTACGACTCAAGCACCCTAACCACCTGACCATGCAGGGCCGTTTTGTGAAGAACAGGTTGAAAAGTACTGCACCGAATCTCTTATTGTTGAGATCCAGTTAGGTTATTAAGCCTAATTTTGAGTCAACTATTCCATAACAAATAAGTGATGTTTGAACGTTACTAATATAACACCGTATTAGTGAAGTTTAAGAACGAAATTGATCAAAATACCTGCTTGGTCAGTATTGGAAAAGGTTTTCAGCGAAATCAATTTATCGGAGAGCATAAAAAAAACAACATATATTAAATATTTTATGTATCTTTTGTCTCAAAACAAATTATGAGAGAGAAAGCATTACTGAACAAAATATCATTGAAACGTCGTAAGTGGTTGATGTTCTTATATTTCATCTTCTTATTGTGATGTTTAACTACGTTTAACTACACTTACATTTCTAAAATACTCTGTTCTTTGTCTGATTCGAAGTTATGAACTTTTGGACTTAAACTAAAACAGAGATTTGTATCTTTTTAGCAGAATCTTAAAGCGTTCCTCTCTAGATGACATCGTACTAAACAGACCTTAAAATGTAAAATACACTGCTGTTTCCTGTCAGACTCTCTGGTGTTAGGGTACATGTCCTAACAACGGTAGTTATTCATTTTAACACTTGTTAATGTTGTTCTGACGTGAACCATTAAAATAATATAGATATCTAAAAACAACAATAAAAGCATAGATGAAAAGCATAGACATTCCTTTCCTTTTAGCATGCGCTAGAAGAGTTACCAGTGAAGCGTTGCGCTAGAAGAGTTACCAGTAAAGCGTTGCGCTAGAACAGTTATCAGTGAAGTGTTGCGCTAGAAGAGTTATCAGTAAAGCGTTGCGCTAGAAGAGTTACCAGTAAAGCGTTGCGCTAGAAGAGTTACCAGTAAAGCGTTGCGCTAGAAGAGTTACCAGTAAAGCGTTGCGCTAGAAGAGTTACCAGTGAAGCGTTAAAAACTGATATTTCTGCTGTCACGTTTCCTTACTCTTTAACCCAGATGTGAGGCTAATTGTGGTCTGGCTTCGGTATTATGCACTAGATAGTTTAACGTTCTTGCACGAGCCGTTTTATTTGACTTCGTGTGTTGTAACCCAGCTGGACAGATGAGATATGACATTGGGCGAAAGACCTTCCTACAACAAAACAAGTTATATATAGAAACACTGTGTATGTGGGAAAAAACAAACAAAAAACGTGACAGTATTTAACAGCTTTTCAAGGTGCCAACAGTTGTGCTTATGAACATCTAACAGACCAATAGTATAGATCAATTTGCCATATGTGCTTAATAATGTAACTATTGGAGACTTTAGTATCGAACTCTTGGACTACCAGTGACTTTACATCATACCGTTCCTACGGCTAACAAAAGGATGATACCGAGTTTCTACAATTTTATATACAATATTAGCTGCTCTTGCAAAGCTTTAACATAAACAGAATCGCGTTTTGTACCTGTTATTAATCTTATAAGAGAAATTAGCGCACAAAGAATGTACGATATATTAGTGTACTCATTCTGTATCAAAAACGAAAACACCGACTTTCAGATATCTATTGCGAATCGAGCTTTAAATTTAAAACCTTCTAAAGGATATTTTGGAAAGAAGTTGAATGTGAAATTATAACTTAATTATTCTGATCACGTCAGAAAAATATTATCAGATACTCTATAACGTTCAAATAAAAGTTAAACGTATCTGAACTTCAATGAATTTATACAGGTGTTCTTACCTGTCAAGAATAAGAAATAAAAAGCGAAAAAAAAACCCTACTTCAGATCTGTAACGTAAAATTAATAACTTTGTACCGAAGTTTTATAAAGAGAGAGAAACTATGAATGTAGGTAAACAAAAACAACATAAAATTCTGTAAGACGAAATCGGTGTACGATCGTTGGATGTATACACCCATTTCATGTTGCTTTTTGTTTACCTACGTTTCTCTCTCTTTATAATGTGTATAAAGTTATTAATTTTACTGTTACAGATCTGAAGTAGTTTTTTTTCGCTTTTTGTTTCTTGTTCTTGAAAGGTAGGAATACTTATAGCTTAGCAACATAAAGGGCTATCTCTGCTGTGCCCGTCACGGATATCGAAAACTGGATTTTATTGTTATAAGCCTTCAAACTTAACGCTGAGCCACGGGTGGATAAAACACAAATGGAGAGAGAAAGAGTAACAGTAAATACTGATTCTTAATGTACTTGTTATTTACTTGTAGTAACATTCCCTTACGTAGTAGATATAGTGAAGCATATATTACTGAGTAATGGTAGATATAGTGAAGCATATATTACTGAGTAATGGTAGATATAGTGAAGCATATTACTGAGTAATGGTAGATATAGTGAAGCATATTACTGAGTAATGGTAGGTATAGTGAAGCACATATTACTGAGTAATGGTAGATATAGTGAAGCATATTACTGAGTAATGATAGATATAGTGAAGCATATTACTGAGTAATGGTAGGTATAGTGAAGCACATGTTACTGAGTAATGGTAGATATAGTGAAGCATATTACTGAGTAATGGTAGATATAGTGAAGCATATATTGCTGAGTAATGGTAGATATAGTGAAGCATATTACTGAGTAATGGTAGAAACAAGAGCAAATTATAGCGTATCTGTCACAGTTAGGTCAGGTGGTTAGGACGCTTGATTCGTAATCTGAGGGTCGTGAGTTCGAATGCCCCATCACACCAAAAATTGTTTTCCTTTGTTAGCTTGGTATATAGATTTAGGACTAAATTAAATTTCCTTAATTTGCCGAACCTTGTAAGATTTTATTGGGTTTACGGCCGAAAATTTCGTTAACAGCGAGGATACCCAACTGATGAAACAATGCCTTCGGATATCTGTAAGTTAGAACGCAAGAAAATTATATATAATAAGTTTGCGGTAAACGTAAGGGAATGTTACTACAAGTAAATAACAAGTACATTAAGAATCAGTACTTCCATCACAGTTGTTCAGTGGCATCACGGCACGAACCTTGGCCCCTACTTATACATAGTTCAGTGTCGAGGTGAAGAGACTTGTACAGCCGTGGCATGATTTTCCATTACAGAGTGGTATAGCTTACACAACGTTTCGTGACCACAGGCCTGACCATCACCTTTTCTTTGAAATCCTCACATTCTATTTTAGTTTATTTTCTAAACAAGGGCGTCACCAGGGAGGTTCATAGGTAGTCTACAGATAAACTTTAATTTCACGAGTCTCCATGTCTATTTGCAGGCTAAAAGCGAAACCAGTATCCTTGCCTCAACCATAACGTATTTACACGTACGTGAATGTAAAGTTTTACATCGTACTGACCAGGCAAACATCGTACTGTAAAATCACGTGAATCGTTCATATTTTCGTTTTTGCTGAGACAGCTAAATACAAACTTTAAAGGTTAAAGTTCTTTATTTATACCTAACCAGTTCGATACAGTGTTTAAACTACCAGATTCAAATTACGGTATGTTTTCCTTATATACTATAGTGCAAAATAGTTATAAAACGGTGAAACACATATGTAAAGGTGTGATATATAAATAAAATTTAGTTAAGCTAATGAAAAAAAATCTTCTCCAATTTATTTTCAAAACTTGCATGAATATTTTTTTTCTTTCAAGGTAACTTGTTCATCATCGAGTTATCGTCCTATCACGTGCATACATAGGGTGATTTTTCAGTTTGTTGTGAAGAAAGTGTGGAATATCGAAAATTTGCTGACATAGGGTGTTTAGGCATATTGCGGGTCATTTGTTACCTATCATAATGTCCTGATCTAAAGGTTAAATTAAGGTCAATGACAAGCTATCTCCAAGCAAAACAATTGGCATCATTGATCAAATTGTGTTAGTTAAATGACCTAATTTCACACAAACCTTTATTTTTTTAAGAACGATTGCGACTGCATATACAAAAGTTTAATACTTGTGTACTTTTGTTAAACAACACCAGAGGACACTTCAATAACGAAATATATTATTCTAAAATAACAATAAACAGTCAAAAATTATGTATAACCATAGTATAGTGATTTATTTATAGTGGTGCGTGTGTTTTCTTATACCAAAGCCACAGCGGGATATCTGCTGTGTCTATCTAGGGGAATCGAACCTCTGATTTTAGCGTTGTAAATCCATAAATTTACCGCTGTCCTAGATAGTAGAACATATTACAAGTTTCGGCAGAACATAGTTTTTTCTCCTTCGTGAAGACAGACCTATTAATACCAGAGGTCACTGCAGTACCTACTTTATAAAACAGAACAATGATTATGTAGAATTCATTTAAATCCGCGAAATCTGAGAAACAAAAAAATATTGTTTTGAAAATCTCTAGTTTTGAACTTCAAGCGACGCCACACGTTATTTTTTTTAATGTCCGAACCGTGTATTTGAGAAAATAATAGAAACAGTGTGTGTGTTTGTGTTTTTCTTATAGCAAAGCCACATGAGGGTATCTGCTGATCCCACCGAGGGGAATCGAACCCCTGATTTTAGCGTTGTAAATCCGTGAACACACCACTGTATTAGCGGGGAGCTAGAAACAGTGAAAACAGTAAATCTCATTTCGACCATACAGTAGATTCTATAAGTTGTGGCGTACCTAAATGTATATATGCATTCGTTATAAGGCCAGTAAGGAGCTAACAATTCAAAACAAATATGTATATATGCTCACATATAGATAACATGGTGCTTTCCTTTACTTGAAAAGACTATATTTGGTAATAACAAAACGTGTTATTTCGACCAATAGATTTGGAACAATTAATTGAAAGAAAACTTTTACGACTTGGTTGGTTCCCATAAGCACATTTGTATTTTTCGATTGATATCAGGTTAACTACAGCCTTGGACCGGGCACGGATTAAAGGTTATCGAATCGAATTGTGAATTCGAGGGTTTGCGTTTATTCGTCTCTTGCTGCCAGAAAACCTGGTTCTGTATACTTCAGGGTCATGAGTGCGTTACAAGAGTGGCTGTAAAATCCCACTATTCGAGTAGGGTAGCGAAAGAGTTGGAGCAAGGGTGCTGATTTCAATTTCAACATTAGTGACAAGTAACAGAAATAACCATCGTGTAGCATTGCACGAATATCTGAAACGAACAAATAAGTCTTAATTACTGTGCTATTTAAAGTTTGACATGACTGAATTGTTCTTAAAGTTTATAAAACAAATTTAACTTTATGTTAGCTGTGCCTAATTGTTATCGCATTAATAAAGAAAAGAGGACACAAAGAAATGAAAGAAATTAATAGCAACTTTGTATATAAAAGAATGAATAAATACTACTTTGGTGACCCTTTGAAAATATGCACCCCTACAGAAAACCCGCCCAAACTAACTCGGGTACTAATGGTTCGTAAAGCAGAACATAACTGGGTGCCAACTTGTACTTTCGAGCAACGATTCACAGACTATTGCGCTTGACGTTGGAATGAAGACAAAATACATTTGAAGTAATATATAAACATAACTAAGTGTAATGTTTCTCATAGCAGTAATTAATTATTTTGTACACTAACAGTTGAGCTGTAAAGTATAAAAACTTCTAGTTATGGTTTTAATAGAGCGTGCTATAATAATAATAAAAAAATCCTTTAATTTTTATTAAGTTTAACATTTTTAGCATCATGCAGTCTGGTCAAGCTCAAACAACTGAAACTAAACAGATTAAATATATATAAAGGTTACTCTGTCCGAGTAATATTTTGTTACAAAACAACACCATATCTCTCTAGTCAATATAGCACCGTGTCTTTCCTATCAGTATAACACCATATTTCTCCAGTTTATATAACACCATGTTTTGTTTTTGTAAATATAACACCAAGTATCTCCTGTGTCAATAAAACACCATGTTTCTATTGTCAATCTAACACCATGTTTCTTTTGTTAATATAACACCATGTCTCTCCTGTTTCACACACTCTGTTCCTTCTATTCTTGTATTTTCGTACCCTCTATTATTATAGTACTATAGCCTCCTTTATTCATGTTCTTATAGTATTATATCCTCTGTTCCGTTATTCTTAAGGTATTACACCTTCTGTTCCTTCTATTCTTATAATATTAAAGTGCTAGGTACTTTATTTATACTAGTTATGATATCAGACAGGCCACTTGCAATCTGATCTTGTGATTGGAGCAAGCCCGCTGTTATATTGCTATCACGAGATCTCACGTTTCTTCTTTGATTATAACATCAGTTTTCTATATTTTTCATGTTCAATCTGTAACAACAATGACAGATCTTCTGTTTTGGTTTGTTCTTATACTGTCAATTTTTTGTAATTTCGCAATAAGTTTAATATATATATATATCTGTTTCCGGCCTAGAATAATTTAAACAATTATCGTAGATAAAACCTGCAACAAGAAATATCTACAGTCTTTAAATTTCCGTAAGATATAGAAATTATTGAGGAAAGCGATATTATATAGTTTTAAAATTTCGTCATAATTACCGAAAGCCAAAAAAAGCACGCTATATTTGCATATTTGTCGTAGTTACGTTACATTAAACAGCGTGCCAGAAGTTAAAGTATTAGATTTTTTTAAATTAAGCACAAAGCTATACAATGGGCTATCTGTGCTCTGCTTACCACGGGTATCGAAGCTCGGGTTTTAATGGTGTGAGTCCGCAGACACGGCGATGTGCCACTATGGGGCTAAATTATTATACCTCTCTTGAAAAGCTAAACTAAAAAGAAAAGAAAGGAAAAAAGACAATGTTATTATTCAAGTATCATATTTTAAGCGATATTAATGGATAAATTTGCTAGTTTGAAAGTTTTGCAAGAACATCACACACACACTACGAAAAAGCTGAAAAAGAGAAGTATAATATGTAATAACTGAACAGAATAAACTGGATCTGAAATGTTTTCAAACTCACTTCTGTACTCTCATCCCCACCCCCAATGACTAAGCGGTGTGTCTGCGGATTTAAACCGTTAGAAACCGAGTTTTGATATCCGTGGTGGGCAGATTCAAGAAACCAAACAAAATAAATGTTATTTAGGGAAAATTAATTATTTATCAGTATCTTAGATAATATTTTTACAAAATATATCCGCATTTATTTACTAGTGTACTAAATTCGCCTTCCAAACTTTACAGAGGCGTAACGTGTCGGGAAACTTTATTTAACACAATCAACAATTTTCAGTTTTTAAAATTTATTCACAAAAAAGTTAGGTTACAGGGCTATATTTATACATACACACACAAAAAAGACAAAAAACACGTAACTCACTCAAATGAGCCAGCACACGCCGACATATTTTAATGTTATCAATGTAACACTATTTCTCTCCTTGTTAATTCACCATCATGTTTTTTTTGATATAACACCATGTTTAATGATCTGAAAATATTGAAGTTTAACGGTGGAGGCCATAGTGATCATAGGGTTGAAGAAAAAACTCGCTTGGATGTTAAAGAGGTTGGGACGTTAGGCCTTAGTAATTTTTAGTCTGTTTTAAACGAATCCTCTTGTGTTTTATACATCTAGCACTTTTGACTCATAAAGTTTTTTTCATAAGACTGCAAAAGCTGTTCTATGGATCTTATTACTTCCAAAATGTTTTAATTTTATCATATGTTAAAGGAAAGAAATGAGAACCCCTTTCTGTTAAATCAACTCATCTTGAAAATGTAAGCTCGGCATAGCCAGACGATTAGGGCGCTCGACTCTTAAGCCGAGGGTCGCGGGTTTGAATCCCCGTCACATCAAATATGCTTGCTCTTTCTGCCGTGAAGACATTATAATGTGAAGGTCAATCCCACTATTCGTTGGTAAAAGAGTAACCCAAGAGATAGTGGTGGGTGGTGATGACTAGCTGCCTTCCCTCTAGTCTTACACTGATAAATTAGGGACGGCTAGCGCAGATAGCCCTCGTGTAGGTTTGCGCGAAATTCTAAAATCAAATTTAAAATGTAAATTTAAATCAAATTATGGTTTGTATGTCTACAAAATTTTGTTTTATTTAATTAATCTGTTTTTCAGTAAAACCCAAATAAGAAAATTCAACTTTTTATATAATTAATCTTTTCATTTAACACCCTGAACTATTTATTTATCACATATATTATCTCATTTTTTACAAATAATTCAAAGACTTGTGCTTGAATTTATTTTAAACAAAAAATTGTGAACGATTTCATATAAATAAATGAAGTAAAATTATATTTAATTCCATCAAACTTCTTAATACTGTTACTTAATAAAATTTGGTTACTTACAACAACCTACACGAATCGTAATCGTACATTTTATTTTCTGAAACAAAGGATTATTGATTTTTTAAGTAAAAACAATATTTGTTAGCACAGAACATTTTATTTTATGATTTAACATTTTATTTATAATTTTTTAAATTTTATCAACCACTGGAAAGCGCCTCATTGTAACAGACATATACTTCCAGTGCATGATTTGCAAACGAACATTTTAACTAGCTTATAAAACTAGAAAACACAGACTTAAAATACATGCCAATAAAATATATCAGTTGTACTCGAGTTCCTTACCTTCCAACCAGCTGAACTGTTACTGTCTCCCTTGTCCTTGAAGTGGGGCACATTTTGGACCATCCATTCGTAGATTTGAGATAGGGTTAGTCGTTTTTCTGGTGACGCCTGTATGGCTTGTGTAATTAGATCAGCGTACGACATGCTTCCCCATGCATTTCTGCGTGCAGAGTTTTTACGCTGAAGCTGACCGTTTGTCTCCGCGGGAGACTGCGCGTGCTCGTAGACTGTAGCGGGAATCATAGGTTTCTCCTCGTCGTCTTTTTCCAGGCGAGGCAATGGCCATGTGTTACAGCGAGTTCGAATCTGGGGCTCAAAATTTGAGTCTGTCTCATATGTGTCCATATTTTTTTATTCTTCAAGTTCCTAAGTAATTTAAACAGTATTATGAGACATTTCAAACACCACGGGAAGACCAATAGACGGATTTAAACTTTAAAAATAATTCAGTCTTTTGATTTAAAAAGTTATTATACAACTACACTAACTTTGAAAGTTCTGAAACACTCACTCGTTCAAATCCGCTCTTCAATATATCAGCGTATTTATTCAAACGTGAGAGGAATTATATCTTGGAATATTTTCTCTGTATTTATACTTGTTTGAGTTGAAAAAGAAATCAGTATACAAGAGATGTCGTTATAATAACTCCGAGCGGTGGCTTACGGAAAAACCTTAAATAAATCAGATTTATACACACGAAAACTAGTCGTCCATGTTTTAATGTTGATCACCGTGTGAGAGATAAACATAACTATATACATAAACAGCATTAAATGTTTATACTGTTCAGAAGATTCTAACCACTTTGATTGCAGCAACGTGTTTGTTCAACAGTAAGTCTCAGTCGCGCAACACGCCCAAAGGAATTCTCGAATTGTGCACCATAGATGGGTGGAAAAGCACGTGCTCGGATTGCTTTCCGTGGTTCACACGCATACGGTAAGATCGTTTTTCAACATAGTTCTGCAACCACTTAGGCTCAATCGGTGGAAGAAAACTGACAGTCCACCACTGTATCTCAATTGCTTCTGGCATACCGGGAGACTGGCGAGCCTTCGAGCACCTTACTGAATTGAAAGCCGACGTCATATGACGTAGTGTTGTCAATGACAACAGTGATAAACGAGCCTTGGTAGAATTAAAACGTTTCTTCTGTTAAGCCAGGTTCTTTGCAATTCAATACATCTGAAACAAAGTTTCTATTTATCTTGCAAAATGATTCACATATGATACTTTATATATACATACACATAAAAAGTTTCTGTTTCAAATAAAATCTTTTAGAAGAGAGAATTTGTTCCTCTGTTTAAAAAGCGTTTTCGGTTTCTATCTGTCGCTATATTTACTCGTAAAGGCTAAAGGGTGATAAAATGAAATAATGTTCACTACTTTACTGCGGCCCACCAGTAGCTCTGCAATAAGCCTAAAGACTTGTAACGCTAAAAACTGGGTTTCATCACCCGTGGTGGGCGCACCACAGATAATGCATTATATAGCTTAACTATGCATAAACAAACTTTATTACATTTTAGAAAAAGCGCACTAACACTTCGAGGGAGAGAAAACTTTACTGCCAGTGTTTATTTACAACTTATAGCTATTCAGATAATACGACAAATAAATGTAGGTAAACTCTACAACATACAAGAAGGGAACTATGAATTTACTAGACCATGCTGGGTCTTAACAAATGTTACATATATAATAAAGTGTGTTGTATGACATTTCCAATTCTTGCGCAAAATGCAATCCAAAACAATGTTTTGAAACAAGATGTGCCAGTTTTAAATTTAAATCGCCAACAACACATTAATTAACATGTTTTATATGAACAAAAGGGTTAAATCAAAGGGAAGAGTGTAAGACAAAATTAAAGTCCTAAAAGGTTTTAAATACATAGTATATCCATAGTTTCCTCCTGTGGATGAGAAAAACCCATTGAAACAGACAACTTCGTGACAATTATTACAGGTCCAGCTTTATACCTTTCTGTCCTCTCAAAGCCCATAATTAAGATTTACAGGTAATTAACTGATAAAATCCCTTAGATGATTTTGTGATTTAACCTGAGCCTAGTTGGATTCTGTTTTCTTCCCTACATGAATTGCACTAATTTGGGCAATCAAGTAAAATCGAATAATAACTACCACAAATAATTAGCTGAGATATTGATTAATTGTATGGGGTTTAATCAGATCCTAATTTAGTTCTAGTATAATTTCCTTGATCCCTGGGTAAATAAGTTTCAAAGTACTTATGTGAGACTATCCCAGTTCCATTCAATCTTTTCCACGAGAAGCCTTTCTCGTGTTTGGTAATGAGTGAAGTCATCGAATGACTAGGTGGAAAAATCCACTTAGGGCTAGTATATTTTGAATAGTTCAACATAGCTTAGTTAAACAAGAATCTGTTCTCTCTTATTAAGGGTTCAGTCCTTAGAGGTGTACACTGGAAAACAGGAGATACATTTGAACAAGCTCTTTGGCTACCATCTCACTTATTTAAAAATAAATCACATGAATCGACTAAGAATCAGGTTTTAATGTCAAATGCTATAGGTTTGATTAGAGAGTGACTGTTTTAAGATACTATAACAAATGATGCCCTATAAACTTTACAAACTTAAAAATGAGAGCTTTTATGGATAATAAGGTAATATATTTTTAACTTTGGTACAAGTATTTTTCACTAACTACTACTGTAATTATCACACACGTAAAACACACTTATAAATGTTTAAATAAACACTGAGCCTTAGCAGTTACATTATAAGTAAAAAGTTAATCAAACCTTATTTTAATGAAGTGGAATAGTGTCAGAGCTGACCCAAAGTATAACTGTGACCCATGTAAACTTTGTATTTGATACCCCTGACCCTGTAAAATTGACAAGGGCACCCTGTGCAAGAGCATGTTACTCACCCCAAGGGCTGGCCTTTCATAGTGCTAAAAGTTCATGACATCTAATTTTAATGTCATAATTAACATGCATACTATGAAACTAAATATCTGTACACTCCCTCCTAAGTCATAGGGTCTACATTTGAACTTGTGCTGGATAAAATAAACTAGGGATTAGCAAATTATTGGCAACTAAATCATAACTCACAAACTTCTAATAAAAGTAAACTTTATTGCTTTTTTAATGCATAAATCAACAACACATCAAGTTATGAACCACCACCTTAATCATTTAACTTGGAAGAATCTACTGCTGGATGATAGCTCAGAGATTTCAATAATCCGATGTTTCTAAACGTTAATAATCACCTCCACAGTGTATACATCCATCCTGAGCAGCTGATATAGCTCAGAAGAACATTTCTCCAATCCTTCACTGAGACATTTCTTAGCTGATTCTATGTACCTGGGAAGTGAAGAAGATATAAAGCCTATTCTGGAAGATGGTTCATATTGTATTCAATATAGACAAAGACTGATATAAGTATTGTTCATAAAAGGCAAAGATACGTGTTTAGTGAGAATGAGCATTACTACCCATCACAATTTAGTCCATAGCATCATTGAGAAATCTGGCAATGGCTGCCAGGAACTCACTTCCCATAATGGGGTGTTTTGGACATCACTTCTAATGAAGTATAGATCAGCCCTTAGAATGGAGTACAAGTATTACACAAACACCAGAACCCACCATAAACCTGCAGTGTTCAGCTCATGTGCACTTTCCAGGTCCTTTCCCCATACACCCACATCCATCAAGGAAGTCAAAACACAAATTATTTTTATGTTTCAAAACAACCAGAACTTAAATGTCAAAAACCATACTGAATAATTTATTTTACCTTATAATTTTCTAAGTGATGGCAGCTTTTATTCTTATGGGCAATTCATCCATTTTAGGTATGACTGTCCACAGTACAGTTGTTTGTAGTAAAATAAATAAGAAATTATCATAACTAAATGAAACTATTTAAATGTTTGTATTTTGTTATGCTATATCAAATACAAAGTAACTGTTAGGTTTTAGTGTTACAAAAATGTGTCACACAATTTAATTATAAGTACTGGTTTATTTTATTAAATTTCTCAAAATCAATATACAGTTATTTATATATTCAATACTCCCCCATTAAAATGCAAATTTATTTAAAGGATAATTCTGCAGTACAGTTCAAACAGCATCATTTACAATACAATAAGGTTTGGATAGAAAAACTACAAATAAGAATAAAACTTTGTCCATACTGTCAATATTTCACAGTTTTAAGGTTTAGTTTGTAGATGTAAATGTAGGTATAATTAAGTTTTAAGTTGATCTTGTATAGAAAAATATAACAAAAAATTGATTTTTTTTTTTAGTTATAGTAATTAACCAACCATCTTACTTTTATAAAATTTCCAAAGATTGGATGCAATTTCTTCATCTCTCAACCAAACTGGCTGTTACCCAGTTAAGAGCCAAGTTGTGAAATCTTACAATAAATTTTTACAAACAGTGCTATACAGTTTGTCTTGAATGGTTATGTTTGACACTATTAATACACAAAATGTCATTAACTAATAATAATGTCTAAATGCTCAATACATTTTTTATTTATTATCTAAATAACTATTAATCAGTCTTGGATATAAGGTAGTTCCATTAATGAAAACTGAGACAATGTATTACATGTTTTGAAAGTTAGTTTTAAGTATATCATTACACAAATAAAAAATGGCCAAATGTACAAATTTGTCACTTCTTGTTTAACAAATTGGAAATTCAAGCTTTTCGTAACAAGAGCTTATGATTGGTAGATGTGTCCATAATTCTCCTGGATCCGTTAGAAGAGATGATGGAACCTAATTTAAAAAAAAAAAAGGTTTTCTTTAGAGCTTTGACTAAAGAAGTCACAATGCCTTATCATTTATTTAAGAATGAATGTTGCTACACGAGATATTTTTATATGTGGTTTATTGACATAAATAATCTTATCATGATATAAAAATCAATAAATAGTAACAGTTTCACAAGTATACTTTACAGGAAATTACAAACCTCATTTTAACTAAAATTCAATATTAACAAATCAGTTTTTTTTTAAACACACTCTTCACACATTTCTTTGTTGTTGTTTTTTCAAGTCAGTTGTATACTTTAGTATCCTTTAAGGTTATAACTTGAATTTAATTTAATAAAATTCACCTTAAAGTGTTTTTGGTTCCACAGATTGTTGAGATGCAGAGTAATATGAAAGATTTTCCAGTTAGTGTCATACAGTAAATACAATAAAGATATGAAGTTACAAAGCCCACACTATATCCATGTGGGTGGGTTTAATCACAGAAAGTATTTTGTTTATAAACTTATAACTGACCACTGTCAATTGTTGTTTTATTTGTGACCAGAAGACAATTAAAAGTAATAGGGACATGGATAATAGGAGAAGGACTTATTTTGATATAAGCATATTTCATATAGTTCAAAGAATATTTTGGTTTTCATGACCTTTTATTTAACAATACAAGACCCTTTTTCTTTGTTTGTTTGTTGTTGAGCACAAAGCTATACCACAGGTTTCAACAACCGATGTTTAGCATTATCAGACTTGCTACTGAAGAACAATGGGGTCACACAAGATGAGCATGACTCAGTACTTTCTAGATTCTAGGTATTCTTAACAACAAGATATCATCTCTGACACTAGATCAATTTTTTATAATATTTTGTATATGTCTTGTATAAAATAATGATACTGTAATTTCCTTAAATATATCATAAACCTATTTTCAGACTCACTAACATTTACAAGAATGTTTTATAAACTTACCTTCAAGTCTGATATTCTGCTCTCACGGCTCACATATTCTCTTAATAAATAGTTCTTAGATTCCTAGGAAAAAAAGGTTAAAAATGTTTTAACACAAGTTGAATTTGTTGCTTTTAGCTTTCAAACTGATTAATAAATGTGATACGTAATTATCAAAACTATTAAAAGACCATATCTATAGGCTAGAAAAGTTTCATTGAATTCTAAGAATTGGTTAATTGAAATTATAATAAAAATAACTCATTTAAATTAGGTAATTTAAAAGTGAATTATATTCAGTAGTAGAAGCAGTGATAAAAACAACATATATTGGAAGCCCCCCTGAAAACAATAATATCTGAGAAGACAGTACTTTAAACAAATACTTATTTTATCATCCTTTATGTAGCTGTATGACAGATAGAATAACATGAGTAATTGTGTGAATCACGTGTGAACACATTCATATCTCAATATTTACAAATAAAAATGTGTTAAATAGAGACTAACAACATAAAACACTTTCAAAATCTTATGCTCTTAGGTCTGGAGAATTCAAAAATCAGACTTTAGAAAGTTCATCAAAAATAGAGAAGTTTTAGAAACTATGTAATGACAGGTCAGCAAAATGGAATCTAATATAGTTAACTTATATGGCTGGATAATTATAGACACAATTTTCCCTTGACAAATCAACCTTGAAGTCAAACAAGAAGAGTCATCTGAAACATTATGTGACAACAGATTTCAATACTATATTTACAAAAACAATACTCACAAATAAATAGCTACAATTTATTTTTTACTGACACATAAGTTTTGGTAACGAGAAAAAATATTCAGATATTTTACCAACTATTGTCAAAGCTGCCATACAGGGATCTAATATTAACCTAATTAAAGTTAAATTTATAAATTTCACAAATGATAAAAAATTATCTGAATTTTTTCATGAGTCAATCTGACCAATGGAAATGTACAGATTTGACAAGTGTACAGGAAGACTAGTAAGTTTAGTGTGATGTTTTTATTTTTATTACACAGCTATAATTTAAGGACAAAAAGTGGCTTATCACTCCATTCAAGCCATCCCATCCACTAAACTTAACTTTAAACTAACCATTAACACTCAAAGCCAGCCTTTTGTTTAAATACTTATCAAGCCTTCCTTTAACCCCCCTTAAATTAACTGCATCCATCACATCCAAAGGCAATCAAATCCAAAAACTAACCACCCTGTTGACAAAATAAAGCTGCATTAGTTAAAAATGACTCTATCCTGCTAAAGTTTACATACATATTCCCTAGTCCTACCATTCCCACCATTAAGCATGAAAAGAAATGCATGAACACTATCAGCTCCCTTAACAATCTTAAACATTTCAATTAGATTCCCTCTAACTCTTGTGTTTTATCAAGAGAAAACAATTTCAGAAATATTAACACAAACTCTTCCCATCCAAAATATCATCCTTGTAGCCCTTTTCTGAATCCTTTCCAACAATTTAATGTCCTTCCTAAGATAAGGAATCCATGACTAAATACAGTATACCATATGTGGCCTTTACTGTTACATATACAACTTGTGTTTGATATTTCTGTACACAAGACCTAAAATCCTATTTATTCTGTACATTGCTCGGATGACTCCATAATGCTAAGTTTATTCACTTCAAAACAATACTTTGAATTTAGATTATGATTATGTGTATGCATTATTTTGCAGTCATTTTAATTAAAAGCCATCTTCTATTTATTTGTTTAATTCACCAAATAATCCAAATCTATTTTCATAGCAGTAGCATTCTTCCACAGCCAGCAACACCCAAAACTTCAATAATTTATTGAGCATTTATAATCTATATCATTGATGTAAATAAAAAGAAAGCAAAGGTTCCACTAGTAAAGCAGAAAACAGCGTGAAGATAACTTAAGAAGGTCGAAACATTGTTCTCTGATTTATTGGTAAAAGTGTTAATACCCATACCAGCCATCTGAGATACATTTTTCTTCAAGTGGGTTTCTCGTCATGATGAAGGATTCCACTAATGAGCTGTGAAATACCTGTTTGTCTGGAGGTCAATTTACTGAGTAACATTATATTATTACCAGTATTTTCAATAGGTAGGATATGCCCTCAAGCACAGATTGGCATAATGAGACACTTGTAAAAATCCTGGTTGGCCCACTTGGTAAATTATGTAATTTTATTATTTTTGTAACAAATTTGGGGGCCCCTTCTGGCATATTTTCCAGTAAACCTTTTGCCTTCAGTCTTATCTAGTTTCTACAACATGACTGTTAGTGAGAAAGAAAGTAAATAAGACTAATATAAAAAATAAACTTTTCATTAGATCTACCAATAGATGTACTGGTAGCTAATAAAATATTTAAGGTATAAAATAATTGTTATTATATTAAACTATTCAGATATATTTTTATGCATTTAATACAAGTTTAAGTTGTTAAAATTAAACTACACAGCACCCTACAAACAAAATACTAAACAATTAAAGTCAGTCTTAAATGACATGTATATAAAAATTGACATACCTCATGATATACTCTTGTGTCATTAATTCTTACCAGGATATTATCAACTCGCAAGAAGAAACGTAATAATAGAAAGAAACTTCCCTGCATAACTCTCTAAACAGAGTAAGATAAAATATAATGTATAGTCTTAACTTTAAACACCTATGTGTAGTAAGTCACTAGCACCATTCTATGTTCATCATTTGTGTGATTCAGTCTTTGAAAAGAAAAGAATATTTAATATATCATGCAGTATACCCATGAAGCATGAGTAAAAAAAGCAAATGAAGATAGAGTTAATAGGCTTCAGGTAGTCTCAAGACAGTTGATATGAGTAACAATACTTTAATTAAAATAAAGTACAGAACAACGTTTCAACATTCTTAGGTCATCTTCAGGTTAAAAAAAAGGTTAACCTAAAGATTACCTAAGAAGGTCAAAACGTTGTTCTGTACTTTATTTTAATTAAAGAGTTAACACCCATACCAGCAGTCTTGAGGACACATTTTTACTTTATATTAGTTATGAGTTTTAATATTCATATTCACAGAATTTTAGTAGTTAATATGCCTAATATGCCTGTTATTAAAACTATAGAACAACTGAAATCAATCTTGTCAAAAACTGTCTTTGTTGAAATATAAGTATGAATATTGTAAGATTTTGAAATAACATATTTTCATATACACCTACAAGTAAGTAACTTACTTTTAACAGAATGAAAAAATACATCCATTGAAATGTAATTTTAAAGATAATAATAATGTGGTTATTTTATGAATCACATTCTTTCTTTTTAAATATTACTATCTAGAAACATGTATAAAATTTGAGGTAATTTAATAGCATACTTTACTGTACTTCTCACACATACATGTTAATTTTAAACTAAAAAACAAATCATATTTAAAAATATTTCAAAAACAAATAATTAAAAATCAAATAATGTGAACAAAAGTTTTTCAAATACACATATTTATCCTCAGGTTGTTGTCGCTGTTGCAAAAAGTCAATTCAATCTGTTAAAAAGGTTGAACTCAAAAACTTTCATAATCTACCACACTGACTGTATATTCAAATAATATGCTGCTTTAGCCATATTTCTTCTGATAAGTATATAGGCAAGATTCCTTCTATGTTTTAAACCAGTAAATCACCATTTTGGGGAGGGGACATTTATTGATAAGCACAAAACTTCTCAATGGGCTATCTGTGTTGTACCTGCCATTGGTGTCAAAACCTGAATTTTAGTGTTATAAGCTTTTAGACATACCACTGTGCCAACAGGATAATTGAAAAAATGTATACAAAAGTTAAACTCCTTAGGCACAACTATAATCTAAACCCTATACCACTGACTAAGTTCTATTTTTATATATAATGTTAAATACAAAATCAGTACTACCACCAGGATAACAAAGTAGAAGTGAAGTTTTCGTTTCTTAATGAATCATCTTTCTAGGTTTTCTTAATATAACAAGTTGCTTTTAACATAACCAAAAATATGTTTCTGTATTACCCTTAACCAATGTTGTTCAATTATCTCCAATATTTTTAATTAAGATGCACATAAGACATTGAATTGACTTTAATCTAACAGAGACAAACATTAAATAACAAACTTCATAAGAATAAATACAAATTTTGTTGATAGTCTTATCTACTTTTAAACATATACAATACAGATATTCCATGTTTTATATGTACCCTCTATTATCTCTCATAGATAAAACCACTTTCTCTTTTAACTTGGTTAAAAAGTAAGTGATTTCTTATAGCATTATTTTCATTTAACACACATAAATATAACAGTGGATTAACCCTTTTGCTGTGGGTCATGTAAGTTGACTTGCATTTACAATTTTATTGAACTACTATTTTATGAATTTATGATAATAAGTTTGGAATCAAACTAAATTGTAATTCAAACTTTAATATTATATACGAGTTAAGTTCTTAATTCTAAAGTAAATATTAAAAGACACATTTAAATTTAGATTTCAGTGACACACATGGTATGTCAAATGCAGCACTGTTAAAGATTAGATATTTGTGATATCAAAATACCAAGTACATAATTTTGTGCAAATTAGGAGCTCAAACTATTAGTATTGACAAGCTTTATGATAAAATTAGGACCTCATATCTTTTATTATGCTGAGGTATGGCTTATGTACTGAATCAAACATGGTGTCCTCCTTTCAACTCTTTCCATTTTTTAAAACAGTCTGTTATATACTCTTAATAAAGTATACATGTGAATAAACAATCAACAGCATGAAATGTTTACAGAGTGGTTTTCTCAGCTATTTTAATCTTTGAAAAGGCTATCACATTCTTTTCAATCCGGCAGGTTGTGTCTTTAGTCTGCTTGAAATTTCATATTTTTTAAAATCTAAATATATCTTAGTTACTAAGTTTAATAAATTATAATTCTATGGTATCAGTGTTGTTATTCATGATTTTTTGGTTATTTTACTTTATATGTAAAACTCACGCAAAAAATTTTGTTTGATACCCTCCAAGTGTGAAATTTTAAAAGACTTAATGTGAGCAAATGTGTTGATAAACTTGTGTATATTATACTGAGTCTGTAACAAAATGGTTAAATTACTTTCACAAATTCTAACATCTCATAACTCCAAGTCATGAAAATAAATTTTGATATCAGTCTTTTCATTACAAAAATTCTCAATACAAACAATTTAAGTTTTAGTTATTAAAGATACTTTTAAAAAATTATTCACACACCAGGAAAAATAGGGAAAACGTGAACACTATAACATTAGCCTAAATACCAGCTAGTCAAAAGTTTAAGACCAAACCAAAACAGGTTAGGAAATGCCCAACAAGAGGTCTAAGTAGTGAGTTGCATGGCCATCATTGCAAATAACTTCAAACATTCACTTTGCCATGGTCGATATAAGCGTTTGCAGAAGGCTGGCTGGAATGTTATTCCAAGTGGTGAAGATGGCTTCACGAAGATCATGTACTGTTTGGAATTGATGTCCATTTCTATAAACTTCCCTTGCCATCCACCCTCAAACATTATCAATGGGGTTCAGTTCAGGCAAAAACACTCGATTGTCCAAAAGAATCACGTTATTTGCTGAAAGATGCAGTCATTTCCACACAAGCGAGGGCCTTCAGTCAATAAGGATGCTCTTTCCAACATGCCAATGTAGCCAGCTGCTGTTTGACACCCCTGTATAACCTGAAGTTCCATTGTTCCACGGAAGGAGAAAGCACCCCAGATCATGATGGAACCTCCTCCACTGTGTTGTGTAGAAAATGTCTTTGGTGGGATATCTTTATCGTGCCAGTAATGTTGGAAGCCATCTGGACCATCCAGTTTAAATTTTTCTCATCAGAGAACAAAACCTTCTTCCACTTTTCTACCTCCCATGTTTGGTGCTTCTCAGCAAAGTTTAACCGAGCTGTTTTGTGGTATGGAAGGAGGCACGGCCTTTGAAGACGTTTACAGTTTTTAAAGCCTTTCTCTCGTAGATGCCGTCTTACTGTTCTTGAGCTGCATTCTGCATCCGTAAGGGTCTTAATCTGGTACAACGATTGGCAGGTGTCTTGCCAGACAACCTGTTAAATCCTCCTGCTCAATGCTGGCAAAATATTCTTGAGCCAACCACTTGAAATTCTCATTCCATATCCCTCAGGGTCTTTTAAGAAATTTGCAACAGCAATTTTACTATGCCCAATCTCACTAGTGATGGCACATTGAGAGAAACCTTGCTTTTGCAGCTCGACAATTCTGCCATGTTCAAACTCTGCCAACTTTTTAGCCTTTGCCATGTTTTTACCCAATGTACCACAGGAGATGTCAGTGGGAGACGTTGACAATGCTAATGCTTGAACACAAATGGCTAAATTTCGTTAACGTGTTTACTGATTAACGCTTCATTTCAGTATTGTCTTAAACATTTGACCAGCTAGTATTTAAGCTACTTTCATAGTGTTTACATTTTACCTATTAAATGCTAAAAAGGTTTTTTATTTTTATTTTCCCTTTTCTTATTTTCATCTCATGAAGTTCTACTCAAATAAGTGGTTGAGTTTAACAATGCAAAATGCATATTTTTCCTTTATGTTCATTGGCCTTAAGATTTTGGCCAGCAGTGTAGTAAAATAACTTTGAGCATAGTAGGTATCTTTTCCACTACAGCACCTTATACTGAAACCAGTAAGATCACAAAATGATAGGTGTTTGTGTAAGTTAAAAGTAAATCAACACAAAATATCCAAAAATAATTAGACAACTGGTTTTAATTACCAGACTGATCATGAAAAAGTTTCTTAAAAAACTGAAATGCAACAAACAAAAAAGGAATACCATCAATTTTTTTTCCCTAATAAAAATACAGAAAATACTGTCCAAGATTTCCAGATCTTTACTTTCTGGGAATAAACAACATTACAAAGAAAAAATTATGTTTATAGTATTTCTTTAAAATATCTTAAATGTGCTGCAAGTTGTCTTTGATTTTTAAGCATATCTTAAAGAAACTATAGTTTTCATAGCTCCTTTATCAACAAAACAATAAAAAAACTCAAACCATAATTAAAATTATTGTGTTGAATGTTTTGGCATGCAACACTGCCATAGTGTATGGATACCATTTTCGAATCAAATGAAATGTTTTGTCAGTTTCAAACTTAACTTCCAAGTACAATCATGGATTTAATTGCATTTCATCATTCTTTATAGATTTTGAAAATAAGATATATTAATTTTTTAATCCATTATATTTTGTTTATTTTTTTATAATTCAATTTGTTTATGCTTTTGACAATCTTCTCAGTTTCCTACTAGGCAATTTAAAAAAGTAATACAATTAAAAAATATCTAGTTTATGAATGATATATAATTAGCTGAATTCACAAATAACTCGATACCAGTTCTGATTCGTTACTTCAAAAACACCTGATGCTATTACTGATGGGCACTTTACTAAATCTATCAACAAAACAAGAAGATGTGTGATAATGAGTGTTCTTACTATTTTCACTGAACACTGTGCACATCCATTATCTGCTAATTCATCTTCAAACAGATGAATGTCTTCAAAGAACATTATCTTCTCTCTTACTTTCAGCTTTTCTATGTCTATCCGTTCAGTTGTTTCACTCACCTTAAAATATATAAGTATTTACTGTTTAAGCAACATAAGATCTTCAGCATCTCCAAAAAAAAATATAGCCTCACCTGCACAAAAAAATGTATAGTAGGTAATGTGTATGTTTCTATATATATTAAAACAAATTTCCAGCACGTTTCAACCAATCTGATTGGACAAGACCTAACATAATATTACTATCTTCACATGCGTAAAGAACCTGAGATTCTTGAGAAACAGTTTCATAATTACTATCTTGTACTTTTAAAGGACTTCCTCTACTTATGTACAGCATATTAAACTTTTCACTTCAACCTCCATTGGCAGATTTTTGATATTTTGAAAAATTTTGTTTTAGAATATCAAAACATGATCATTATCTCATCTATGATCACTTATCTGGAGCTATGATAATGACTCCAGCCAAGTTAAAAAGATGAAAGTAACAAATGTCAAACCCTACACAGAGGATCAAATCTAGGGTGCTGCCACTCTGTTCCAAAAGCTGGAATATCATTATTCTTATACCTACAAACAGATCTAAATATTCTTATGTCACATTAGAAACAGCAACTTCATACAAATTTTATACTAAGAGAATCAAGCAGTCCAAAAGAGATAAAATTCTTATTCTTTTCAATGAGAGGTGCAGTAACAAAAAAGTAGGACTAGCAAAAAAAAAAAAAAATCCATTGGTTGACATTTATCTGAAACTATGGTTTGACAACTCTCAACATGATTAATATTGTTTTTATAATTTTAATGGTGAATTGCTCTCCTCAACCACTGAGTTTAAACTCATAACTTAAGGGCATAGGGAAACATGAACAATCTGAAATGAGAAAATGGCACTTGTGGTCTAAGACACTACACCTGTAGCAGTAGCCCATCCTGAACAGCTGGGTTCAAATATTCAAGTTGCATTTAAGGAAGGGCCAACCTTCCTATCTTTTATTTTACTTATTTACAGGGTTTGCCCTTTTATGCTTGTTTTTGTTTTTTTTATATAACATCTTTATGCAAATGGCCCATTTATTCTAGATTGGCTGTTTTTGGACAAGAATAAAGTTTTGATCAGATCACATATGCTTATACTACACTTTACTTATTAAAATTATTTTGATTTATTTTTAAATATCTAAAGTATAATATATTCTATGAAATTACTTTACAAAAACGTTTACTATTAAATCAAACACATAATACTTTCACTTCAGTAAGGTATTCACCTCTTCATTATAGTAACTTCCGATGCAATTATTTTTATAATATCCACTATTATTTAAAAGCTCTTGAAGTGTGAAACTTTTTTTCAATTTTATCTCATCTCTCAAGTTTAACTGGATTTAACAACCTTTTTGGTGATACAGAAATTTATTTCAAGTTTTAATTTTCCAAACATATTTTGCAATCCATATTTATTACCACAAATTAAAGCAAAATATTTATTTAAACCTTTTTTATCTTTTCATAATTTAAGGTCAACCTGTCCTTTAACAGGACTTGAAATGTCATCTCAATACTTTGTCAGCTAATAACACAAGTTTTAACCAATCATAATATGAAATAAAATATCCTTTTTAAGAAATCATCAATTTTTTTACACATTTCTTTATTAATTTTTTACCCCACATTATTTATATAAATAACGTGACTAAACAGATATTCATATACATTTATTTCACGAGCTAAGAAACAAAATGTTAACTGGTGAACCTAAAAATAAATGTTAAGACATAACAATAGGTTTGAACAATGCATGATCTTTTATTAATAATAAGGAACAAAAATGTTCAGATTTTGTCTTCTATCAAACACAGTATGAAGGAACTTTCACTACAAAATCATCTTACCTGCAGAGAGCTATCTGTGGATATCAGTGTCCCTTTGTAGGCTGTTGTGAAAGTCCAATCAAATGGCTTTATTACTTCTTTAACATATTCACATTCTGCCCTAAAAATTAAAAAAAAAAGATAAGTAATCTTTTGTCAGGTGTGGTATACTTTCAATATTTTTCTCATGGAGAAATAGTAATATATTCAAAATTCAAAACATATAAAAGAAACCACAAGAAGGAAAACATAGTGATTTATTTATGATTTTATTCAAAATGTTAACCCCTTGTTATAACACAATTTTAAGTGTAATCCTGTATGACTGAAATTACTTACATGCTATGACACTAAACAGGTACACGTCTTCAATTATGAGCATTGTAAATAGAAGGTTTTAAACAATGCTGTTAAATGGACAGCTCATAAATAATGTAGGAACAATGCCAACTTTAATTATTGCATTCAACTTTTTCTCTTATGTTTCTTTACAATTAAAACATCCTATTCTATGGACCTGAAATATATTATAATAATTTCTATATATATAGTTATTTAAGTTTATCATATCACATGGCACATAACGAAAAACAAGATGAAAAGCTGTTAAAAAAAATTGCCAATTTTCAAAATACTATGACTTTCTCTAGCTAATTTAGCATTACTGTTACTAACTTAATGGAATATTTAAAAACAAGGAAAAGCCTAACCTTGTACAGGGTGTTCAGAAAGTCACTGTGCACTTATATATTTATTAACAGACATGTTTCAATATAGAATACAGGAGGTAAATATGAATGACAATTATAAACAATGTTGAAAGTGACCCCTGTTGGCATCAATACAGGCCTGGATCCTTCTTATTTTGTTTCTAAACACTGCTATCAGTTGCTGGCTTGAAATAGACTGAATAAAATACGATTACAAAACTGCACAGTGACTTTCCGAACACCCTGTATAAATATTACCAGGAGAAAAGTGTGATCAAGAGAGTAAAAATCAAAATGATTTGAGTTCAACACCCATTTAAAATTTACCACTTTAATATCAAAACTGAGGGATCAGTTGAGCCAGGAGGTCCATAATAAAAGTGATGTTTAATAGGTACCTTTGCACTGAACAAATAGTGAAAGATATGGCCTACATCCCTACTTATAGTATAACTTTTTAAGTCCATCATTGCCAGGTATCTTTGTTCTTTTGTATTACTATAAATATTTTTCTTTGCATGCTTGAATACTTGGAAGATACCATGTAATTTATCCCGTAAACTTTGAAATACTTCACTACTAATACTCTGAAACAATGGTAGTATGGTAAAATGGACAGTTTTTTTAATTAACAAATTTAATACTTCAGTAGTCTTTTACAATTTGTACTATTGTTTTAATGTTTATTTTTTATAGACTGTAAGCAATTCATAATTTAAATCATTCATTAATTTAAAATGTGTGCTCTTTACTTAATTAGACAAAGTTTTAGAAAGTATCTCAAGTTAACATTTTCCTTACCTGAAAATGTATTTGCAATAAATACCTCTACACACAGGAATGCTATCTTCCACATGTCTGCTTATGAGACTTGCATGTCACTAGCCTTGAGGTAACTTCCAGCTAAATTGATGCATTTAATGTGAACTGTGCTGGAGCATGATGACAACATCATACAACAAAAGCTCTCCACCAAGAGAAGGGTGACACAACTGCCATGTGCACTAATTTCCCCTTTGTACTTGTGACAACTTCAGTTTTTGTTGAGTCAAGAAAAACAGATGTGCACCAGAAGTGGGGAGAATAAGCAGAAATGTGTAGCAGTATCTATTGAATACTGGTAAATTTGATACTGGTATTGGATCTTCAGGTAAAGAAAATGTCAATTTTGGAGATGATAACTCATCTCTTCATGTAGAAATGTTAGAATCCTATGTTGAAATGCTGGAGATGTTTGTGCATAATTTTACCTAGAAAGTTCTCTTTAGAAAGCCCTCAAGGAGAAGTCCATGGATTATGACATCCAATGGTAGAGGCTCCATACAGATACACCCATGGAAGACTGCATCTCTTTTTGGCCAGATCATACTCTTCACCTTTAATGTAAGGAGGGAGAGGAAAACAAGACCCAAGTGCCACAGAGATAGACAGAATGGGATGTACATCTGAGCACTTGTACACAAGCAGTCAATGAGCCAATATTTGTAGTGTGGTTAGGGCACAATCAAACCATACTGAACAGGCTCTGGATGCAGAAAGAAGGCACATATTAGTTTTGTGGAAAATGTTTTTTATGACCTATACTACACAGACAGTGTCATAATCACCTCACTTCTCACTGTATTGTGCTAAACCCAACCAGTGAGGATTCTTTATAGTACACCACTACAATGGCTAGGAACTGGTAAGTGGTAAGTATCTTTCATGCTTCACTCAAAGAAAGAGAAGGGAGGAAAATTCGTGTTTGGGAGATCTAGTGAAACACCCGGATCCCCACTGGACCACCAGTCGGAAAAGGTTTTGACTGGAGACAATGTAATTGGTGACTATAAAACTATTTTTAAAAGTTGGCAGGCACAGGGCAAAGAATTGGGCAGAATTCTTCTCTGGTGTTGACATTATTTGTAATAGTCCATGGAATTGGTACAATCTGGATTGAACAAGTGGGTAAGGATTCTTCAAGTGCTCTTGTGTAATAACCCATCTCACAATAGACACCAGTACAGCTAAGACAGATGGTTTGAGTTTTTTCCATTATCTTTACTCAATAAAAAGTGTGGGACATAAGCACACCCTAGGAGGCAGCATCAGCCACCTGTCAGGATTCTAAGAAATGTAAAAACAAAAGAGCTGAAAAATAAAATGTACTTACGTTTTCAAAGATGTTTGATTAGTTGAAGAATAGCAACTGACAGAAGTCAAAATTCATCAAGAAAAGAAACAGCCTGATAGTGTAATTAATGAGAGGAAAAAATGTGGGGAGTCATTCACACACTCACCTGGAAGATGAGGTACACAGGTTGGAAAAATTGGAAAGTAAGAGAATAGGCAGGTGACAAATCAAAAGTGAAGTGTTAAATAGCTTATGAGCATCCACATCCACAAACAAATATACTAACTAGAGGCATCAACAGACCTGTCCCATAAGAGTAGAAGAGTGAAGTCTGTGAAAGAAAAGAATCTCAAAATAAAAACAGGCAAGGTGGAGACCATTAAGGGGAGAATTCTGTGATAATCAACAACATATAGGACAAAGGGGCAGACCTAGGCCCAAACAACTATACAGTTAAGAAACAGAAGTAAGAAAGATGCAAAAGAAAGTATACTTGGTTACCTTCCCAAGCAGTAGAAATCTTATGATGGAAAGTTTGGTCCAGGTTGAGAAGTATAAGTGAAATGGACAGAGTACGAGAAGCAAAAACAGTACAGACATCCAAACAACAGAGATCACAGGCAAGAAATAAATATGGAAGGAAAGAAGATATAAAGAGTAAATGAAGCATGTGTGACAGCATGCAATACCACTGTAATATCCCAGTCAGGTATGGGAGGAGAACAGAAAAGAATGAGGAAATGGAACAGAGTAAGAAACCCTGTGATGATGGAAAAGGTAAAATGCAATGGACAAGGCTGCCTGGTAACAAGGAATGGTGGAGACCAACAAAAAAATGGACTAAGAGCTGGGTAAAAGGAAAGAAGGATGCTTTCAAACACCAGAAGTCATGTCCCCATCCAGAGATGCATCTCAATCTAAGAGAGAAGAATCAGTGAAAAGAGAGTTGATAAGGGAATGCTGGATTTCATATGGGCACTGTCCAGGCACTATGTCAATTCCTTGAGGTGAGAAGAATGGAGGTTCACAAACAAGGACAATGGGACCCAAGAAATAATTCTTTGGATTTGGAAGGTGCATGTGTGTATATCTCAAAAACGAAAGAACCACCTGAGCAAGTTGATAATGAGAAGCACAAAACTTGGTAGCTAGATATGCTGTAGCTTGCAGGTAAAGAGGAGAAAACTGAATTCAGTTGACACAACATATGAAGAAAATTCCCAGAAGTATGAAATACTGGTAGGTGGGAAAAAAGGATTTAGATCTATGAAAATCCACCACTACTGAGTAGCTTTCTATAAGAATGTGGAGATGTGAGAAAAGAATACCATCTTAAAATGACTTAACAGAAGTCAACTATTCAAGAAAAAGAACGCCAGCTGCTTTCAGAATACAAAAGAATTCAAAAAGGGCCAATGCTATGTCAAAGAAAATAGTAAAGAATTGGATGGTGTGAGTCTGATAGATGGAACACAGAAAACATGGAGAATAAAATCAAGAGATATATGTATAAATGTATTTTATGCATCAACCATGGTCTATCAGAGACTGGGTGAAACATACCATAGATGGGGTCAGAGGGAGACATCAACCATGGTCTATCACAGACTGGGTGAAACATACCATAGATGGGGTCAGAGGGAGACATCAACCATGGTCTATCCCAGACTGGGTGAAATATACCATAGATGGGGTCAGAGGGAAAAGAAAAAGGAAATCAAAAGAGAAGCAAAGAAAAGTGAGAAGAGGTGATAGTAGAGAAAAGAAAAGGGAATGTTACAAGAAAACAAGAGAAATAGTAGGAGAAGAAGAGGAAGTGAGTATCCACAGGGCTAAATATTATATCATAGTCACCAATAAGAATAGTGATGATTTAGACATATGGCAGAGGTGGGGAACAAGAAAAAGAGGAAGACCTGGAACCTAGAATGGGAAGGTTAAAAGTTAACTGATTAAGATGAAAGACAGGAGTAAAGGGCAAGGTCCGGAAAGAAGCAAAACCTGGAAAAATATTGAGGACTTAAGTTGTACAACATCAGTCCAGGTCTTCAGAAAGAAATTAACATCACCAAAGAAAGAAAGCCTGATGTAGATTATGTACATAAGGAGGAGGATAATGCACAGCAAAAAGGAACATAACCTGACCCAATGTGTTACATCATCAGAGGGACAAAGGAGAAGCAGTGTAGTTGGCTATGTTGCTAAAGAGAAAGGAACAAACTTAGGTGGGAGTTTCCTGAAAGTTAATGACACAAAAAAGTCATAACTACACATGTGAGAAAAATATCATTTTGTCTGTGTGGAGGTATGTTATTGTCTTGAAATATACTAGTCTTCAATATTTTTATTTTTTTTTAATCTTAGAACTATTAATTTTGCATTATTAGGTAACAACATGTTCCAAAGTTAAAGACTGGTACAAAAATTTAAAGTAACTTCACATTTGATTATTAGCAGTTACTGTAAAATCCTGAAACACTGGATTACAAGCCAGTACTTTTATACTGTCTACAAAAGGGAGTTACAAATGAAATATTTACAGTATATACTGCATGCTTCCTAATGACACTATACTAGGTAAGACTTACTACAGTGTATGATCAGATGAAAAAAAAAAAGACATCACTTTATAGCTATTTTTATTACTTACCTTGTGTTTTGCCAAACCTCAGCAACAGCAACTTTCATTATGTCATTTTTTGTGTCTACAAGATGTAGAGCATCAAGACAGTTAAATTCTATACCAAATCCTCTTTCATGTTTTATCTGTAGTAAATTATCAGCAAAAGTCATTTCTGGGAGTTGAGGCAAAGTCAATTCTTGTTGAAACCTGAAAAATCAGATTTAAAAAAAATACTACAAACTATCCTGAGAAAATATATATATATATTGTTTTGTTTTTTTCAGTTTGTGGATAACATTAATTTATTATGCAACTTAGTTTTAGCTCACATAACTTTATAAGATGTACTTTTTATTATAAAACAAAAGACTAAAACTGAAATAATTTTAAAAGTTTGCAAAATACTAGCATTGTATTTTAGAATACAATTTCACAACTAAAATGTGGACTTGGCCAAAACTACATAAACATTTTAACTCCATATAGAAAATGTTTAGTGTCAAATTTTTTCTAAAATTGGTATTTATCTCTTGAACTACCAACACACCCTACTTCATTACAAAATAAAATTCATAAAACAGGAAATTCCCAAAATATAAAACTCACAATGTATTAGTTTGTGCACTACTGACATCTATTACATATTGATGAATTAATCAAAGGTGAAACACCAAGATTTTAGTTGTTAGAGAGAATGTTTTTAGTTCAAAATGCCAATGCTTTTGCTATACAAAGATGGCTCAGAAAAAACTAGTTACCAGAGCACTGTTTATGTCACATTGTAAAAATTTTCTTGAAGCAATAAAAATATAAACAGCATAAACTAATCACTTGGATTCTGCACAAAGATACCCAACATATATCTGAATTAGCTGTCTCCAATTTGAAGAGATAAACTAGAGAGAAAGCAGCAGTGCAGATAGCCCAGTTGCTTTGTGCCATAAAACACCAAACCACACCAACCAAGAAAGAAAGCAGCTACTCAACACTATCCACTGCAAAATCATGAGCTACCCTTTAACTGCAAATAAAGAAACTAAACTTCACATCTAACATCCCCACAGGTGAAAATATGAGCATGTTTTGCAATCGGTTTCAATTATGTGACACATAGATTGTAGGATAACTAACCATACCATCAAGTAATATTAAAACCACAGGTTTCTGCAAACATTTTGAGAAGGAGCAGCAAAATAGTGTGAAATAGTGAATGGAATAAAAATTTCATATACACATGTTGAACAAATAAAGAAAGAGTCATGATTCTCATTTATCATCATAAATCATCAGGTATATATATAAAAAAAAAAAGAGTACTTTCAGTGACAAGATTAATCATCCATTGACCTACTCATAACAGTTGCATAAGGTCTCTCCATTTGAAACCTTAAAAGGACTGGGTGTTTGGAAAGATAATACTAATCTACAAGTTCAAAGTTTCCTGTTCTCCACCAACAAACCCCAAGAAATTTAAACCAGGAGAATCTGAATCTGTCTTGTCTGTTGTCCTACAAAAAGGAGTATCACTTTGAAGTTTACTAAAAGGCATAAACATGAAATTAAAGTGAGAGGATGGGGGAGGGTGGGTGAGAGAAGATGAGTACCTATAAGAAATAAATTTTCAGTACAGGAAAATTATAACTTCTGCTACAGTAATTACCTCCTTTCACAAAATTAATTAGAATTCCACAGTGAAAAGGAGGAGGGACCAATGTGAGAAAATAATAGAAGTATGATACCCCTGGAAATGAGAAAGTCAGATATGAAAATCAGGTAAAAGGAACCACATCACTTCTGAACTATGTATACTATTTTCCACACTGTGAAATGTTAAGAGCAGTAAAGAAGAACAGTGTCAGAATTGTGTTCCAAACTATATAAAAAAAACTTAACTCAATCTCACAAATATAAAAGTGGGTGAAACAATTAGTATGCCCTTAGGTGGAGACTGGCTACACCATGACAGGCCATGCTTAGTAGGTCAGATATGTTCAAAACCAACATAGCTGGAAACCAACATTCAAGTGGGTGTAAGATGAGATCATACTATCTTCACCTCAAACCAAGAGACCAAGGAACTGAGAATTACTTTGTCTCCCAGGTATGTCTCAAGTATTGGCATTGAGCTATGAATCCAGGGACCTAACATCCAGCATTAAAGGATGTCTCTTGCATGCAATCAACTTCTTCAACCAGAAACAGACTGGAACCACCCAAAAGGCAATAACATTTCTGTATTATGATAAAACGAGGAAGCTAAAAGGACAGAATCATAATGATCCTACATATAATTTCTGTGACTCACAATACAGATGGAGGAAATAAAAGTAAGAAGGTAGAAAATCTGAAATGTGTGCGAGGACTTATGTTGCTTGGTTCTACTCTTAATCCAAAATCCAACTATGGTGTACTAACATTCACACAGGGGTAGGATGAAGGCTCCATTTAATGGGGTGAGCTGCATTCTTTGACATATCATTCATTTTCAATTGTGTGTTGCAAAGAGGGCATCATGTCATCTACACCTGCACAACACTACTGCCCCACTCTGGAATGGATGGTTATAGTAATCTTTTTGTGTAACTTGTTTAAGAGGATGCCTCCACAGTTCAACCACTCCAGCAGTTTGAAACTGGAATCTGATAAGAACTCCCATACTCAACTTAAAAGAAGAAGGGTGAAAAAAATTGGTGGAAAGTCAGGAGGAGCATCCTAAAGAAACCCTATTCTGAAAAGCAGGCTATACCAAGCTAATCACTACAGACATGGTGGAAATGAGCATCTATCCCTCTTTTGTGTTACCCATGCAGTCCAACACACCCTACTTGTTTATGCAGCAAATTATTGCAAGGTTGTTCACCTATAAGCTATCCTGTGGAATGCCCCCATGGAATATAAACCACAAGTCAAAATGGCTGTATAGCGCAGATTTCAAGTTAAAGAATATCTGGTGAGGCACCATTCACCAATGAGAGTGATCCATATGATGATGAATGAAGACTTCTGAGAGGAAAAAAAAAATGAATATCAACTTACCAGTCAGAGTTGCACCAAAGTCTGAAGAACAGCCACAGATGAAAGACAAAAATTGACAAAGAAGACTTTGCAATATGATGTAGATAATGATAAATAAATGTATTGGGCATGGTCAACATGCTTGATTGTTGAATTTCCTCCAGTGGATGATAAGGATGATTGATTGATTGATTTAGTGTTTTATGGCACAAAGAAGCTAGACTATCTGTGCCAGACATCTGGTAAAAAGGTAAAAATAAATTAAATGTAGTAAAATACATAAAAGGAAATGAAGGTTAAAAAAAAACACATTGAAAAACAGAAAAAACATAAAACCAATGTTGACACCTAGTCTACAATGTTAAGAGAGAAAGCAGAGTAAGAGAAGTTGTAAAGGACTTTCTCTAGTATAATGGTAATGATCATAACCTGCCAGGAAGACTAACAGGTAAGTACAAGAACCACCATCAGTCACCTGAAGTTGGCCTTTCCAGTCCTGGCTCCACGTTATGTTGTCATAACAGCCATTATAAAAAGGTAAAATAATAAAAGTGTCAAAAGACATATAGCAAAATCGTAATAAAAATTAGCCAAAAGTCCTGTAAAAAGGTAAGAGTAAAGTAAATGTAGTAAAATTCGTAAAAGGAAACAAAGGTAAAAACAAAACAGCAATTAAAAACATAAAATGGCATAAAACCAATGTTGACATCCAGTCTACAAAGTTGTAAAGGACTTCCTGTAGCAGAATGGTAATGATCATAACCCACCAAGAAGACTAACAGGTAAGTACAAGAACCACCATCAGTCACCTGAAGTTGGTCTTTCCAGCCCTGGTTCCGAGTTATGTGTCATTATGGCCAGTACCAAAAGGTAAAGTAATAAAAGTGTTAAAAGAGATGCAGCAAAATTGTAATAACAACTCTCCAGGACGACTAATGGGTAGTTCAAACAGCAGCGTTAGTCACCTGAAGTTGGCCTTTCCAGTCCTGGTGTCAACTTATTTAATGTCAAGGCCATTTCCAATTTCAAATTAAACAAGAGAGATTGAGACTCTGAAAAGGGAACCACAATTAAAAAGGTGTAATGAATAAATATCAAACACTTAAATGAGATTTAAAAGATTAACGGCCATTAAAAAACTAAAAACTTTATCAAGGTGGACAGTGTCACCATCACCAATAACACTGTCCAATGTTACGGACAAACCTTGGGACAGAACATGTTTAAAATAGTGAGAGTCGTATTGATGGCAAGAAAGTAAAATGTGGCTTACAGTGATTTGAGTGTTACACAAACTACACACTGGTGCATCAGTTCCAGATCAAAGAAAACGATGAGTTAAAAAACTGTGACCAATGCGTAGTCTAGTTAGAACAACTTCCTCCTTCCGAATCTTATGGAAGCTAGACGGCCAAAGCCCAATATAGGGTTTTATTTGAAAAAGCTTGCTGTCGCATTGCTCACTCCAAGTGGACTGCCAGCTGGCACAGAGCCAAGCCTTGAATACAGGACCATAGTCCATGTACAGAATAGGCACAGTGGTGATAGTGCCAGAGCTGATAGATTTAGCTGCCGTGTCTGTAAGCTCGTTCCCGCGAATACCAACGTGGCCTGGTATCCAGAAAAACTGGATAGAAGTAGATGTTAATGAGAAATGGGCCAGTCAGTTTTGAATACCAGCGAGAACAGGGTGTGAGCCAATGTGAAGCGATTCCAAGGCCAGTAGAGAACTAAGCGAGTCAGTATAAATAGTGCAGTTGGAGTACTGCTCAGCTTCAATATGATCCAGGGCAAGAGAGAGATATGGCATACAGTTCAGCAGTGAACACAGAAGCTGTAGAGAGGATTCTGGGTGCAACCACTGAACCACAACAAACCATGGCAGAGCCCTCAGAATTACCTGATTTGGAACCATCCATATAGATTGGAATGGAATGATTGTTCGAAAGATGTTCGGTAAATAAAAGATGGTACTTCCAATCAAGAGTATCTGCCTTTTTCAGATGACTTAAAGAAAGGTCACATTTGGGGGCTGTAATAAGCCATGGTGGGATGGGCTGACCAGTGGATTCTGCAATGTTTTCCACGGACAGACCCAATTCATCCAATTGCACCTGAATGCGAAGGCCAAAAGATGCAATAGCAGATCGTCTGTTCTGAAAAAGTAAGGCCCACTGAGGAAGGAAAACACATCCCCAGGTGGAATGTTTTGGTAAGGAATGAAGTTTAAAAGAATATAGTAAAGACAGTTGCAAACTGCGAAGGTCCAGAGAAGGTTCATGAGATTCTATGCATAAGCTTTGAACTGGGGAGGTGCAGAAAGCCCCAGTGCAGAGTCGAAGTCCTTGATGATGAATGGGGTCCAGCATCTTTAAGGACGAGGGTCTGGCAGAAACAAAGATCATTGATACATAGACAAGTTTTGATTGAATAAGAGCATGATATATCTTTAATATAGAACATCAATCTGCTCCCCAACTGGCGGTAGAGAGGACATGCAGGATGTTCAGTGCTCTTGTGCATTTGACCCGTAGCTGCTTTAAGTGTGGTATAAAGGTCAGCTTAGGGTCAAAGATAAGCCCCAAGAACTTGGTCTCAGGGACCACTGGCAGCAAAACTTCACCGATACGGAGTTCAGGATTAGAGTGAATACCCCATTGATGGCAAAAGTGCATGCAAACGGTTTTAGAGAGAGAAACATTAAAGCCGTTCACCGTAGTCCACTTCAGTACACAATTGAGAGCAGTTTGTAGTTGCAGCTCAATATATCTCATGTTTGACGACTGAAACAAGATGTGAAAGTTGTCGACATAGAGCACGTTCGTAACAGTGAGAGGGAGTTGTTCAGTGATGGCATTTATCTTTATACTGAAAAGTGTGACACTCAAAACACAGCCCTGAGGGACCCCAAGTTCCTGTAGAAAAGAACGGGAAAGTGTTGAGGTTTTAGGAATACACTGAGCAGCTGCTTGTATAATACAGACAGTTACCACTACCACACAGTCATCTATTGATGGCTAATTCATGATGGCAGGATCAAGTTCTGCAAGAGCAGTGAAAGTGGACCAGTCTGCCTGATCCAGCTTCCATTGGGACACGCAAATAGGGTGGCATCGACCACAGCCAGTCTCTCTCATAAGTATAGAAAAATGATCACTGCCTTCTGGATTATTGTCAACCCTCCATGAAAAATGGGAAAATAGTGAAGGGGAGCAAACCAAGAGATCAATAGTGGTAAAGAACTGACTAGGTGTCTTAAAATAAGTGGAAGAACCAGTATTGAAAAGAGAAAGGTTGTGATCGGAGAGCATATGCTCTACAGAGTAACCCCTCCTATCAATAACAGCACTTCCCCAGAGGGGATGATGTCCATTAAAGTCCCCAGGATTAGAAAGGGAGACGGCAACTGTTCAATGAGAGCATCAAGGTCTGATTGATCATATGTCTCTCCAGAGGACAGGTAGAGAGAACAAACAGTGATGGTATGACCCAAGGAAACACGGATGGCTACGGCCTCCAAGGGTGTGTTGAGTGACAAAGACAGGGTGGGCACATGCCTATCAACTAATAGTGCCAACCCTCTATGTACTCATCCATCACACAGCCTGTTATTTCTGTACAGAGAAATCTGCCAAATGGTGACTGTATAAGCAGGTTTTAGAAATGTTTCTTGTAAGGAAAGATATACAGGACGGTAGGAAGCAATTAGTGTTTTGGTATCATCCAAATTAGAACATAAACCTCGATAGTTCCATTGTATCAACGTGGCCATTTTTAATGACGGGTAAGCAAAGTGGCTGGAGAACCCTTCTGTTTATGACCATGTCTTTTTTCCTTACTGTCCTTATTTGGAGGAGGTCTATCAACCTCTATGGATTCTGCCATGGGTCAATTGGGCAGGTCTTTGTTGTTGGAAGGGAATTCCAGTGGCTGAGGATGCAAATGAATGATTGGGGTAGGAAAAAAAGATGTATCAGAAGAAATGCCTGTATTTGAAACCAAAGAATGTGGATCTTGAGGTTTGTTGAAATGTATGGGAGGAACAGAGATGGGTGTAGAAGTCGATTCATCAACCTTTTAACCATAGAGGTCAAAAAGCTTTTCATTTGTTTTGAAAATGATTCTCTTGGAGGCACAGAGAGATCTGTCTGCACTCCCACTGTAGTTGTGAAACGAAGTGCAGCAGCACATGTCCGAGATGGAGTGGTGGACAGCAATTTCCGAGCATCAGAATAACTCATATTATGAGTCGTTTTCAAACGCTGCACCTCTTTTTCCTCCAACCATTTTGAGCAAGAACGAAAGTAGGAAGGGTGGGAACCATTGCAGTTGACACAACGTGGGTCTGTGTCACACTCATAGGCATCGTGGTCCTTACCACCACAACGAGCACATGTCAGGGAACCACGACATGACGATTTTGAGTGGCCAAACCTCTGACAATGGAAACATTGGAGAGGGTTTGGAATGTATGGCCGTACCCTGCAAATTAGATAACCTGCTTTGATGGTGGCAAGTGCATGTATGATGTAAATGTCAAAACGAGGATATTTGTCGGCAGTGTAACTCGTCTTTGCGAGTGGAGATGCACCTCACTGTAGAAACTCCTTGAGTGGAGAGACCAGTGAGAATCTCTGACTCGAGGACATTCTTCAAATCCCTCTCAACAATAACTCCTCATGATGAATTCAAGGTAGCATGATGGGTAACCTCAATAGGTATATCCCCAATTGCCTTTGAATTCAAGAGGAGTTCATTGTATTGGGATGTGGATGTTTCAACTAATATGTCTCCAGATCGAAGCTTCTTTACTGACTTTGGAGAGCCAGGAAGTCCCTCTAGTCCCTTCTGAATAAAAAAAGGGGGACATTTGCCCTAAAGATTTTTCTGAAAGAGAATGTAATGTAAGAAAATGAGGTACAGGTGTTACAAATGTTGAAGATTGCTGCTCAGAGTCTTCAAGACGTGGTTGTTTACCTATTGACTGTTTTTTCACTATTTTCTTTTTTGTTGGAGGATCCATAGGAAAAAAGGAACATTTCGGTACCCACTGACCCCACCCACCATGGAGCCCTAAGAGGGAATGCACTACAATGTCATGCAAGGACATTGCAGCAACGCCAGGGTTTCGTGAGCACTATACCCAAACACCAGTATCAGACACAATGTCCACCACACCCGTTGAGAACTTCCAACACTGGTACTTGGTTGACTCTAGCCCAAGTGGACCAGCCGATTGACCCAAGGGAGGCCATCCAAAGGCTGCTCGTCTAAAGGAATTCAAGGCCAAAGTGGTGTATTAGGGTTGGACCTCTCGACCACCAGGATCGTCTCCTCCTCTTCACGAGTCGCCAAGCATGGCAAACACGTGGGTGGATGTTTGATCCCAGAGGAGGTAAACTAAAAGAACAGAACCTTCCCTGGAAGTTCCCTCATCACGTACAGGAATCCACACCGAGGGGATGATGAAGATGAGAAGTGAGGTATCTAATCTGATGAAAGGATACCCAGAACAAATTCTGAAAGGAATAAGCATATCAGATCAAAAGTCAGACCAACTAGTAAAGGTCAAAGGTGAAAGATCACGAAGAGAGTAAGACTACCAGGTACAAAGAGTTGGGAACAGGTACCATGGAAGAAAACTGTACAGGCAGTATAACAACAAAGAGCTCTGACCAGACACAAAATCTAGATCCAATCAGAAGGTAAAGAAGAGAAATGGAAGGAAGGGAAATAGGCAAAAAGAATGGGCTACCCTTCTGAGCTGCTGAGGTATTTGCAGGGAAGGAACAATCTGGATAAAGGAGAAAAGAAGTAAAGTGATAAAATGTATGTAAAAAATAATCTGACCTTAGAATTCCACAGGAGAAAGAAATATATTTTAAGGGAGGGCAATGCACCCAGAAAATATCCATGAGCACAATAAGGAAAGGTGAAGTAAAAAGTGTATGTTATAGGAAAAACAAATGATATGAGATAGTCTCCCAAAAACACCGAGATCGAGGATTTCTGGTCAAATAAGAAATTCTGCCATCAAAGCCACAGCAGGCTGATCAGTGAGAAGTCTCAGAGTTGTATACCAACTACAGAACACCTTCCATTTGTGCTCACACATCTCCATTGAAAAAGGTTGTATGGAACCAGCCAAAACGAAGATGACAAGATGAAAGATCCCAGATTTTCTTGCTAAGGATCTCATGAAAAATAGGTGTGAAGATGTAGGATTTGATGTGTGAGATGTGGCAAATGAGGTTGACAAGGAAGGAAAAGAATCAAGGAAACAAGTTCAGGAGCCGAAGATGAGGAACCAGCAACCAGAAGAGAAGTAGCCTGTGGTTGAGGCTAATAACAAATGCAACCAGATAGGGAAAACCTCACCAACTGCAAAGCTCCTTGAAAAAAGGGGAGCTAGAGACCACTAAATATGATACATAACACATAATGAAATGAATGCCTTACGTGTGGGCCCAGGTATAAGTCCTGAAAACATAGAGCTCTTGACCTCTTGGTGACTGATACATGCCAATGCTGTGGAACTGTCAAAATTAACCATCACCAGAAAATGCTAGGTGAGAAAAAAAAATTCAATGCCCAACATACAGCTAGTAGTTTAAGAACATTGATACGTGTTGTGAACAATAACATAGTTTGGATTAGTTTTCAGAGAAAGAGACAAATGTTACCACAGTTTACCAGGTAAACTTGGATTTTTGGCTGAATGGTAGCAGCGACCACCTGAGTTTAAAGAGTTAATATCAACTATAATACTTTGTTATTATCTGTATAACATATCATTTTTCAAATATCTAGATTAAAAGCTGATTTCTAACTTATACCACTACTACTTATACCATTATTAACTTTCATTAATGTTTCTACATCTTACTTTGCTTGGTAAAACTCTAAAAGAAAACAGTTTATTCACCTGCAAAATGAACACAAGTGATAAGAATCTGTCATTTCATCCTTCTGATGACAAACTTGAGGAGTTGAGCATTTTGATGGAAGAATATGGTTTTTCTGTGTAATTAATGTCCATGGCCCAAAAGTATAAGTTTTTACACACATGCTGTCAGCTTTTGTCTTGATGTCACCAACATCTGTTTTACTTGGGTAACTCATTTTAAACGTTGTACCTGGTCAAGGCTGAATCAACAAAATCATTAGAAATTTATTAATAATTTATCATAAAATTAAAACATAGAAAAACAGTTTGAATATTTTTATTAAATTCATTGTTGGCAATTAAACCTCAAAAAAGGAAATGTTAAAATAATATCGAAATATTTTTAGAGAAATAAATATGTTTTGACTGTTTATTTTTCACAAGAAATTAAAAGCTTCAACAAATATAGAAACTTTCAAAAATCATTACTAACATTCATTAAATGAAATGTTTCAATGTTAAAAAACCAAAACGGTACTTATTTTTGCATGCAAGGTTAAACTTTACATTGAAAAAAAGCTTGCCAACAAGATATAAAAGTAGAATAAAAAAATATATGTAGCTAATAAAAACCAAAAGGTCCTTTGGAGCCACTGGCATTCTTAAGGTTAAAAAAAAATAAATACATGAAAAATTAATTCAAAATAAAATATACTGTTATGAAAATGAATAAGTGAAAATAGAATACAAAATCAGTCTATATTACATTAAAATTTCAATATTATTAAGTGCAGTTGTGCTTAGTATGTAAGGATGGGCTGAGTAAAATAATGGCCACACATATTATGCTGCTCATCATAGTCTCAAATCTGTCTTATACGAGATTTTTATAAACACCTAACTTAGGTTTTCAAAAATTATTAAGACTTTCAATTTAACCAAAAACATTGTTAAAGCAGAGAACTGGTGACTAGCATAACAGACATATGTTTATTATCATTACAATTATTACTCTGACTCTGGTATCAGAAGGGCTTGCTTATCAATACTTGAAGTTTTTTAGATGGAATACACACCAAAATGTTGTATTTTAACTTAGAGTGCAGAGCAGTATAGCTTTACACTAACTTCAACACATGATGTGACAATTCATCATGCCAGTGTAAAACTACTGTGTCATTAGCAACTGCCACTAATTTACATTCACTGGTATTGCTTTGACAACAAATAAATAAAAATATTAAAAAATGATGATGATTTATGAATGGCAATACCAAAAAGCAGAAAACAAGGTATGGATAAGCACACAAAACCATACAAAAAACTCTACATAAGTAGCCATTTAGTCAATGTTACAAGCTTATGGGAATTACACTTTGTAAGATTCGAAAGCATTATTCAGTTTGAATGTTTTTATTAAAACCTGGATTCATGAAAATAAAAGGAATTCAACATTTAGTTGTAGATATAAGTTTTTCTTGGAAAAATTTGGCTACTCATGAAGGGACTTTTGTACAATTTTGTGTATTAATTCGTACTTTGTTTCTGTACTTTCTTGGCATTACCATCCCCACATCATCCTTGTTTGTATCAAATTTTTTATTACTAATAATACAACTGCCATAACATTAAGAAGCAATACAACTTTAAAAACCTATTTCAAAAACTTGTGTGGAATTAGTTTAATATCTGAAAATGGTCTAGGATCAGTTATTCATGATGCACAATAAAACACCTCTCACGTTCCTACAGAGATTTTTGGTGTTATATGTACTAAAATGATAAACAAGCTAGAAAGTATAGCCACCTTCTTAGTGAAATATGAAAAATAACTTATAAATCACATATAAATATTATATATATATATATATATATATATATATAGAAATATATATAATGGTAAAGAAAAAGGTTTCTGGTCAAAATGAATTAGTAACTTTTTAACCATGAAAACCAACTTTATATTTTCCCTATTTATACAGAGTTTAAAGGTCAAAAGATGAATCTTTTACGTAATCACACATGTACACAACAAATAGATCCTATTAATCATGTTGAAGGGAAATTTTCTTGTAACCTATTATTAGTAGGCTTCTTACTATGGATAAAACTGTAATTTTGTGTCCAAAGTCAGCTTTCAGATTCCTATGGAAATCAAAAATCAATCTAAATATCTTTCTTTTTTTAGTATGTTAATAGACAATGGTCAGGTGAAGATGGGAAAACTGCTAATGTTACTTCCATTTCTTCAAAAAGGGGTTAAAGTTGTCCTGGAATTTATAATGTCAATTTGTTTGACTTGTGCAGTAAAAACTATTCTAATTTGATAAAAGAAAGTTAACAAAATAATTTAGTGAAATATGATGTAAAAGGAGACTAACATAGAATTCCTGAAAGGAAGTTCTGTCTCATTTTTACCTTAACTGCACAACAGAAAAGGCTTGGTGCATTTAAGTTTTCAAAACCTTTTGTACGTGCCATACAAAAGATCAACTAAGAAAATTATATCAATGAGGGTTGGGGAAAGACTATTTAATTGGGTTGTAGAATGGTTGGATGGGGAAAAAGAAGGTATTATTATTAATGAGGTTAATTCAGAGTTTACTCTTGTTAATAGTAGAGTGCTTTAGTGATTGGTGCTTAAGAATTTGATTTTTCTTGATATTTACAGAGACACAGTTAATAAATTTAACTACTTGTATCTTTATAGCTGCACTGCACATGCTAAGTTACTACAAAATCACTTGGATCAATTGAAAATTATTTGGTAAAGGCTTTTAATTACAGTATATGCAAGATGACGCATTTACATTTTCATAATTTGAACCACATCTTTAATGCATATGGGAACCCTCTTAATAACATGGCTGAGGAAAAAGATTTTTACACAGTGATAAATAAGTTCCTCACATTATCAAGCCAATGCTTTTCTGTTAGTAGCAAATATATATTAGTTTATTATCCTTTCCATTTGAAAAATATGTCAAAAAGGTGTTAACCAAGGTATGCTATTTAAAACATACACTTCATGATACATAGAATAATAGGTTTTACTGTGCCATTAACATCCACGGCCCAAAAGTATAATTTTTTTTTATACATACACGTTAAACAGCCAATATTTTTTGGAGATCTTACAATATTAAAATAAATAATCTTGTCAATAATATGGATTTTATTATACATACTACACCAACAGTCATATAAGATACACACTAAAATTTACCTTGTACACTTTATATTAATTGCCACAGCACGTTCATTAGTCCATACCACCAGAAATGAAATGAGGAATACATCCAATGATGTGGTGGTCCCAGACAAGCTTTGACATGCTATCATTTCAATATTTTTTAAGGTAAGCATTATTTCCATCACAATAAATGGCATGGCATGAATGATGAATTTAAATACATACATGTGCTTGTGGTGGAGCTGTAATTAGTCACAAACAAAAAGTCTTATACTGATGTGTTTAGGGATTTTAAGCCATTTCTCTGTTTTAAAAACAAATTAAATTTAAAAATAATGCAGACTAGAAATATAGACTCGGCCAAACAGAAGTTTATGGTGTATTTATAGACATACTGCTTAAACATAAATGATTTTTTTTTTTAAATTATCTCTTGTTTATAAATCACCAGTAGGCCTCACATAAAATATTGTGTAGTTTTTGTTTATTTTATCTAAAAAAGGATATTGACTGATTGGAAAGGAATTAAAAGAGGGATACCACTGGATAATTCCAAGGATAAAAGGGTAATTAAATTTTATATTGGTAAGACATGACCTTATCAAAGTTTACAAGATAATACAGAGAACCAGTAACATAAATACCTACAGTTTTATTTTATTGTATTCTAAAAATTATAGGTTGAGAAGATAAAAGCTCAATATATGGAAATAATCAAGTTCCAGTTAAGAAGTTTAAATTAAGAAATGAGTTGTCCTTGGTTAGTGAAGGCCATAACTTTATATATATACATTAAGAAAAGGGTGAATCAATGATTTCCATAGAAACAAACAATTGGTTTAAATTTTTATATTTTTTAGGCTCAATATACAAGAACATTTTTTAACTTTAAGGATCTGATAGTCTCTTACAGTTAAATCACTTCATCAAATTGAACAATATATAGAAATACCATTCATAAGTCCTATGAAAGTATCTGTTGGAAATTAACTATTCTAAAAAAAATATTACTCTTTTTGATCCACCAAACTCAACAATTTGGAAAAATTATAATGTTAATATTTTAGATTCAATACAAATTTTTGGTGCATTACTCGTTTTACTATTAAATATTTTACTTGCCTATCTTATTTGAATCTAGTTTCTTGATAAATTTTATCAAGACTTTCTTTTAAACAGTTTCATTTTAAAACAACTACTTACTGACATAAATATGTTGTCATTATGTTAGCTAAATATGAAAAATATCACACTTACTATTCCTGTATATAAATATACATTAACAAGTTACAATTTTTTTTTAGTAAATATGAAGACTGGTTTCAGTTACTGCAAAAATCACATTCTAGCAGCGGCTGTTACATTTACACCATCTTGCACAATATACTTTATAGCCAAAGGATAATAAATATTAAGCAAATTCCTCAGAGAGAGAGAAAAAGTCATTACGTGGAATTTTTAAATACCATAACCATGTCATCTTCAACTAATTATTTCTTGCCAATTAGTGGCAAGCACATGAGACTGAAGAAACTGGGACTACATACTTAAATGTTATTTACATAATTCCGATTCCAAAGGAGTGTTTTGTTTTTGTACAGTCAATAGCAGGTTGAACAGATTACTATATTATTATTAACATTGATTACGGTACAACTGAGAAGTAAAAAAATTGTACCCAGGCTTTATTAATAATAACTAATAGCACTAATGTATCTTAAACTTTAGTTTTTGAGATCATTTCTACAAGTAAACTCTGACCTGGAACTTGTGGATCACCAAACCTTACTTCAACATGTTGAAATAAAAAAGAAAAACAAAAAATGCTGGAAATCGTGATTCCGTGATAATTGCTTGTAAATTTTAAAAGAAGTAAATAATGATTAATGAGTCAAAGAATGAACTTTATTTCGTTACTCAGAAATTCATTGTGAATTTGATCCACTATGAAAACAATAAATTTGAAGTCGCATACTCATACATACCGATCTACGAAAACACAGTGTTAAAATCGTACACTGATCACATCTATATCTTTATTCTTTCCACAGCAATTAGTAGTTATCGTTATAATGCTTGTACGTGTATTTCTGTTATACATTTTGTAGCAATATAATCTACAGTAAAACATCTGTTTGTCTAAGTTAAATTTTACTTAAGTATGATCATAAAGTAATTTTTGATGAATAAAATAAAAATTGTTAACATTATAAAACATTAAATCGAAAAAACAGCAGTAATATTCACATAAATAAAATAAAAGTATTGTTGTTTTTTACGTATTATCACACAGTGTTTCTAACGTAAACACATTAACACCATATAGAAATGTATTATTTTAAGTATTTGGTGCTTGCAATACCAAGAGTTATCTGGGCACAGCTGTCCCTATTTCTGAACTATGAGAATACAGAGAAGGTAGCTGGTCGCTGTCACTTATCGAAAACGTTTGAACTACTTTTATCTGACCGAATAGTGGGATTGACAGTCATTTATACAGCGTAACGACATCCCCAAAATGCGGAGCGCATTTGCGCTACATGAAGATACAAAACATTAATCATACAAATTTATATTCTATGTACGCTAACCATTGAAATACGCCCAATCCACAAGTTATGGGTTAACCAGTCAGGTCAAAGACCCCTGAGATACAGGCATAGTCACCTTTAAATTATAAATGCTGGCTTGAGAAGAGATAACGTAACATTTTGGGACAACATGGGATCTATTGGTTCATCTCGGCTATCCCAAACTCTAAACTAAATTAACTAAAACAAACGTAAAGCCAGCCCTTATCATTCATATACTTATCAAGCTGTTTTCAAAAAACTCATTTAAATTTACTACCTCTACATTTGAAGGCAACCCATTCCAAATGCCAAACACCCTGTTGCTATAGCACTTGCCGCCTATTACACAACAGGTAGCTCGGCAGATAGCCTGATGTGGCTTTGCTATAAGAAAAACACACACACACAACAGGTAAGATAAATGATTCTCATAATTATAGTGTGTACCAACAGCTGAAGTTACAGAGCTTTGTCCAACATCATATCGCGGCTTGAACCTTTCAGTACAATACACTACTAACTGGACCAACCAATTTATGCGAATTAGGTTCGATTTTACGTTTACATTATAATTAAAAGACGCTGGTACTTTCAATATTTCAAACACGGTTTACAGTGACGTTGGATCTTTTTTCGACATAAATTAGAAGTCAAGACATCTGGATACCTTTCAATAAGTGTACGTAAAACCAGTGGTGGGATTCAGGGGGTTCGCAGGGGTTCGCGCGAACCCGTTCTTAAAAATTTTTGAGCTTAGCGAACCCGTTGATGGCTTCAATTATACCGTCGAATTGTTGATGTCGTGGAAACTGATTGCGTCACACTTCATCACACATTTCGACAAGAAAGATTTAATGAGAAAATCACAGACTGTATTATTGACAAAGTTCGTCAAGTGAATGCAGTCAGTTTCTTAATTGTCCATACGTTGAACCCCATCTCGTCGATGTAGATGACACGGGGTGCGCGAAGTGCCGTCTCCATGAACCACAGGGCATAGTCTTTCCTTTCAGCCTTCACGTTATTATTGAGGCCTTCCCTTGAAAGAACCCCTTCTTAAAATTTTTGAATCCCACCAATGCGTAAAACTCTTCATATTTTAGTAATGTCCGCCAATAGCGGGAAAACAAAGAGACCACTGCTCTTCATATAAAAAAAAGTCTTCAAGGAGTTTACAAACAATTGTTCGAGAACCTCCTGAAAAATCATAAGTTTTTAAACAGCAACTTTCAGGGTCTCAAGTTACTTAATTTCCTCACGACAATCAAGAGACCTTAAGACAAGCTGATTTTTAAAACACATTTACGGGGTCTTTAAATTATTGTTACTGTGTTTGCACAAATGTTCATAACATTAACGAAATATAAGATGTGATTCAGAATTTAATATTTTGTTTGTTTTCGAATTTCGCACAAAGCTACTCGAGGGCTATCTGCGCTAGCCGTCACAAATTTAGCAGTGTAAGACTAGAGGGAAGGCAGCTGGTCATCACCACCCACCGCCAACTCTTTTACCAACGAATAGTGGGATCGACAGTGACATTATAACGCCCTCACGGTTAAAAGGGTGAGCATGTTTGGTATGACGGGGAATCGAACCCGCGACCCTAATATTACGAGTCGAACGCCTTAACCCACCTGGCCATGCCGGGTCCGTTTAAATATAGGGTATAACATGTTGAAAGTGTAAACTGTGATACAAAGATTATTTTGCATTCATTATGTACATTTAAATAATATAAAATAATACTAAATGTATTTCAAAATCCGAATTATTTAATACAAAACATTCAGTATTGATTTCGTTATATATAATTTCAATACAATATTATTTGGAAAAGTTATATGTTGAATTTGAACCAAAGTTTAACTCGAGCAATTTTCACCAGACGCCCCTAAATTTAAAGTGATAGAATAGTAAAAAGGTAGCCAGTCAACACCACCCACTGCCAACACGTGATCGAATAGTAAGATTTCACCATCATTCTTATAACCATCCCATATTTAAAAACCATGATTTTAGTGGGAATCGCGAATCCGCAAGTAGGTACATTGAAAGTAAATGTAATTCTTAGAAATAAAATAAACATTTTAATTTTTTATGAATTAAATGAATATTGTTAGTGTGTGAATGATCATGTGTTGTTATATTTTAGCGCACTCGATTTATTTAATACTAGGTTTGTTTGTTTTGGAATTTCGCGCAAAGCTACATGAGGGTTATCTGCCCTAGCCGTCCCTAACTTAGCAGTGTAAGACAAAAGGGAAGGCAGTTAGTCATCACCACCCACCGCCAACTCTTGAGCTACTCTTTTACCAACAAATAGTGGGATTGACCGTAACATTATAACACACCCATGGCTGAAAGGGTGAACATATTTGATGAGTGCTTTTACATGTCTAATATGCGAATCTCTTATCAACTATTGCGCTTCCTTTTCGTAGTGTGACACATATTCTGCATAATGGTTTCTTTCTCTTTCCTGCCTTCTCCACATAACCTCTGTGGTCTGCGTCTCCTTTCAAATTTAACCAAGTTCCAGTGCAACGTGCTGGTTTGCTCTGACTGCAAAGTACCTAAAATACCAGTTGTTGTTTTTAAAGAAAAAGTTTAAGGATAACTAAAAAATTAATGTAACCAATATATCATTCTCTTCCCTACTGAGAAAGTATTCGTGGTACTTGCAACCTAAATGACACTTTATCTGAGACACAGATTAAATGGATTGGTCCGAGACCCCAAGGGTTCGGGTTTAATCTTCCCTAATCTTGAGCTACTGGTTAGAGCAGTGGTTCTTAACCGTTTTCAGTGTTTGCACCCCTTTCAAATCAGTAATCATTTCTCGCACCCCCTGGAAACTTAAATATAAAAAAAGCTAAAAATACAAAGTTGATGTAATCAAAATTTTTTTTTTAATCTTCATACATACAGCATACCTTTTTTCAAGACAAAAATTCAGGGTACATCATGAAAAATTAATTTCAATTTTGTTAATGATGTTTTTATTTAGCCTGTAATGCACAGTAAACTTAGTGACTTCGTTACTGCTGTTTTTTCTCTATGATGGCATCAAATCTTGGCGTCTTTGTACTGAGTGCCACTCGCATGTCATGTTCAGAATTCAGCCGATTTCTCCATTTTGTTTGGATGTGAAGTAGACAAGAAAATCCTTGTTCACACAAGTAAGTAGTTGCAAATGGTACCAGCACTTCAAGAGCTTTCTTCGCTAATGCAGGGTATGCTTCCAGCTGAGAAGCCCAGAAGTGTTCCAGCTGACTATTGGTGAACTCCATTTGGATTTCACGATTGTGTCTAAGGTCGATAAGATCTTCCTTGATGCCGCTGACATCTTCCAAATTCTGCATGAAAGGATTCAGGATCCAGTTGTCATAGGTTTGCAGCTCTCCACACGAGAAGTAACCCTCAAATGAAGTACGCAGCATCTGCATATGTTCAACAACTTTTGCAACAAAGTCTGGATGCAGGGTAGAATTTTCTGTGACTGTCTCTTCCAGGCAGGGGAAATTTGCCAAATTCCCCATCTTCACACGCTTTATCCACAAGACAAGTTTTTCTTTAAATGCAGCCAATTTCGCGCTTGCAGTCACAATGTTGAGTCCCCTTCCTTGCAGAGAGAGATTGAGTTCATTGAGAGCTAAAAACACATCAGCCAAATAGGCAAGCATCTGAACAAAACTAGGTTCTTTGAAATATATAGCCAGTTCTTGTACCCTTTCACGGAGAAACTGATGAATTTCTCCTCTCAGTTCAAACACACGAAACAGCACACGACCACGTGACAACCACCTCACTTCAGTGTGGTACAAAAGAACAGTGTGTTCCTGACCCATTTCCTCACAAAGTGACTGAGACAATCGATGATTCAAAGCTCGGCTGCGAATAAAGTTTACAACCTTGACACAAATATCCAGAGTTTTCTTGAGATCTGGGGGCAATGTCTTTGCTGCAAAAGAGTGACGATGAAGAAAGCAGTGAGTGATTTTCAGATTAGGAACTTCTTTCCTCATTAATCCAGCAAACCCAGAACGATTGCCCAGCATTGCTGGTGCACCATCTGTACATATTGAACCAATTTTGTCAAGGTGAAGTTCGTTTCTTGAGAAAAATTCTTGTATTTTGTTACGCACATCTATAGCTTGTGCAGTTGTCTTTAAGGACTGACAGAAAAGGAAACTTTCTTCCACTTTTTTCTCCTTCACGTAACGAACTACTGCCAATAGCTGACAACAGTTGGATACATCTGTTGATTCATCCACTTGTAGGCTAATCTTAACTGGACTAGCCTTGATGTCAGCTACAACTTGTTCCAGGATGTCAACACTCATGTCGATGATTCGGTTATGGATTACATCATTTGACAAAGACACTTGTTGGAGTTTCTTCTCAGCTTCCTTGCCGAGAACAATCTTTGCCATTTCAAGGGCACATGGCTTGATCAGTTCCTCAACAATTGTATGGGGTTTCTTTGATTTAGCAAACTGGTATGCAACTTCATAAGAAGCACGCAGTAAAGGTTTCTCTGTTGGCGAAAATCCATAAGTCGGCAATGTGCCAACCTGATCAAACCTAGCTCTTTTGACCCTTAATGTCACAATGTCATTTCCTGCATCCCTGCCACCATGTTTGTTCTTGAAATGTTCATCAAGCTTTGATGGCTTCAAGTTCGCATTGGAGAAGAGTGTGCTGCACAGGATACACTGTGGACGTTGTGTCCCATCCTTCTCTGTAGTACAGGTGAAACCAAACTTGACATATTCGTCATTCCACTTTCGTTTCTTCGACATACTGCAGACAAATCTGGAAAAGAAACACATTCATGTGTAGGTGTTTTATTTTATTTTTATGAATTATCTCTAAAATATGTGATGGAGAGACTGAAATACATGGTTTAATCAGTAGATTTGTAGGCATGACAATACATTCTATGAAAATATTGTAACGGCTACACTGCTACAGTGATGATGTATGTTATGTAAACAACCCATCGCTCATTTAAATAAATGTGTAGAAAGCAAAATCTGAAATAATACATAACCAATCTTCCACCCTACTGTTATGCATCAGAAAAAAAAATAACATTGAAACAGGGAGACCATAACTCACGTGTTGATGGCACGGATGGGTGGTGTGGACTGAGACGTGATGATAACCTCCCTCTCTCTCCGTGTTGCGCACGTGTCCTGTACGCGTCCCTTCCTCGTCTATCCAAATGACATACCCGTTTGTTTACCCTGTATTGGAATCTGATGCAACTTTACCACTTCATTAGGAAATCAGGTTTAGGTTTAACTTTATCTCGGAACACTGCTGAAGCAAAAATGTTTCTTCTTAGGAGAAATATAAAGCATACTCTTATGTAAAAATATAGATTTGCTTTAATTATTCATGGGCATCCTCGCACCCCTTGGGAATCATCTTCGCACCCCTGGGTTAGAGGAAGGGCAACCATAAGTAGCGCTTGTTTTCACAAAATATTTATTGGTTCTTTGCTCTGAATAACGGGATTGACTGTCACTTTTATAATACTCTCACAGCTGAAAGAATCACTTGTTTATACAGCCTGTATAGTGTAAGGAATCAAATCGTTAAACTCCTGTTGGATAGAAAGGCTATTATTGTGAAACATGATTTTAAAACAATATACGTGTCTGTTTGGTGTAATTAATTGCAAAGCATTTTGCAGAAAACGTAATTCTCTAAAATAAAAGTAATGTAATATGATTTATTGTTAAAAACTTTGTTGCATAAACTTCATGGGGTATTTGCACCAAACATTATTTATTTGTGCGTTATTATAGTTATCATCACTTTATTATTTTCGTAGTCAATAAGAAAATAATATAAAAAATAATTTTTCTTTTCAGTGTTCTAAAATGATGAAAATCTAAATGGGCTTATAAAGGCCAATGGCCTGTAAAAAACACAACCACAATATGGCTTCCACCATCATTGCCTACGGTCGAGTTCAATGCTTAAGGTACACCGCAAGTCAAAATGTCTAAAGCAGTGCCGTCACTCAGTATCATTTGCTAATGTAATTTCTTCTTTCTGCTAAAGTTAGATGGTCAATCAACAATTAACTTGTTTAATCTTGAAAAAAAGACTTGTTCATACGTTGCTTACTTCAAATTGCCTGCTAATTGGTACGAAATTTTGCCTGCAAAAATGACCCCAAAAAATCTTCAGGCCTTCAAATTGGAGGTTATGCCTCATCCACCCTATTTGCCAGTTCTTGCTTCATCTGATTACACCTTTTCAGATCCTTACAACATTACTTAGATGGAAAATGGTATGCAAATAACAAGAAACTCAAAACAAACTTAAGATTGTATCTTGAACCCAAACCAAAGGAATTTTATTCACGAGGAATCCATAATTTACTTAAAAGATGGAATTAAGTCATAGAATATGAGGACAAATATGATCATGATTAAATTTGTTATTGAAGACAAATTTTTGTTGAGTTTATTAAAGTATTGAAAGCACAACAATACTTTTTTTCCAGTCTGATACTTGTACTAACACTGAAATATTACAATGAACAAAAAATAATTTATTTCTTAAACTGATCTACATGATTCAGATAACATTTTTTTCTTACTTTATATTTGCAGTTCATTTTATAAAAACTTTTGTTTGTAGTCAAGCACAAAGCAATACAATGGGTTATCTGTGCTGTGCCCACCATGGATATCAAAACCAGATTTTTGGTACTACAAGTGTGCAGAGTTACCACTGAGCCACTGTGAGCTTATAGAAATGACAAAAAATTATAAGAATAAAATAGAGGATTTCCAAGTGATATCAATGTCACATCACTAGTTTAAAACTAAACCACAATACTTAAATATCCATTGAATACACATCACTGAAAACAAAATTTATTTGAATGTACAAACTTAAATAGTACAGCAAATAATCTTGCACACAGGAAGCTTTAGTAAAATAAAAAATGATACAATGAATACAGACATTGTAATAAATTCAAGTCAACAGATTTATTTACTTACAAACCTTAGAACTGTTTCTTCTTCATTACTCTTTCTAACAAATAAACTTGGGTAACCCACTGGACATACTAACTACAAACAGACACATATTTAATAAACAATATTTTAAATATTTTAGCTCTAGTTTGTCAGGGGTATTCAGTATCGTACTTTCTAAATCCCTGGCTAAAGCTTTTTCTAACTCTGATTGTACAATATGAACAGAATTCCTAGTTTTTCATCATACAATCAGGAACTATGGTAATATAATTCTTAAGAAAACTTTAAATAGTTAGCATATCAGTCTGAAAAGTTTATAAGTGAAATTTTCCAGTTAGAAAAATGATGACCTGTATAAACTAAATCTCCAACCTGATCATTAATTCCAAACAAACAAATTGAGTAAGTATCATTAAAGTTAAAGAATCAATGAAGTTTCAACGTTTTGTCACAAAAATAGGAGAGTATGCAACATCATGACTTGTCATAAGAAATACTTAAATACAAATGTTAATAAATCAATACCAAAATATTTTCTAGTTTAATCACCATGACATTTTAATAGATGCTCTCTTAGAAATGAGAAGTTTCTAACTTCTTTGGAACTATATCATTCATATTCACTTACAAAGGGACATCACATCTTCCATTAGAACCATGAGTTCTTTTCACATATAAAAAAGTGATACACACACACATACATATATATATATATATAGATATAAATAACTCCAAAACTCAAAAATGGAAACAAACTCAATAAATGACTAAAATATATTTTTCCTCATTTCAAAATTTAATTTTGAGTTTCCTTATAATCTTTCAGGGTGTTGAAAGAACTGTTTAATATTTGAAAATGACCATATGAAACTATCAAACTCATATTTTGTAGTTATTTTGGGGTAGGGTGGATAATAATTTTTCATACAAAAATATGTTAAACAGTAACAGATATGAAACATGAGAGTACAGAAAATACAAGTGACCTCTCCACAACACAAGTAGTATTAGTTTTTTTTTAAAAGTGTGGTTTAATGTACTTATTGCAACCAAGGTAAAGAACGTTTTATAATTGAAACAAGACCTTATAAAGCTTAGAAAACACTTAAAATTACTTTTCTAAAGAGATGTTTGATAACAATCTTTTGCACAAACACATACTCATATACACACACACATGCATGTACACACTGGGTGAGAATACACAGACAATTTTAAATTTTACAGATGTTTCTTCCTAAGTTATTTTAAGAATCTCAATTCTGCTTTACTGGTAATTTACATAAACACAATTTTTATAGGATAGTGTTTGCTAACAACCCTATTTTAATTTCTTATCTCATAAAATGCATTTTTCTTTCATCTAAAATGACAGTTTGGATCCTTCATAATAATTGAAAGACATGATGATTAAATAAAATAAAGTGGCATAACAACAATAACAAAAGAGCTGCACTTAATAAATGTCAAAGGTCTTAAGTTTCATTGCACAGGCCTATACAAAATTATAGTGATAGTCAATTCCATAAATATTGACATGTGAAGTTAACTACAAAAACAGAATAATTCCACATTTTTAGACAAACAAACAAACAAAGTATTACTATGTTTACTCACACATTTTTGTTTTCATTTAACAGAGTCAAAAGGCGATATACCAAACATTTCAAACACATGGGAAAGCTCAGTCTTATTATAAGGTTCCAGATACTTTGTTCAGGAGACAAAAAATTATTTAATATCCTTTCACATTTTAGAATTAATACAAATAAACCTTTTGAGAAAAAACTTACTTTAAATAATAATTCTTATCAATTTGTTTTTACATTTAGACTAATACCTCAAGGAATCTTGAGAAGGTTGGTATTAAATAGTTATCAGGTTTAGCTGTGCATTTCTCACATGTTTATTACAGTATTATTAGGTTAATAGTTCTTTATGCAGCTATGTGTACCTTATAAGAAACTGATTAGGTAACATGCTGTTCTTTATAGAACATAAATGTTGTTAGTATTACACACTGCTTTCATAATATTAAAAGATGATAAAAAATTATTGAATAATTAGTGTTAGGATTTTGTTATACGTTTTCCCCACTTTAGCAGCCACCACACTGCTCATCACAGGTACGCCTTCAGCAACACTATTATTTATACAACTACTGAATAAATTTAATGTGTTGTGTAGAATTAACACTTGGGGCCTAATAAACACCAGAGACCCAGTTATAAACAAAACATATTAAATATATATTTGTAAGCCTATCGTGTAGTTAAATGTTCATATTCACCAAATTAATTTTTTTAAACATTAAACTTAGGCAATTTTTAAAGTAAGAAATCATAAACCTGAACTTAAGGTTTCTATTAGAGTAACTGTAGGTGATTTTAGGTGTCAAACTGTAATTAATGATTAGAGCCAAAATAGCCAGCCATTGATATCCTTATGTTTTACACTGCATAGAGCATCTAATATCACTGACTGTAAGTGAGTGATAGAGTGTATAGATATAATGTGAAAGAAACATTTTGGTCAGTTTAAATGAACATGTGTATAAAAGTATTCAACATGTAAAAACAAAAAGTTACTCACATATCCTGCCAGAATATATTTCACTATTATTATTTGCAGATTTAGCTGATACAACAACATTTAGGGTTAACCACAGATTATGTTATGTATACGCTTTTCACTCTGAAAACTTTTATTATGCTATGATTTTACTAAAAGCAGTCTAACATTGTTTCTTCTACTTGAAAGGATTTGTTCAAATTTACAATTAACTATACTGTATACAACTACTTAGAATTTATGTTAATAAAACAAGCCATATAAAACTAAATAAATGCAGGTTATGTACCTCAAAACAGAATATATTACAAATATACATCATGCGATATAGTAATATCATTGTTTAATATTTTACATAAATTAAGATGAGTGATGTTATAATTGTAAACATGGAAAAGACACCAGACATAAACGTAAACCAATCATTTGTATAATATATATTCTTAAAGTGTTCATTTAATAAACTTAAATACTTATAACATTGCATACATAAACCAGTACTTTGTAATAGAAAAAAGAAGTGAAGTGGTCAGTTAATATTTAATAATATAATGAATACCTAAGTAGTTTAAACGTTACTTAACTAAACAGTTATGAGAAGAAATCTTTAACTCATCTTTTGTACTAGTTGCATGTAGTAAATACAACTGAAAATAATTTACAAAAGCTCCAAAACTTACTTGACTGTTAGGCTTTCAGTGAAGAACTATAGAATTTTTAAAATGACAAAATAAGGGCCTTCAAGAAGTGGTTAGAAATGATTATTTTTGATCGTTTGTAACTTTGAACTTGTAGCTACAGGTTAAGGTTTCTGTAGAGAGCACTACTAAGCCTCAGAAGAGTTTTTATTAACAGCACAACTTGTTCACATGATGCACAAGAGCTAGACTAGTAATAAGCAAAGGAAATGAGGTATAAACTTTAACAGTGTATTAATAATGTTGGTACTTTATAGTAGGTCCTATCACCACAATGAAAATTGTTTTTCATATTCTAAGACTACAGATAAATCTAATTGATAAAGGACAAATAATTCAATGATGTTGCTCAAATATGTCAGACAGCTGTTCAAAAACTCCAAAATGGTTTGTGTTGGAATTTATACATAAATACATCTGATCATGCAGAAAATTACTATTGACAATACTGTATGGTAGTGTTGCTTTTCTGAACAACTTGGTTCTTTGTAAACTGTTCTGGTAATATTTTTTTTAAATTATAAACCACTCTTTCTAAAACTAGTTTCTTTATAGCCAATTTCTTTATTTCATAAATCAATTACGACTATTCCTGTCTGAATCAGAATTTTTAGGCTTCTTCTTGTTCACTCTATTCAAAGTATTAATCTCTATGTCTTCCTCTGCTGTGAACCTGGAACAGTTACCATCCACTTCTTCCTCTGCTGTGAACCTGGAATGGTTATCATCCACCTCTTCCTCTGCTGTGAATCTTAAATGGTTATCATCCACCTCTTCCTCTGCTGTGAATCTGGAATGGTTACCATCCACTTCTTCCTCTGCTGTGAATCTGGAACGGTTCCCATCCACTTCTTCCTCTGCTGTGAATCTGGAACGGTTCCCATCCACTTTTTCCTCTGCTGTGAACCTGGAATGATTACCATCCACTTTTTCCTCTGCTGTGAACCTGGAACAGTTACCCATCAGAATTTCCTCAGCTGTGAACCTGGAATGGTTACCCATCATGCCTTTCTCTGCTGTTAACCTGGTACGGTTACCACCCACTTCTTCCTCTGTTGTAAACCTGGAATGGTTACTATATACATTTTCTGCTGCTGTAAAAATGTGATTGTTATCAGCTGATGGTGTTGGTTGTGACTGTGAGGATATAGGGAGTGGTGGAGAGCATGAAACAGGTCTGGAAAGATTGGTCTGTACTAAACCAGGAATATTAGCCCCAAGCTTGCGTACATACTTCACTTGTTGTGGAGAGTCACTACTTCTTGTTGTTGACATTTGGATTCTATCACTTGAAGAAGGACCTGAAAATGGAAAAATTACCAACAATAAAAATAATAGATCTCTATCTTATGATATAGATTAATAGAGCTAATATGATATACTTAATTTTTATAACATATACCAAAGTGTGTTTGTGTATGTGTATACACGTACGTTTATGATTTTAGTTCATCGATTCAGTACACACATATATTCTAAGCTATCTTTACTTTATTATGCTACTTTGTAAGTATACTAGTTTTAGATCATAAAGTGTAATATCCTATAACAAGACTACTAAATTTTTTAATATTTTAGTGAACCAATATAGGTTTAGAATATAATTATTACTTAGAAATATAAACTGCAATTTTGAAAATTTGTTCAGATACGAATTTCAACAGTTAGATGTTTAAATTTGAAGATATAACTTGTCTTCAATTTTATAGCAAAAGATTTTGTCAAAAGTATTTTAATTAAATGTCCTAAAGATAAAAGTTAAGATTTTTCATCCTGCAGGACAAGTGACATACAATTCTTACTTGTCCTAAACAAGTTTTATTTGTCCTACAAGATGTTTCAAAGAGTGTAAGTTTTTTCAAAGTCATAATAAACATGGTAAAACTTTAAATGCTGACTTAATTCTTGGCAGAGGTTTCCAAACATTTTTGACTCATCTCAACTAAGAGTTTAGTTACACAAGTCTATACAATTGCTAAATAGTTTAATGTACTATCTATAACACTGGCCATTTGAGATATGCCACAAACAGTTGTAATCACTTCCCATGTCATATATACACAAAAAATCATGCATAGAAAATTAATAATCATTCTGTCCTCTCTTTCCAACTAAGATTACATAAACAAAGAATCCTTAAAAAGACAGGATAAACAAGAAAAAAACAATAAGAGGGTTTCATTTTCAAAGATTTATGGAGCTGTTAGGAAATAAGATGCTTATGCCCACAGTTATCGTGTAAAGCTGGAATGCAATGCTATGGAAAATACCTTTGTACAGATACTTTATAATTATGGATAAACTAAGAATTAGTTTAACATAATTTCAATTAATGTTTAGACAATATACTGCAATTCTTCAGTGCATGGCCTTAATTATTGCACCATTCAGTATGACTGTTTAAGAGCATCAAAGGCTGTGATGATGAAATAAACCTACTGACATAACAAAAACAACAAACAATTTAATGAAAAACATAAAGAGAAGATATTGAATGAAGAATGCTAATTTATTTTTAGAACTTCCATCTATTACTCTAAATACGAGTTAACCTTAATCAGCTGAAATAAATTACTTGTCTTGTCAAACATGCATATAAAAAAATCATCTTGCCTTTATTCATCTATTAAGTAAATATAAAAGACTTTTTAAAGCCTGTTTTTATACTTAAAATTACAATTGCTTTTTTGGCTGTTTTTAATGGAAGCCTGTATTGGATTATTTGAAAACAAAGTGTTAAAACAAGAACAAGGATAGTCTTCCAAAGGAGTCTCATTAAAGTAATTTAAAAGAAAAATTATATGTGTTAATTTTCAGAACTTCAGTGCTTCCAAGCTCTACCAATCAAGTAAAGAATCTGTAATGCTTATTATATAATTGCAATGTGTCATTTTTTAGTGCAGCTAGGTTTGAAATTGATTATTACAAAATTGGCTACATTTGTTTTTGCCAATATAAAATCACATAACTACCTCCAATGTGTAAACAATTTCTTAATCCCATGAGTAAAAAATATATCATAATTAACAAGCTTTCCTTTACATAAAAAAAAAATACTCAATACAAATTTCTGAATTATTCTAGTCTTTTCATTATTGTTAGAAATCTTAACAAAAATTACCTCCTTCAGTTTGCAAGTAGCCTTGAACAGTGCATTCCTATTAAGGGAGAAAATAATAATGTTATAAAAATTATAAAAACTAGTTGTTCACAGATAGTAATGTTAGAAAACTAAGATGTAACACAAAAAATCTTAAAATCTGTGTTTTCATGCTCAACAAAATTCAACTAAAAAGAAAGAGAATTAACCATGCTCTATAAAACAGAGTTACTTAAGTTGGTACTCTCAACTCCTTATTCTCTGTTTTAAGTGTATTTTCCTTTCTTTCAATTGCAGTTTTTGAAATTTTAAAAAATTTATTTAAACCTTAAGGTCACACGTAAATTACCATGTTTTGGTGGCAACTTTGAAGAAGAAATGGTGTGTTAGACCAACTTCTTATACTGAACTCTGCATAAGTGAGAATTTAATCACATTTCAAGAAGTACAATGAAACTTCCATAATCTTTTTTGGATTGGTGAAAATTCCTTCCAAAATTAATGTTTTCTTAAATTGAAAATGTATTTCCCATAATACATACTTACTCTCACATTTCAGCTATTTCTTGACTACCGGGGTTTCATCCTTTGCCCATCTAAGCATTGCTCTGATTTCTACTTGCTTACTCCAGTCTTTTATATCCTATTTGATTTGCCCTTCTAGATATTTATGATGTGACACTCTTCACCTACAACTCTATTCTGGTACTGTATATAACCACCTCAATCAGATAATGTTATCACTTTATCAAGACTAACTCAATCCCAGTCTCTAACACCATCTCTAAGTAGGAAGTAAAGGTGGTAGAGTGTCAGAAGAGATATTATTGGAAATACATTTTCAATTTAGAAAAATGTTAACTTCCAAAACATACTTACTTCTTCTACCATTTATAGCCAAAACCTCACACTGAGAAGGTGAAGGAGCTGGTGATGGCAATATCCATACTGAAAGCACCTGCACAGATCATGGAGAACTGCACTACATCCAGAACAGGCATGCTCTTTACCTTGAACTTAATTCTTCTATCAAGTGTAGAATTGTAACTAAGTAATCATCACTATAGACCAGCCCTAACCAGATATCCGAGTTTCCACTACTTGGGGTTGGAATTATAAGGTTATAGTCTCTATATTACACTTTGATAGCTGAGGCACTTGGACCACAACATTAAATGCAGATACACCTTTGATTGGATCCCAATCTATAGCTATGTAGTGTTGTGTTTCAAACCACCAGAATCACAATACTTAAGCAGATAAACCTTCTCCTCCACCTGAAGAAGTCCGAAATGCAACACTCCAAAACTGGTATGACAGAATCATGTATGCCTAACTCAGCCAAAAGAACAGAACTCGTTCAGTCTGGAGTTATGAACAATCATCTTCACTCCCTAACTGAGTGGGTAAGGAGCCTTACACTTGCCCCTGGAATTACAGGGAGAATGTGAAACAACTGTGCTCAACCAAGGACCCAGGCTATACCACTCGACACTCAAAATTACGAAAAGAGAGTAGACCTCCTTCCATGAACTATACACTAAACTGATAATAATTGAAAAAAAGGGCTATGCATACCCCAAAAAGTTAGCTGAGCATCAAATATGAACTAGTTTTATGAGCAGGTTGGTAATGATCCTATCAACATTGGGGGAAAGATACCCTGGGGCCTGGGTATGAGGGTCCCCACTTCACCCTCTTCTCTAAAAGTAGAGGAATTCACTCTTAACACTCTTGAGGAAAGCCTCTATGCAGCAACTGGAAACTGGTTGTGATAAGAACTCCCTAGCTCCACTAGTAAAATTTGGGAAGTAATGCATGTTGGAGTGCATGAGGAACAGTGCTCTGGAAACAGTGTTATAGGTGAATGAAGTTCCCTAAATTTTTAAAAGTCCAGCATAAAATGGTAATACCAACTGGGGACTTCTCAGGTGGTCTTATGGAACATCTCACTTCTATAGAGCCTGTTGTTACTGGTAATAATTATAGTGAAATAGCAAGTACTAATGCAGAATTGGTTTGATAAAATCAAATCTGTTTGGGCAACACTTGCCACAGAGTGGGATCCTGTGAAAATAAGGTAACAGATCTGAAACATAAAAATGAAAATACTCACTCCTTTAGATAATCTAACAGAAATAGTCAAGATAGCAATAGGGGGCAGGCAAAAATCCTTAGGTGAAGAGACTGCCAGATCAGTCAACTGGGTGGGATCCACATACCACTCTGTATAGTGATCTCTAACAGGCAATTCAAGCAGGCTGCTGAGAACATAGGAAAGAGAAATCTGATTAGATGTTACTCACAGAAGATACCTCAACCAAAATAAAGGTACAAATGCAGGCAACAAAAATTTCAAAACCCTAAGGGACATTAACAAGATTGAAACCTGATTGTATATATAGAGAAAGAGTGAGTAGATGAATACTCTGTTTGACAGAGTGATGAGTAAAAACAACTGGTCTGAGGAAGTAGAAATAATGAGAAAGTGGTCTGTAAAGAAACAGAGCAAATTACTCTTACCAGTGATTATCCATAGTACAGCTGCCACAAAAGATAAACCTGCAGGTAAGGGGATAGATGGCATATAAGAGTCAGGTGTAAAAAAAGGAATAGGTAACCTGAATCTACCTGTTAGGTAACTGGAATGGTCACTTGGAACAAAATACCAAAAATAATGTTAGGAATCTGGAGAGTACTGGGGGGGGACTCAAAAGTATGTAGTTGAAATAATCAAATGGTAGTTGATAAGGGTGTCATAAACAATGGTAATTTTAGAAGATGCAAAAACCTCTGTGAAAGAGCCAATTTATAAACATGTTATGTTAGACACCACCCTCAATAAAAAATGCTGATATGCACTTTGAGAAAAGTGACTTTTGGACTAAGCAGAAACTAAGCCAGATGCATGTCAACCTCAGAAATTAAACCACAATACTGCATGAAAGACAGTATAACCTCTATGACACCAGAAGTGAAGCTTCTGGATAGTCAGTTGTACCATATCTGATCATGACTGTCTCCACAGAGAAAACCTAAAAAGAAATGGAAGAGTTGGACATACTAGAATGGACCACAGAAGCAGAAACTCAGATGTAGCCACCAATCTACTGCAATCAACAGGATCTGACAATGGGTTGTAACAAACCATATTTCATACCATGGATAACATATGAAGTGAAGAGAAAGTTGAGGGTGGTAATCCCATCCTGTCCAGATGGAAAACCTCTATAACCAAGGCCTAAAGATGAACTACTGGAGACCAAGTTGCCAATAGTTGGGTGATCCAATAAGAAACAATCCACTGGAACCTACAGATGCTACATCTATTCCGTTGGGAGAATCTGTATGGATTGAAACAGTGAACCTGCATCACAGGCACAAGACCCCTCAAATATGGCAAACAAGAAGAATGATAAGAACAGACTAGTCCTGAGAATGGAGTCCCAAAAATTTGAAAATAAAGAGCTCTAGACCATATGCCTCCTTGATGAGAAACATAAGACAGCAAAGTTGAATAGACAGTGTGTAGCCTAAACCTAACAATTTACTACTTAAGAGGGCCAGACCATGAGACCTTGCATGTTGAAGAGCATCCATGTATACCCTGAAATTCCTGACTTTTAGTATATGTAACTCACCCCTGAAGCAAAGCATCTATGAAAATAATGTAACTCTGAACACAGTGGCAGTAGAGCAACCCAATTTGTAGTAATATCCCAACACAGCTATTCAAGATTGAAGAATGATCCCAACTAAGGAAACTAGATAACAGATGTGTACAATCTCTGGTCACTTAAAGACCAATGAAAGAATTGCTTATGTTCTTGTCCCAAAGGCACAAAGTATTTGAGTGATACCCATATTTCCAGAAGAGAAAGAACCATCCATGCAGTGGGAGAAATAGATGTGATTAAGTGTGGTGTCTTATTCCATTGCATTTAGCAAGAATAAAAGACAGCTGAGCTTGAGTGAAAAATTAAAAATACCCAGACTGGTTACATACTGAATTGAAGTAAGAATATGTGTCACAGTTCAGAAAGAGAAGCTGAACCTGAAAGTAGAAGCAGCATGTGATGGTCTAATAATTGATAAGATGTTGCCAGCAGTAACTAGTTATCCATGGAATGGTGTGTGCATAGTACAAAGGAGTGAAGGGGAGAAAGATTTACATAATACAGCAATAAGCCTATGCGAGACTGAAGGAAAAACTTGAAACTGCATTATCTGGCCCTTGTGTACCATAAATGTTGACAGTGGTGGGACTCCAAGGCTAAGCCAAATTGCTGATAAGAGCTAACTAAAATCCCACAAAACAAAATCCACACAGATTGAGGAGTGATTAATTTGTGAACATTTGATAATCTAGGCATTGATAGACAAGAAAGATCAATGACTAGATATCAATCTCCTGTCTTCATAGGCCTAACAGTTAACAGGGAAAAAAAAAAAATAAACTGAAGAATTAGCCCAAGTTTCTCTCTACCCCCAGACCAACCAGACTCAGATAATCCTACAGACTGGGTGGATAATAATGGGGAAGATATGAATTAAATGACCAATTGTGACCTAAGGACCTGTTTAAAGTTACCACATATTTAGAAATTTTTGGAACCAAGCATCCACAGCTCCTGAAGGTATATAATATTCATCAACAATGTTGGTGATCCAACTAAGCTGTGGAAACCCTGGATACAGAATGAATCTATTCTAAGTGCTAATGTACTGAGGAAATGATCTTGGGGATTGATACTCACAGCTATGACAATCCTTGTAAGAGTCGTTGAAGTTTGAGATTCCAATTACAACTGGGAGGAATGTTGAAGCCAAAGATTGAACAACACGCTAACAATGTATCCAGCTTGTCCTCAATGAAACTCTTGATCACGAGTTTTCCAACAAAGTAAAGTGAAAGGAAACAAAACATTGAAGTTGAATCGTAAGTTTATAAACTTACTCTGTCCCATTAAGGGAAGCAAACTTACAAAGGCAAATAACAAACCTTGACTTAGAACCATGAAATTCAAGGAGTAGATATTATTTGAGTCAGAAAAATTCTTCCACTTGGTGGTGGTAGGCAAAATCACAAGTCCAAACAATGTATCAGAAGGTTTAATTGTCCCTTAACATCACAAAAAGTAAACCTTCCCTTATGAATCACAATTTTGTGCATGGAGAAAAAAATTCTCCCATCTCTTTTAGCCATCAATTAAGTGCAGGTTTAAAAATCAAGCCCAAAACATCACACATTTAAATAACCAATGAAGGAAAAAAAAAACTCAAAGGCAGCTAATCCCAAAATGGCTTCCCTTTTGTTTTTCATAGGTCATGGGATGGCTGAAAATCCAACAGACTAAAAAGGAAAAAGTGAGTCTAAAGTCTCTCTAAAATGCTGAAAATTTCCCTCAAATACAGCCTCTGAGATTCTTGGAGGAGCACCACATATCCAAAAATATATTTTCATCTCACTACAAGTAAGATTGCTGACAATCTCAACCAAAATGATCCCTCCCTCTAATTGTTGTGCAATGCTAAATATCAGAGATGGTAGATAGGAGAAACCAAAGTAACCTCTGTGCCAGAAATAATAATCTGGGAATTCATACCATAATTAGTTTGCCAACTGGAAGAAAGAAGACATTTTTTCTTTTGAATTATTATTATTATAAAAGCAACTAAATAACATAGTAACATCCAAAGTATCTTCAAATGGTTATAATAATAACACTTTGTCAAGAAAAAGTGTTAAAAGTATCTGAATGAGGTGCCTATGTACAGTACCAGGACAGAGGGTACATTGACCTTGGTGGAGAGTATCATGAGAAAAATACAGCCAAGGGCAATTAAGATGGGTATTAAAAAATTGGAGTAAGCAAGAAAAAAATCAGATTAATGCCTAGATGGGAAAAAGGAAGAAACCCTGTAAGTTGAGTAAAAGCTGTAGTGTGAGAGAAGGCAAATATGTTTAAGAAACAAGGCTACTCATGTTCAGAGACATTCAGTTTTGATCATGATTTGTACAAGAATAGTTTTCATGTTCATTACACATAGAAGACTCTTTGAAGTTAATAAAAACAGCAATAAATGTCCTCTTTTTTTTTAATACTTTAATTTTGACAAGAATTCCATAATGAATGCATCTTAGACATCTGAAAAACACTACTATTCAATGTTGCATCTGTAACTGAGACAAGATTAGATATGCTTTTCTGCAATCTTCCAATATATACTGACTGGTTTAACACCAAAATTAGGTCTTCAATAGGAAAATTACTTTACAAAATGAAATGAATTTTTGCCCAACATCTTAGCACAAATGATGGAAGAACTTATTTTCAAATGAAGATTTCTGTAAGAGATGACCTGATAAGTACAAAAGTTGTATTGTTCAAAAGCTCTAACATTAAAATGTTGAAAGGCAATTTCAGTGCTTTACAACTAGTATTGTAATTACCACTCACTAATTTCTAAATGACTAAAGTCCAATTTTAATAATTGGAGAGATTAATAATTTTGTTTTTCATTGAGCACAAGATGTCTCTTCTTATAGAATTCTATTTATAAGCCATATGCAGAACAAAACATATTTTATAGTTTAGTCAGTTCTAAACTGGAATCTGAGGACATGATACAACAAAAAATTGGGTAACTGTTATATTTATTAGATTTTTCTTTTACAGTGTCACAATCTTTATTTCTACTATTTATTAAATATAAGTACAATAATATTTGAAGTAAAAACACAAATTTTAATAAAAATGTGTTTTTGTTTTTTTTATTTAATAAAACTTGTATATACAGTAATTCTATCTAAAGTCTACAACTTTAGAGTGGCATTTTGGAATTAAAAAAAAAACCCAAATGAAGACAACGCTAATTTAACTATAAATGTGAATAATTTACAAAGTAAATAATATGAAATAATACTAACAATTTCATAATAACTTTTTTTTTTATTTCTTTTAGTATAATTTACATGAAAATCTTCTTTACACAGTAACTAACTTACTCTAATTTATTCTAATATTTAAGAAAAGTATAATTTTTTTGTATTTATTTTTAGAATGGATAAGTTTCATTTTTATGTTATAAAGCACCACAAAGTCTTTAGAATAGTTTTGACCAGAAAGTTCCAATGAGCTATTCTTTAGGATTCATTGTAGTACAGATAAATTCAATCAAACATCTCCACATACCTGTTTTACAACATGGGAAGTTGCAGTGCTGTCTTTAGAAACTGTAAAATCACAGTGTATAACACTTTCTCCAACTTCATTCTCATGGGAATTCTTCTGCCTGTATACAGAGTCAGTGGTTATTCCTGATGATTCATAAACATTTTGTAGGGAAATGGATGGAACTTCTACAGTTTCTATACTAAATGTGTCTTCATTCTCACTCTCCTCACCATTTAAACCACTCACTGTAGTTTGTAGAGAAGCAGTACTTGACACTGTTAATGTGCTTCCAGAAGCATTTCCTGAAATGGTCAAATGAATGATATCTGTATTCAACTCTTCATGATGTACTGTTGTATTAAGCTGATCTGAAAGTGTGTGGTGAGATAATGTACTCTCTGCATCTACAGTTTCTTGATCACTAAAAGTAGACTGGGCTGAAAGAGCTTCTGCTAAACTATCATCATCATCACTTGTGTTGTCCTGTAATGCACCAATGTTTTCAACTGTATAAGTTGTTGATGAAGTATCATCTGATCTAAACTGATTATCTTCTTGATTATCAAGTCTTATTTGAAATTGTTCTGAAATAGTTTTGCTGTCATCAGTTACAGAAGATGTGGCCACTGGAAGAGCTCGTCTATGCTGAAAGTCCACGTCTTCTCCAATCATTATTTTCATGTCATCAGTATAGAAAGGTAGCCTACTTCGAAGCTTTGCTGATTCTGTCAAGTTGTTTCCAATGTCTGTCCTTTCAGGTGTTTGAAACACAGTTCTAGTATTTGACAAGTGATGGTCTGGTCTTGTCAGCAATTTAGGTAAGTTCTGGCTTGATGGTCTTGTTGGCGATTCTGGCAAGTTTTGGGCTGCTGCTTGATCATCATCACTCTGATTAATTGGTACATCATAGGGAAGGTGATCATGAATAACAGGACCTTGTCTTTGAAAAAGTTCATCACTGTGAGATGTGGTATCTGTCATGATTGTATCAGAGCTATGCAAAGTTAAAGATGTTGTTGTCAGGGTGCTTAGAACTCTGGTGCAGGAAGCAGTAGTTATAACAACACTTTCAAAATTGCTAAGATTAGTAACCAAAGAAACAGGTACTTCATAAGCAGAAGCTACACCACTGTCTCTAGAAGATGACACATTTGAATTTCCTAGCCCAGAATCTTGGAGAAGTATTGCAGAGAATCCATTTGTTGGTAGCTCTTCCTCATTCTCAAAACCATATGTTTGATTACTATGATCATTTGAAGAGGACAGAAAATTAGTTTTCCCACTATGGACTTCTAAATCAATCTGAGGTGAAGAATGTGAAACAGATAAAGGTTGGATACCACCAACAGTTGGTATTAAGGAAGAGCTCTCTATTGAAGAAGATGGAAATGCTATTTGTGGTAATTCTAGAGAAGTTTCTTCATTTGGCATAATTTGATCTTCTCAGAGGTTGCACCTTGCTCCCAATTTCTAAAAACCTGTGCAGTTCCATCATCTGAAGAGGTTTTAACAAGTTTGTCTTTAACTGTTCCTTCCTTTTGCTGCTGTTGGCCACTTGTTAATCGCTGAGCTGGTGATGGCTCAGAAGAGATGACAGGAAATGGAAAACGGTGGTGTGGGCTGGTCTGTACTGCACTGTCAACTTTTTCAACCTTTGTTGTATCTTGCAAAATTGGTTGAAACTGAAATTCAGATGTTTATAATATTTAGATTTATGCTAACATGCACTCTTTGAAATGACTTCAATGAAAAAAATTGAAAAACAATGTTCTAAAGTTTAAAACAAAAGTTTTAGAGTAGATATTTATTACTTAGAAACAACAACTAATACAAAACTAAATTAAAATTTTAATTTGAAAAAAGTCCAACAATAACTTTATTACACTAGTTGCCACTTACATTAGGTGCTTCCTACAGAACTTTAAGAGGACAAGAGGGGAGAATTTTCTATTTTTAATATTATCTATTCATATATTTTCATTTCTAAAACTATTTCAAATCAGGGTATGCTAATTTTTTATTTATTTATTTTGTTTTAAAGGCTACATATAAAAGTGTGCTGCAGTCTGATACTGTGTATTGGATGAAAATACTTGGTTGAAGGGGGGGGGGTGGGGGTGAAACTGCTACAGAATGTGAAATTGAACTTACTGATGGATATTCAAGTTTAATGCATATAGCTACATGAATATTACATTATATCAATCAATCTGTGGTCTCCTTTGTTCATACAATACATAAGGATTACGAGTCACTATCCTAAATATCTGTTTGCAAGGGTGGTACTTTTGCCAACAATTCCATCATTGGGATGAGATGAAAAATGCCAAATGAAGAATCTTTCAAACTATACTAAAATACACAGCTGAAAACAAAATAGTTATTTTCATTCAAATGATATTACTTTTTTTATTTTCACACCAGTAACAGTGAAAATCTGAACATGTTCAACATAACATTGTTGTTGTTCGCAAAACCATCAGTAACTTTTTTATGTATGAATAACACTGCAATTGCATTTATTTAATAGTGGCAAACAATTGCTACACAATGTGCTATTTAATTCACTGCAGTCATGTTTCTCACAAAAATATGTTTACAATATAAAGCTAACTTTTCTTATTGAGACTGTTTTGCAACAAAAAGTGCCTACAAATAGAAAAATGGTAAATTTAATAAATTTCAAGGTGCATAATAACTAATACCCCTGAACAACAAAGTATGAGGGTGAAGGGACATGGTAAAAATCCCACTGCTCAAACACAAGAGACTTGAAATGATTACATTTCAGGACAGTGCTCTACTTGAAAAAACAACAACAAAAAACAGTTTAATCAATCAATATCACTCATTTTGTTAAGTCTGTAAACATAACAACATATGTATGACAGTTGAATTATACTTAAATCCTGCATGTTACAAGTATTTTATCACTTCTTATAATTTATAAATTGTTTTGTTTTGTGTAATTTTTTTATTAAAAAAATTGGTTCAGTTATAAAATTAAAGAGAATTGGAAAATCTTCTAGTGCAAGATACAAGTGGGCTATATTAATATATTTTCATATTTCTCTTAAAACATGAATTGCTTGTGAATATTCACTATAATGTTGTAAAAATATTTAAAATATTTTATGATCCAAATATTTTGAAATGACTTTCTTTGGGAACTTAATGAAACTATGAAATAAAATATAATAAAAATTTTCCTTAGAAAATGAAGTGTAAATAAACTGTTTTGAGGACTAAAATGAAATATGAAGTGTGCAAGTTATATATTTTATGTAATCTCTCATTTTTAAAATGGACTGTTTTATAATTTCCTTTATTTTACTTTGATAATACAATGCACACAACGTACATTAGTGTACTTTCTGTTTCATAAAAATAAAAAAAATCAAATACAATAAAAAATAATAAAATTAACAATAAAAACAAAAATAATAAAAATTGTCAACATGACAAATTTTTTGTGCATTAAGACATCTGTCATTAAATTTCCATTATAAGCATTAGTATAACCTATATATGTATCCTTGCAAAAGTATTCACCCTCTACTGATAGTCATATTTTGATGAAATACAAATAATGTAAACAATTTTCTAATGGACTTGTTCTTATTCAAAACTCTAATAATCAAACTTAACCATGTTATGTGTGAAAAAGGTTGAATGTCAGCAAAACCTGCAAAGAAAATATATAAATTGAAATTTGTTGATTGCATATTCAGTCCCGTAAGTCAGTATTTGGTGAAAGAACCTTTGGCAGCAATTATTGCTGACAGTCTTTTTGTACAGAACTCTACCAGCTTTACCATAATAGAATGGTATAATTTTTGCCCATTCTTCTGGGTGAGACTGTTCCAATTCTAATAAGTTTATTGGGATCATGGATGAATTGTAACCTTACCATAAAGTTTCTACTGGATTCAAGTCAGGGCTTTGACTGAGCCACTCCAGAACATTCACTTACTTCTTTTGAAACCACTCTACTATGGTTTTTAGCTATGTGCTTTTGGTCATTGTCCTACTAAAATATGAATTTTTGACCCAGTTTTAGATTCTGGGATGACTCAATGCAAGACTTCCTCTGGAATTCACCAGTACTTTACACCATCCACCTTCCCCTCAATCACAAGTTTCTCAAATCCTGCTGATGAGGAGCATCACAATAACATGATGTTACCACTACTATGTTTGACAGTTGGAATTGTGATGACTGAGTTTTGTGTTGTTGGGCTTGCACCAGCTCTAATGCTTTGAATTTAGACCAAAAACTCTTTGTTTTCTGTCTTGTCTGACTACAAAACCTTCTGCACATGTCTGCAGTATCATCTACATGCTTTGTCACAAACTCCATTTGAGGTTTAAGATGATTCATCTTGAGTAATGACTTCGTTCTTGCTATTCGTTCATACAAGTTAATTCTGTGTAGAGGCAGGAATACTGTTGATGTGTTACCACTGACTCCCATGCCAGATATGGAACTTTGCAAATCCTTCAAAATCACTGTTGGCTTCACAGTAGCATTTCTAAACAGTTTCTTGCTTGTCTGACCACTTAGTTTGGAAGGATGACTTGATCTGGATGGTGAGTAGTGGTATGAAACACATTCCACATCTTAATGATGTACTTCACCATATTTAAAGGAATAATCAGCAACTTTGAAGTTTTCTTGTAACCTTCACCTGATCTGTGTTTCTCTACTACTTTATCTTTGACCTGCTTGGAAAGCTCCTTGGTCTTCATGGTTGGTTTGTCGTATCACCATGTGAGTTGTGGCTTAAACAGATGCTTTTGCTTTGAAGTCGTTAAACGACTTTGATTATACACAGACAAAGACCATTATACTAATTTGGTGACCTTTAAAACTAATCTTTTACACCTGAACCGATTTAGCAAAGGAGTTTAATACTTATGCAATAGAGAATATTCTTATTTTTATAAAAATCTAACTTACTCACATAATATCAGCATTTCTTTAGCTTTCTCAGTTTGGAATAGATTCTACAGATTCTAAATATAAAATCCTATTTGAAAATTTCATGGTTGCAAGTTCAGATGGCAATAAAATGTGTAAACTTTGCAGGGGGTGAATATTTTTGCAAGGCACTGTATATACTTATGTATATAATGGGATGAACTAAGAGCATAAAGAATAATGCTGCATCATAGCCTTTTAACTTTACCTTACTCTTAAGTTTGACAATATCTTCATTTAATTGTAATCTCTGCTCTTTTTCTTTGTACAGTTCCTGCTGTTGGCTAGTTCAGAGAGAAACATGTACATTAGTTGTGATAATAACTAGAGGGAAAAAACAAGAACAATACATTTGTATTAAATTATTGTTAAAGATTACTCTTAAATAAATAAATAAATCACAATTTCTTTTACTGATGTTAAAGATGTTGCTTATATCCTTAAAAGTTGTTGTTCATCATTAAAATGTGTATTGGTTCACTGAAATTATAGAAATTTGGACTTTATTGTCTCCAATAAATTAAATATGATAAACTACAGTTAACTTGTGTTAACTTTTACACAAGCCTATAGGTTTTATTCAGCAAAACAGTTGAAAAAAAACATGGTAAATCATAAGGTCCTCATCAATTAATAATCTTCAAAGCTGTAAATTTCCAAAACTAATAGATTTAATCAATCAAGATTTTTGCAAGTTTGTCCCTTCTCTTTTAATAAATATTTCAGCACTTAAGAGATATTAATGGCACAAAATGCAGATATTTAGGATATCTTTGTATTTTATCTAAGGCATGAATACTTGCCTAAACTTTATGTTTTATACAACAGTAAGTTATAAAGGGAAGATAATACTTTTATATTTCTAAAAATATATGTTTCCCTGAATGAAAATTATAAAAATATTAAAATCACTAAAACTGCCTTATGGTTCCTATCTTTTTAAACTAATAAATCAGGTTTAGTCAAGACCTTAATTTCTTAGAATTGGAAAAAAATACTTCACGGGACAAGCCACTGGGAATATGTGCAACTAAAAATAACATTATTAGGAAATCAACAGAACATCATTACAATTACTCTCACAGGTACCTTATGAAAATGGTTCAAATTCTGACAGAATAATCAATATGATGAAGGTTTTACTTGGTTAGCTGCAAATTGTATGGTATGTTGTGTCATACTATTAGGTTTATTGTTTGCATTAGATATTGTGCAAAGTAGCAGAAGAGTTATCTGTACTAGCATCTCTAATTAAATCTGACAGGCTACAGGAGAATGAATGCAAACCATGCACCCTCAACTTCACGGTTTGGCATAATATTCAGTAAGCCACACTTGGCCTAGTACTTAATTTGAGATACTTGTAGTGATAAGAAATGAAAAACTGAAATTACAGTTGTAAAGAGTACACTATTAATGAATCCCAAGCATAGTAATACAAAATCTAAATATTCTGAAATCTTAAAATATATCAAAAAAATCTGATTAGTTTATAAAATATTTTATAAGCTTTACTGATGTCTTGAAATAAGTATATGAATGTCTGAACACGTTACACAAGAATAATTCATATTTGGTTGAAATTTCCCTAAAATTTTCATTTTATGCTGTTTATCTGTATATTTTCATAAAATGATAACAAATCAAGTAAAATCACTGCAAATCTACTTTCATGTATATATTCACTATACACCTTTATCTGTTTACCAAAACTCATCTTGTTTTGTTTAAATAGACAAACAAATTTGATTTTAAATTTTTTTAACCTTTCGTGTGACTGTGACATATAATAATCACAATACATACACAATGGTGCATATATGTATATTTGTAAACAGTAAAATTTTTAAAATAAGGAAGAAATGAAACAAACCTAACACAAAGCTCCATCAACTGATGCATCTGTTGCTGCAAAGATAAAATATGATCCTCCATTCTCCTTAAGCGAAGTTCATGCCGTAGCTCCACCCCCTGAGCACTGAAGTTCCTAGTATGGTAGCCTTTCCACAAAGCTTGTATCTTTGTTGCAGCATCATGAACATTTCTTTCTCTCTGATGAGAGGTGCTGTTTTCCATTTCAGAATTATTATCCAAGTGTATGCTATTGGATGTTAAGTGTCCAATATTTGATGATATTAATACTTGGTTATCATCTACATTATTTAAAGCAAAAGTAGCTGTTGTTAGTGGAGCTTGGCTGGTAAAAATAGTCTGAGTTTGTGTCATCAACTGAAGCTGTTGACTTCCATTTTGAAAAGGCTTTGGTTTTCTTTGACCAGATGAATGCCTTGGAGAGGCTACCTTGTTTGCATAAATCTGCCGAATAGATGAGTCTCTTGGTTTCATTCTAGTTCCAAATTTATCTTTAGAAGGAGAGTTTCGAGGAGAATTACTTGAAGGTCGATTTTTTGTGGAAGATCTTCGAGGAGAATGGAAGACTTGGGGTCTAGGAGTAACAGGAGAAGAACCATGCACTGAAGAGACAGTTTTACGTGTAATGTTTTTTGTACAGTGTTTTTGAGATGATAACATCATCTTAGGTGATACTGATCTTGTAACTTTTCTATTAGTTAACTTCTGAACTGAAGACACTCTGGCATGAACTGGATGGCAGATAGAAGTGCTATCACTGACATATTTTTGTAACTCAATTGGTGAAACTCGTTGAACAACCCTATCTTCATACTGTTGGTAAGGGGTCCTAGCTTTAATTGCAGGTGAAACAGGACTTTCAGCCTTCTCATCATATTGCTGATGCTGGGCTTTTGTTCTGGATGCTTGATCAGATAGAAGGGTCCTATTGTCTACTAGAAACCTTTCAATGGTTACTGGACTCTTTGTTGGTAGTACACTGAAGGTCCTATCCTGTTGATGGTTTAGTCTAGGAGATTGATCACTGTTGTTCAACAATGGATTCAAAGCTGGACTTTCAGAGCTAGCCACAATATCTGGTACAGGGATGGATGATGTATCATTCTGTGTTATATCTCCAATATATCGGGGTGAATCTGTGATAAAAAAATAAATAAAAAGGATGGAAACAATAATTACTACATGTACATAGATAGAAATGTATTCAAGATGCAATTACTGTATCAAAACTAAAAGAATTTAAAAGAGAGAAAAATCTTAAAAACTTTATCTATGTTTTGTCTCAGCTTACATCTCTAACTCATTCACATAAAATTTTAGGAGACTTGTTTTAAACTTCAGAGAATTTAAACACAATGGAATATTAAACAAGGTGAAAGTAAAACTTTAAAAATACAGCCCCATATTTACATTCTTGCAAGTAATTCATTTCATTAAAAATTTACAAACTGCTTGAATATAACTTTTAATTAACCTTTTTCAGAAAAGAGTACCAAAAACTAAATGTTACTTTTAATTATACCTCTCTGCTTCTTTAAAAATAAAGGAATTTTCTAAACATCTTAACACTCCTAAAAAAAGAAATTTATTTTGAAAAAATTTGACTTAATTTTTAGAATTAAGTGGATTTGAGTGTTTTTGTTTATATTTGTCATTAAGCACAAAGCTGTACAACAGAATACATGTTATTGTTCCCACTGCAGATATTAAGCCTGAAATTTTAGTGCAATAAATCTTCAAAGCTAATTGCTGAGCCACTGACTTTGAAAAATAATATTCATGACCAGTAATGAAAAACAAGGTTAAGGTTGAAGAAAAAAAAACAACAATAAAACATAACTTCTTTAGTTTGTAAAATGAGTCAGAAGTTAAGGTTCTAGAGACTTATGAATCAAATACAGCCTCCATGCAATAAAGAATCCATTACTCCTTACAGATGATATTACTTTAAACCTGTATGTAATTTCAGAATCCAGCCTTTACATATCATTCTAGAAATGTGATAAGTTTCTATTAAGGGTAAAATCTCACTGTGTTTATAATATACATCTAATGTAAACGTGTCTAATAATGATCCAATAACAATGTAGTGCAAAATTCATGGGCACTATATTGTTAAGATATTATGTTACAAAATACAGCTAATAACCTATAAAATAAATAACAATGTATTTCTGTAGAATGTGCAATACAGTACTTTATGTCAGACTAACTCATTTAACAGTGAATCTTATGCAAGCAAAAAAAACAAACCCTTCCAATAGGATGCCAGAAAAGTTTTTCTAGCTATTAATAATTGTAAAAAAGTGATGAAAAAATCCTTTTTTTTCTCTCTTCTAACAATTGTTAATAATTTTAATTCTAAATAAACTGTGCGGGGTTACTAGAGATTCACAAAGTATTTTTCAGTATTTGAACAATAGATTTAACAAGTTTAATTAGAGATTATCAGCATACATTTAAATGCAATGGCTACTCAAAATAACAGATGGGAGTTTTAAATTCATCATGTCAAGCTTTTACTCTATAAAAGTGATTTCTATTTATAATAAAAATGGACTAAAAATAAAAACTTAAAACTCTATGCATTTCCTTTAAATTTACAAAAATAAACTACTGGGATGTTCAGCACAATAGCTCGTTTTCTCTGCACATAGACATTTGAAACTTTCAAGTCATAAGGATCTATGTATTAGCCCTCACATACAACTCACTGAGATTATACCTAAGGAACAGGTAACATATAAAATCTTGAAGTTGTAACATAACTAAAGCACTTCAAATACTCTTTAATATTCTGAGTATATATTTCTTATCATTATTAGCCAATATTCTATTTTTTCTCTTAGCAATTAATTTCTTACTGCCATAATCCCCTTCTACATATACCAAATGTTTTCACAACAAATCTCAATCAATCTTACAAATTGTACCTCAGAATGGCCAGTATGGGTATTAACACCAAATAGCATTTCTTAACCTCAAAAATCACTAGAACTGATACACAATTCAAAACAGAAATCTACAGAAAAATCACCCATAATGGATTATACATGACCTGGGACTCAGCACATGAAACAAAACAAAAACTCAACATGTTAAAAAACTAAATAAACACAGCCACAAAACTATCCCCACCTGATAAAATTAATGATGAAATCAACAAAATAAAACAACACTTCATCAACATCAACAAATTCCCTCAAAAACCTGTGAAAGAAATTATACGCCACACCTAGACCAACAACAATAAATCCCAAGATATAACAAACTACAAAACCTTATACTGCTGCATACCATGTGTTCCTGACATCAGTGAAAAAATAACCAACATTTGGAAAAAAAAAACCCATAACAAAACACAACATTCCAGTAAACACCAAATTTATTCAAAAACCAGGTACAAAACTAAAGTCCATATTATGTAAAAACTACACTGACAAACACAACACCAACATAATTTATAAAATACAATGCAACAACTGCCACGACTTCTATATTGGAGAAACAAGCAAAAAACGGAAACTAGATTCAAAGAACAAAAAACATTCACACATTTTTGAACACTGCAAATCAAATAACCACAACATAACCAAAGACAACACCCAGATATTAAATTGGGAAACAAATATAAACAAATGCAAAAATCAAAGGCCTACTTATACAGCAACGAAAACCAAAATTAAACCAATGTAAAGGAATACCTTTATACCTATACTAATTAATAACCTAACATACACCTGCAATGCCCCTAGAATCCCGTACCCCTTTATACTCTTGTCCCTAAGACATGTCCATCAACAGTTGCATTCAAACTCTCTCTTTCTTAACCCAAAGATGACCTAGGAAGGTCAAAACATTGTTCTCTCCTTATCAATAAAAGTGTTAATACCCATACCAGCCATTCTGAGATACATTTTTATTTCAAGTGGGTTTCTCATCATCAAGAATCTTAAAAATTTAATTTTCAACAAAAATCTATCATATGTTTTCATCTCTGCAAAATACTTGGATTTTCAGGATACCTTAGATGAAAAATACCTCTCATGTTTCATTTCTTATTGTGATTGTAAATTACATTATGTAACACAAATTTTGTTCCTGAATAGTATGGGGTCATTCCATGTTAAATCATCCAGATTTTCAGAATGCCTTGAAAAAATTCACATGTGCTCATCCACCCATATAATGAAAAGTTGCCAAAGATTAGATCAATATCTCTAATACTTTCTGATTTACAGCCCTGTAAAATTTAATTAGTTTTTTTTTATTTTTGGCGAATTCATTTTCGGGCAAATTTGGCTGCTTAAAGCTGCAAGAGTAATGGTGGCAGAAGGCTGAAATTTGCTACACTGACTGAATTAAACTCAAAGAATTCAAAAATGATCTCAAACCAAGTTTATCTTTCTCAGGATCTTCATAGTGAGGCTGTAAAATCACCTGAAAACCCAAAATCGTAAAAAAACATTGGTTTATTTAATAAGCCATAGCTCTAAGACTTAATATGATACAGAGCTGAATTTTGTTTTCAAATTTCCTATAACATATCAGTTGATAAATCAGCAATTGTTGTAATTAAAAGTCTGTTAGATCTCCTGTAAATAAATTTAGTTGCATGCAACTTTTTATGACTTAGCTAAAACTTGCCCTACTTCAGGCCACAGTTTGACCATGTCACCAGTTATTCAGCCTTTTCAGATTTTTACCATATATTTAAACATCTCTGAATATGATCTACAAAAAAAAATCAGGATGGTGTTCAACCTACTTTTTTAAGTTATAATTTTGTAAAGTATTTTCTGACCACAGATTTTTTATTTAAAAAAATTCAGTTCAGTGTGTTACTGTGTGCAAATATATCCATACAGTTTTGAAAAATACCTGTCAGAATTTTATGAATCCCACTAAAATATTCTAATCAGTCTTTACCATATATTCTTACATCTCTGAACATGATCTTCAAAAAAATCGAGGTTTTGAAAAATAATAAATTATCAAATTTTAAGTGTCTCTGATATGTACCATTGGACAAAGGACCACATTCAGGGCATTCAGTTCTTTCTTGTCAATCAGGAATCAGTCCTGCAGAATTGTGTAAACTTTGATCTACTTGAGCGCTACGAAAAATGCAAAATTGCGGCAGGTCACATCACAGCTTTATTCCCCACTCTACCAACAAATTGTATGTGAGAAGGCTATCAGATTATGATGTGTACACAGTTGTAACTGTTGGTAGTAGCAGTGAAAGTGATGCTGCAGCAGCTCAAATAGGGTCTAATGATAGCAATGACAATTATCAGCCAGGGAAATATGTGGCATGCATATACGATCATGAATGGTATGTGGGAAACATAAAAGATAGATCAGATGAACATTCCAACGAGTTGTCATTAATTATGACAAAATCAAGAAACGAACTGTTCTCATGGCCTGCAAGATCACGTAAAGATGAAAGCTGGCTTCGGTTGGTTGGTTGATTTAGTGTTTTATGGCACAAAGAAGCTAGGCTATCTGTGCCAGATGTCCGGTAAAAAGGTAAAAATAAATTAAATGTAGTAAAATACATAAAAGGAAATGAAGGTAAAAAAAAACCACTGAAAAACAGAAAAAGCATAAAATCAATGTTGACACCTAGTTTACAATGTTAAGAGAGAAAGCAGAGTAAGAGAAGTTGTAAAGGACTTTCTCTAGTATAATGGTAATGATCATAACCTGCCAGGAAGACTAACAGGTAAGTACAAGAACCACCATCAGTCACCTGAAGTTGGCCTTTCCAGTCCTGGCTCTGCATTATGTTGTCATAACAGCCATTATCAAAAGGTAAAATAATAAAAGTGTTAAAAGACATATATCAAAATTGTAATAAAAATTAGCCAAATGTCCTGTAAAAAGATAAGAGTAAAGTAAATGAAGTAAAATTCATAAAAGGAAACGAAGGTAAAAACAGCAATTAAAAACAGAAAATGGCATAAAACCAATGTTGACATCCAGTCTACAAAGTTGTAAAGGACTTCTTGTAGCATAATGGTAATGACCATAGCCCACCAGGAAGACTAACAGAAAGCTAGATTCCTTTCCAACATATTCTTTGTCTGATAAGTGCACCTACCGTGCAAGGCAGTAGTGCTTGTCACTATGTTCTCAACATAATCAAACTCAAATTTCAGAAATTTATTCAAGTTGTCTGAATGTTTATTTGATGTTGTTAAGGCTAATTTATTACCAAAGCAGTTTTTGAAACATTTCATTGTCATGATTATTGCAGTTTGGTGTGACTATCATCTTACTCAGTTATCCCTTGTTGTAGCATTGTGCTTTTTGTGTCTGATTTACCTTTGTATTTATTATATTATGAATCCTAAATTCAGCCATATCTGCATAACTGTAATGCATACACAATATATTTGCATTGCATGAAAATAAGTTATTTAAATTGACAGTTTGTAGACATAAAAAACTGTCTACAAACAGTCTTTGTAGACAGTTTTTATGTCTACATAAATTTGAGTATTAATTACCTTAATACTCTAATTTATTAAAAATGCATTTTATTGTCACTAGCTGAAAGTATCTCTTAATCCTCTCTCTCCACAACCATCTCTTTCTGTCACAGGGTTTTAGTGAGTTACATTAAAAATGAAATTAAACAAATTTTATGTTATACCAATAAATACAGAATAAAAACATAGTTAATATTTCATATAAATAATCCACAGTATATTCATTTTAAATTCTTACTTCTTATAACGCAATGCCTAAAAACATCAAGAATTTTCCATGGCATGAAAATTGTAACATTTGTTCGCTAGGTATCCCCTCTTCTCTAGTTTTTTTTACTACCCTTCCAAGAAGTACAAACTGTAACGTAAATTACTTTATGCTTTGTATGAGTGATAATTATATTATATAATGTTCATACCCTTCAATCGTATTTGGCTACAAAGCCACAAATAGACAACCCTCTCTTTCATAATTGCTCTTGCTCTTTCTGCCATTAAATAGTATATTACTTATAACCAACAGAAAGCTCTTATCTATAAAATGATGTATCATATTATGTTGGTTTCTGTAAAAAAATCTGTCAAATGTACTTTCAGTTCAAGCTTGATTCCCATGAGAAACACACTGACAACCTTAAATGAAGTTTTATTGGCTCTTGTTGCATAATTAAAAAGCCAGTAAAAGTTCAATACTTATGGGACATTAGCTGCATGTTGCATGGTATTATTCTGTGTTCTTTGATGCATAATTTAATTACATTAAAAAATTATTTAGTGCAATATTATCATTAGTATACAAATGTAGGTTTACGAGTCACTGACAGATGACAGACAAAAAACAAAGAAACAACCAAGTATTTTATTTATTAATATAAAAGTAACTAAAATGTAAAAATAGGAAACTTTTCATGTTATTTAAGGTTAGTTTGTGGGCTTCTTTTGGTTTCTGTGGGAAGGTACGCGAGAAATATTTGCACTAGCCTTTCCTAATTTAGCAGTGTAAGACTAGATGGATGGTAGCTAGTCATCACCACCCACTGTCAACTCTTGGGCTACTCTTTTATCAATGAAGAGTGGGATTGAGTGTCAAATTATAAAGCCCAATAGCTGAAAAGGCAAGTGTGTTAATTCGAACTCATGACCTTGAGATTACTACCCAACCTCCTGGCCATGTAAGGTCAAATTATGAGAAAAAATTTGCAAGTGACTCATGCAAGATGTAATTCAATAGTATAACATGAGCTGCACATTTACCAAGTGATTTCTAATTAACTACTTTTCACACCACTAGAAGTTAAAATCACTTGGCAAATGTGCAGCCGATGTTATAATTTTGAATTACATAAAAAACAACTACATTAACCTTTTCTTTTGCAGTTATGAGGTCATTCAAATTTAACAAACCGTATAAAGTTATGGTAAAAAAAATATCAGATAAAATATAAAGTTTTACTGGAAAAAATTATCCAAGAAGTTTTAGAAATTACACGAATAAAATTTAAGGTTTTCGAGATGAAAAAAAATATTTTTAACCTGAAAGTGGAAACCACTTAGTACTTGAACTAGTATCCAGAAATACTATATATTATATATTCACAGACAAGTCTTTAGTAAAAATATTTTGTTAAAAACATCTGGTATTTTCAGTACAAAAGACTTACAGTGTTTACTAAAAGTCTCCCAAATTTTGTAAACAAACACAAGTTTTAGTATGGAAACTATAACTAGAATAAAATAATTATGAGGTCAGTCAAACTGACCAACCTCCTAGGAAGGAAACAAAATACTGTATAATGAATTATGTTAAATAATTATCTTCTTTTTTCTTTCTTTTGTTATCGAATCCATACTGTTTTCTTCAGATGCTAATTGTATATCCTGCTTTTTGGAAGGTAATATATTAACTGATTAATTTCACTGATCAAGTATTGCATCTTTAAATTCAAAGCTGAAAAAAAAGTATAAATGTGTCCTATTTCAGGGTCTTGGGCAAAAATATTTAAACAAAATAGCCCCTGCACACTACTGAACAATTTCCAGTTACCATATTGAATGTTAGAGTGATAAAGCAAACCATTTCTGGGTTAGTGATGCTAATACACACATAAGGAACCACATTTAAAGTAAAATCCTGAAAATAACAATAAATTAGTCAATAATACAGACCTTCAATATGCTCAATAGCACTATCTGAGCACTGCTGCAAAGAACTTGGAGTCTCAGAACGGTATTTTATTATCTTCTCATTTCCTAAAAATGCAGGAAATTAAATGATTTTCATATTTCTATTAAAACATGAAAATAAGTTATTTAAATTGACAGTTTGTAGACATAAAAAAGATTGCAATGCCTTCAAGCATCATAATCATATAAAAAAACAAACACAGCTAGTTTATTTTTGGTGCTGAATGATAAACTGTTATTAAATGTTTGGAAATGATCAATCATTCACTGAAAATCCTAATGTTCAGGATAAAAATGACTATCACTTAAAACCCTAACAATCACAGATAGTTACGTTGTGACTGGGTTATCATATATGTACATTTCTATACTTTTGAATTACTTAAAATAATGAATAATGCATGTTTTTTGTGTTACAAATGCTCATTTAGGCAAACCTATGAAACTCAGTTAATTCTCCTAATTACTTTATCAAACAAACCAAATATATCAACTTCATCTCAATAACTGATATTGATATTGAAGTGAATATTGACAGATTTATGAGCCACTCATCATCATGTAAAAAGCTGCACCTTTAACTACCTTATACAAGTTACAAGAGTAAATTATGGAAAACAGTTGAGTGAAGATCAAAACCTTAGATACAACTGTTTTCATGAATAAATCTATACTAACCTTACTACATGAAACACCTAAATAAAGTTAACCTCAGATATAGTTAATTGCCATTAACTGTGCTACTGAAAACAGTTAACTAGAGATAATATATTTGCTATAGCTACATACTTAACTCTCTACTACACTTACTGTGAAAAACAGTTGAGTAAAGATAACAGTAGATATAATTATTTGCCATGGATAAATCTCTGCTAAACTCAGGAAATATTTTATCTTAGTCAAGAGAAATTTTTATTGCAACATAGTCACTCTCTACTGGCTAATGCCATAAAGTAAAATTTGCTAATAATATCCTCACTTATGTTCATGAAAAACATATAACATGAATAATTCTTACAAAGTCAAAAACATAATATTAGAATAACTAACAACACAGTTACATATAAATAAGGTCAAATCACTAAGGGTCTGATACAATAAGTGAGCATTTTTGGCATCAAGAAATTAATACAATTTTAATTATAAAATCACCAACAACCAAATTATATCTGATATTCAGCATTTAGCAAACATATGAAAAATCTGCATATTTTAAGTATAATATTAAATTCAAATTACTTAACATTTCTAAAAGTCAAACTAATTAGGAATTTGTATTTTTACCTTGCAAATAATTTCTATTTCAAACTACAAGAATTTTTAGGACAATTAATCTTTGAAATACATATACATGAACAATCAGTTTTATTTATACAATACAGTTAAGAACTAATTACCAAATAATGTGTTTTATTTACTGTTTTATACAATAATTCTTTGTAATGCACTCACTAATATAAGGTTATGGCTTTCTTAACTAAGACTAACTTTTAAACCTCTTTAAATAGAATGGATTCTTTTCAAATAGTTTTTAAAAATAAAAATACAAGAGATAAATGCAGAATGAAAAGTAAAAAAACAAAAGACATTCAGAAAAAGCAAAAACTTTAAACCTTGTTTCCCAAGTCATTTAATGGTACAATGGGTATCATTGATATCCCTTGATTTGTCCATTCTTAACATTGATATTCATTAACACATTTCTTTTGATGAAGAATTTTTGCATAATACAGTATTCAATATATCTGGCTATATTGTAAAAACACTGCATAAACTGTTACAAGCTTATCAGTAAACTACAACCAGACATTTAAAAAATAGCATCACAATAGGTTACAAAATCATACTTTTCAAACAACATTCTTGGATGAGATTAATTAATATCTAAGAAATACAATTATTTTTCAGTAAATACCAAATCTATTTATATTAAATGCATGAAGTCGAAATATTTTGGTCTCACATACTATATTCAACATACCTAACTAAGTTTAAATGATGTTTTGTCACAGAAGAAAACCTCAGTAGGTTTAAAACAAATATAATTTAATATGAAAACATTTTCATGAACAACGACAATGTATAACAAAACTATTAAAAATTCCCAGATATTTAATTTGTTCCTAGAGCTTCTAAACTTCCTTTTAAAATCCATTACCACCCCTGCATGAAGTTCATCTCTTCACTTTCTGAGAAAACCATAAAGTTTTAATTTTCCTACACTGAAAATGTATTTCTGATAGGTACTTCCTTCACTCATAATATTAGCTATTTTTGTTCACTGATGCCCTTCATAACCAAACTTTTTTTTATTATGCATGTCACAAGCCTTCTGCACCCCTTTATTGGAATCAAGTGATTCCAATGTGTCTTTCATGCAAATAATCACGCAACACCTATCCTTCAACAGGAGCATAGTACACTCATGTGATACTGTGACTTCCTCTACTGAACTACCATTTTGAAGTTTAGCAGATGATGGAAGAACTGGAAGTGTGGAGAAGAAGTGTAGGAAGTACCTATCGTAAATACACTTATAGTACAGGAAAATTATAACTTCAGATACAGTACTTCCCCTCTACTCACAAAATATGCAAGAATCCCACACTGATTGGGAAGAGGAACAGGTGCAAGGGAAGAACAGAATACCTCCCCAAAAGCATTTGAAGGATACCACTGTAGATGTTTGTTTTGTTTGTTTTTTGAATTTCGTGCAAAGCTACTCGAGGGCTATCTGAGCTAGCTGTCCCTAATTTAGCAATGTAAGACTACAGGAAAGGTACCTGGTCATCACCACCCACTGCCAACTCTTGGGCTACTCTTTTACCAACAAATAGTGGGATTGACCATCACATTATATGCCCTCATGGCTGAAAGGGTGAGCAGGTTTGTTGCAACAGGGATTCAAACCTGCGACCCTCGGATTACGAGTCGAATGCTTTAACATACCTGGCCATGCCAGATCCCACTATAGATGACAGAGACAGATCTGAATATGTGGAGAGAGGAAATGCACCACTTCTGATCTAGGTATACTCTTCACCCAGTTGAGGAATGGGTAAAAAACAGGGCATAAAATGAGTGTAGCACATCCTTGTGGGAGAGAGTGCAGTAGGAAAGTGACCCTAACTGGACAAAGATGTAGTAATTCTATCCCACAATAATAAATTGGGTAAATAAGGATGAGTTCCATGATGTAGAGTGGATAGGGCACAGCGGATCATGCTCAGCAAGTCAACTACATCTAGAACCTCCTTGCGAGATACCAACATCCTCACAAAGGTAGAATGAGGGTCATACTGTCTTCACCTCAAACCCAAGAACCAGAGAATTCAGAAATACTTTGATTTTATGGTATTACACAGAATTATTTGGAAATGTGGCATTCAGTATCAAAAGAGAGTTCACTGCATACAATCAACTCTCACAAATTGTTGAGAGTGAATTCGAATATCAAGGACAAGGTAAAAAACCAAAATATGTTTTGGAAATATGTTCATGCATTAAGAACGAAAGTGGGTAATAAGATATAGGAACAAGGGATAGAACACCACACACTTGAGAAATAAAGACTAAAAAAAACAACATAAAAAACAAGAAATGCTGAAAAGAATTCTCTGGGAGGGTGTAGGAAGGCAGGGCAAATTCAGGAGGTGGAAACAAGTGAGCAAAGTCCTTGTCAGTCTGCCCATGTTCCACAGGTTCAGGAAGAAGTAGGGCAATGTCTGGAGACAACACCCACAGCTTGTGTTAAAGCTTCTGTTGAACATAAGACACCCAAAGTGGCAATCTGAACTATGGAATTCATGGTGTATTAGTCAATAAAAGTGTTTGAAGTAATTTATAAATGCAACCAGAATATATGTAAGTAAATCAAAATGCTTAAAAAAAATGAGTATATTAAGAGAAAGAATTCAATCTCAAAACTAATTGAGATGAAAAAAGATGTCCGAGTGCAAGTACTATCAAACAAGAAGCACGAGAGATGTTTTAGAATTACTTGATTCCAATAAGGGGGTGTGGAAGGCTTGTGGCATGTGTAATAAAAATGTTTGCACATAGAGGACAGCAACAAACAAGAATAGCTAATCTTGTGAGAGAAGTACCATATCGGAATTACTTCTCATGCCAATTTATTGACTTTACATTGACATACTTATTTCATAATTTGCTTCATCCAATGGAATTCAAACTTTGCCTATGGCTATTTTCAAAGACAATCTTAATGCTATGAGATCATAAGAGGGTGAGAACAAGAAGCTATACTAATAAAATCTGTGAAAAAGATGGAAAAATCATGCAAAAGACAAATAGCAGTAATTATATTCTGAAGATTTGACAGCTTCTTAGCTTTTGTGCGTGTATGTTTTACAAACAAGAGCCCTCAAAATGGGCAGAAACGTTATTCTATTCTTTATTAATAAAAGTGTTAATACCCATACTAGCCGTTCTGAGATACATTTTTATTTCAAGTGGGTTTTTCGTCATTAAGAGTAAATATTAAAATGTTTATTTAAATTTTGAAATTTCATATTCAGTTGTGCACCTTATACATGAAAGAGGTAGTCATTGGTCATGAAAGGGTTAATTCTAATGTAATAAACAAAAATATTAATGTAAAAGCTAAAATGATTTCTTACTTGATATCCATATTTGCTCACTTGTGGGAGAAGGTGTTTGGGATAAATTCTTGTTCTTTTCTTTGTATGTAACAGCATTCTCTACAGATAAAATTAAACCAGTTAATATATTAAAAGGAATAAAATTCACAACATTCTAATGTATTAAAATAATAAAACATAATCACAGAAAAAAACAGATTAAAGGTTACTTAGACCATGGGTCCCCTACATGCACTGACATTCTACAGTATATTTCGTTATTATAAATGTTCTGGTAAGTTATAGGACCCCTCTAAGCTTTGGCCTCCGTTATCTCCCATCCCCCCTGAAAACAAAATGTTAAGCTTCAGGTTTTTCTCAGACAAAATGGTAACTTAGTGTTTCAATTAAACTCAAACTTTTAAATAGTAGCAAAAGTGTTTCAAAAAATTAGAATGGCTTACATGTTCAATCAAAAACAAAATTCCTTATTCTTTCAAGATCTTTTAAGTATATAATTTTTCTTGTTTCCACATTCCCAATTTAACAGTTACTTAAAAACTTCATCTTACAATATTATTTATCAGAAGCACAAGTAGTTGCTGTAACATACTATCTTTCTAGTTGATTCACTAGAAGCACAATTATTCATTGAAATCTACTAAATATGTTTTATAATTATCATATGGGAATATTAAAGCACATTGAAAAAATTACAAAATATTATTAAGAGTAACAGAACCAATGAGTTTGTAAAATGCTCCTTCTGATTTCAATGAATAATATAAACACAGTGATTGCAAAGCAATTAAAATAGGAATTTTAAATTTACAAGTTTACCACCATATGCATTAGAGCAAGTGACACTGTTTTGTTGAACTTGCCATTAAATAAAAATAAATTTCTCTACTCTATATTTCTATAAAAGATTTCTAACATGCATTCAAGTAAATTAAGTCATTTTGCACATGAATATAATTAAAGTGGAAACTGTACAAACAACTTATCAACACATACAAAGTACAAAGATATTTTAGTAGCACTATATAAATGTATGTACAGTCAGTTTGATTCTGCAATATTTCATGCTTATAAAAGATAAACTAAAAAAGAGTATATCTAAAAAAGTACAAAAGTTGTAACAATCATAATACACAGCTCACTCACTGACAAATAAAGATTGAAATATTTTATACTTACAATTACAATCAAGAACATCTGAAGTAGTTAATCTACCATATATATACTGGGTCTGGTGTCTCACAACTTTACTCAAATCCAGGGCCTTTTTACCATCCACATGAAAAGTAAACTTCCCTTAAAGAGCTGATTTTTTAACCTACACCACATTTTGTTCACCTTCTATTATTAGGAAAACACAAACCACAGTTGTTGTACCTAAACTGTATTCATCATTCTTACCAACTATAAGCCTTATTCTTTCAGAATTTTTCATAATCATGCTAGTAAATACAAATATGGGTTTAAAGTTGAAAAGCCTGAATACAAGCCAAAGAACAAGCAGGAGAAAATTTTAAGCAATATGCAAGTATTCAAAATCAGTTTTAAACATGTTTTATAGTTAAAATACTGACCCAAAAATTTTAAAATTTCAATGATTCTGAATATTTACCAATACTTGCACAAACCCTTTTTCCCCTCCTATTTCTACAAGCCTTATTCTCTCAGCATTATTCAGTAAGCATTCAAAACAAGAGCAGAAAAACTGATTATTACTACAACTACCTTAGACAGATTTAAAAACAGATGCAAGAAGAGAACTTCATACAGTATTCAAACTTGAGATACTACTTAAATATCAGAAGCACTAAGTAATGAAAGACATTATAATAAAGTCAAACACACTATTCCATACTACAAATATTGGAAATGAAAAATAATAAGTACCAATAATAATATATAATAGGATGCTTAGTACAATCATGAACATGATTTTGACCTGTTTAAAAGTGATTTTGAAGGTGATGTAAGGAACATATTCTGCATAAATCCAAACTTGTACATAATATTTTTTTACTCACTTCCAATAAAAGATTGACAAGGTAATCTAACCAATAAGATTAGGTTTTTTCTAGACTGGTTACTTGGAACATACCCAGTACAAAAGTTAGGAGTTTTTCTTTTCAAGATACTCTATCATACTGGTTCTGTTCTATACTACTGATTTATCAAGCATCTGAAATGAATGTCATCTCTGCTGTGCTGTCTGTTAAAGAAATGTATTATTTTACCAAGCACTAGTGTACTTACTAATTATAATACTAAATAACATACTGCTCATTTATGTCTAACTGTATTCAAGAACTACCAATCATCACACATGTATAAAAGCCATTATTTATCTCTAACCATCTTCAGAAACTGTCAATAAACACAGGGATATAAAAGTCATCATTCATGTCTAATCATATTCAGGAATTGCTAATAAATAGAGGGATATAAACAGCCAGAACCAAACTAATAAACTATACACTAAAGCAAAGTAAGAACTAAGTATATTTTAACCCTTCTAATACTGGTAGGTGGATTCCACCCAACCCATATTCCCATAAGTAACCATAAAGCAGTTATACAGTAACATTTTAAGACGTACACATATCTTCATGAGATTTTACAGATTATCAGTAAACATTATAAGGCATTCCTGCATAAAGTATCAGATTTTATAATTCAGTTTTAATATTTTTTTAATTAAGTATTTACTCATGCATTTTTTATTTTCAAATACTGACCATTCAACGTGTGAAGTAATTTTTATTTTAAGGTGAAAAATACTTTTATACATCAGATAATTATCAAATTGTACAAGCAAACACTTTATATTTTATTTGTTATTTTCACTGTTGTATCTATGTATGGGTTTGGTTAATTCCAGATACAAATTAAGATTTTTCACTTTCTAGAATTACTACAAAGTATAACACAAAACCACATATCTTTAGTGTAAGTGGCTTGAATCTCATAACATTTTACATATTTTATTTTTATTTTATTTAACTTTAAACATTACCTGATTAACATTACAGAAGTTGAATGATGCAGTGCTTAAGCACTTATGTTACCATATCCAATAATATAAAACTGGATTTTACAAAGTAACCGGTCTGGGTTTTATATTCTAGTGAACCAGTATTTTGAATAATACAGTTAAATATTGGTTATAACACATTATATATCCATAAACATTATTACTATTTACAAACAAGTTCTTAAATTTTCAGTTACTTTCATTAAAACACAGAACAGTAAATAAAAGAAATATAGAGAGCAATTTGTTCTAGTCATGAATTTTGTACTCAATTGTGGCTTCCCATAACTTTCTAAGCCTTATCAACTTTTGCACATGGTGAATGTAAAGCAAAATAATTTTTTTAGGTTTTATATAGGCAATTTGAAATAACAAAAATCCTAAATTACAATATAAATATCACATAATTCCACTATAGTTTACCAGGCTTAGTACCTAAGATGTATTTCAGTCTAAAAAAATATGATTTTTTTTAGCTCAACAATGTTTTACCACTTGAAATTTACCAAGAAAAAAAGGGTTTACTGTGTAAATACTTTGGAGAAGCTCAGACGACCTTGAAGGGAACACTCTGAACTTTTGATTGGTTGTTCACATGTCATAGACAGAAGAAGTGTTTCCATAAATGCAAAGAGATGGATGGGGCCACTATGTTTTGATTTACTAAACCTATGAATATCTCAGAGAATAAGAGGTTCGTATTTAACATTATAGCTTGCCAATATCAATAATTGAGTTTATAATTTGTAAGAAACTATAGATTTTTGTATTTGGACATCATAAACATCAAATCTAAACCAATTCTGTATTCAATATACCATGTGACAAACAAAAATTGATATTTAGGTGTTGTTTTTTTATATTTACTTAAAAATCAAGAAATTAAGTAATACATAATACTGAAATTTGAATTATAATCTACAATATGATACCAAACTTACTGACATACATTCATAAGTTAGTAGTTCAACACAGTTTTGAATGCAAGTCTACAGATGTGATGACATAGCCTTTGATCAGTGACTGCAAGAAGACTTGTCAAACCTGTCTCAGTAGGATTAAAGAGAAGTTAACTAATTAACTACTAAATTTATTTCATTAAATTTAACAAAATTTACAGAAAATTATTACACAAACCTGTATTTTGTGACTGTATGTTACTGCAATGGTGAACATGATTATTAACAAAACTCTCATTTAGTCTTGGTGTCTGATCAGTACAACTATTCTGTAAATTAGTCTTTTTGGAACGAGTAGGAGAAGGAGAGTTTTGTGGCTGACTGAACTCCTTCCTTAAAGACCACTGCTGACTAGGGTTCTGTGTAGTAGCTGTATCATTTTCTGAGGCTCCTGGAAAAGTAGACAGTTCATGAAGCAACTGCTCCTTGTGCTGTCGTTTCATCTTGAGAACACGAGTTAAACGCTCTTCCTCTTCTGTGGACATCTGTACAGTAGTTAATTTATGGGAATTTTGTTTAATATGATAGTATTTTTAACAAGGATTAACTGTGTTTGTATCTTTTCCTCAATTGAAAATCTGCTCAACATAAAACATATGAGGAAAGAATAACTAAAAAAAATGTCAAGATCATAAACATAAAACATAAACATAAAAATACATTGAACAAAACTTACAACTTTCTATACCTCAAATGCTCAATGACAAGAAAGAACAAAAATTAAAATTATTACTCTGTTTTTTTTCAACCAGGTAAAAAATTATTATTGAACTTTAGAAGTAACCTACCTGACTGACAGAGGTAAGAGGACACACGTGAGCTAGATATTCTACAAGTTCCATATGTTCTCCTGGTCTAAAGTGGCGACCCTTACCTTGACTGAACAGCCATTCAGCCTTCAAACTAAGTGATTTAAAAATCACAAATTAATATAATTGTAAGACATTTATAATCATAAAGATAATTTTTTAGAAATAATGGGAGAATGAAATTGAAATAATTGATGGTTTGTCTCACATTACAACATATAAATAAATTTCATATGTTGTTAAAGGTTTTTAAAGTACTTTCATATTTTTACCTTGTCATGACTTCACAATATGACCAAAGTATGAGTACCTTTCAAGTAGGGAATTTATTGTTATTTTTTAAAAATAAACTTTTAACATCATCATTATATTATTGTTTCATCAGATTTCTAGTTAAGTGCTGATATCTGTTCAGTGATCAAAATATTTGTGATCTTCAGAATTTTCAACTCACAAGAAGATCCATGATCATAAAAATTGTAGCTTGTTTACTTTTCACATATATACTTTTAAATGTCATCTGGCAAAATAAAAAAATTTCATCTTAGACTTTTATGTTCCTTGATGAAATACAAAAAAACAAACACCAATATTAATTGTATCCCTACTCGTAGAGAGGTAACTTTCTCTACAATGTTTCTTTTTCAAAACAAAATAATAAAAACTAGCACACTGTGAACATGATAGTATTGAAAATTTGTATGCATGGACAACTATGTCTGAACATCATGTTTAATGTTTTCTTCAATTAAAGAACAGATAATCTTTGTAGCTAAAAAATAAAATTAACTTAAATCAAAAAACAACTATTGCTTTAAGATTTCAATTTTATACTGAGAGGTAAAAATAAATAATTTATTTTTTTTGTTTAAACTGATATTTAAAGCATTCATAAAATGTTCACAACATTAATTTTGAGAACTTAGAAAAAGATCACTAAAGTGTATAGGAGATCCAAGATAACTATTAAACTTCAAAAGAAGAATCAACTGTTTGAAAGTGCTTGAATCTCCTGAAATATACTTCATTTTTATGGTGGTTCTTCAAACTGCTTCTTTCATTTAATATGGCTAAGGTAAGTATTATATATTAAAATTACATACCTGTTGTGTAAACTTTTTTATTAACTGTTTCCAAGCATTAACAGTGTTAAGTGTGTGTGAGCAATATATGTAAGTTAGCCACTTTAATGTTATTTAAGAAGTATACTCATATCAAAGAATATATTTTTATCATTAGCCCCACTTCAACATGTATGTTAATTTTCTCATTTAAAGGATATTTTAAAACATTACAGTAAAACAAACTTACCTTTCCCTCTGTGTAACTACGTAATTATCGAGCACACGCACCCCTAAACACCAATTCACAACAAAAGGTCTGTAATCAAACCCACTGGAAGAGCACATTTAGGATGTTCTTTTCACTCATCATGATATATTATAAACAGAACTAATCTATAAAATGTTATGCTACAGTACCAGGTTAGTAAGTTCATGTTAAAAAACATGACACAACCACAACTCTAAAAGAGTACAAGTGGATGAGAAATTTGGAAATATGATCAAATCTAATTTAGGAACAAAAATTACAGAAGGTAGTAATACCAGAAAAAATATTAGTCATTTGGTGGTGTAGACTGGTTGTTTTCAGTTTTTTTATTTCAGATTACTGAGAATTAGATTTATGAATTTAGCTTACTTTAAGAAAAAAAATAATCAATATTCCTTTTTAAGGCTACAGAATAGGAAAAGTAATGATATATTAAACCAATATCAAACAACCTCATGGGAAAGAAATCAAGAAGTGTATTTCTAATTAGTGCTTCAAACTAAATATCTTAAGCCTTAACAATTACAAAATTGGATTGATAAGTTCAGGTTACTAATAAAAAGATAAATTAAGATATTTTTAAATTTAATTCTATAAGTTTTATTCTGACAAAGAAACTAATAAAAGCTATAAACAAAAATACATAATAAGCAGCTGTATTTGCACAGGGAAGTTCTAATTGTTATGAGTAAACAGTGCAAATGCAAAACTAATAAATTTGTATTATATTAATAGTGATCATTCAAACACAACATAAAAGGACTGTTATATAACTGTTTATTAAATTTAAAAACAATGAAATGTTTTCAGGTGTTTCAATCAAATTTGTGGATTACAAAAGGATACACTGTCTGACCAGTGAACACAATGCAAGGATTGTTATTTACAGTTAGATGTTCCAAACAAGTGAGTGAAGACAAGTGAGATATCTGTAAATAAAAAAACAACAAAAGTTCCATTACCACTTTAAGAAAATTGTAGTTGTTTTATGAACTATAACAATACACAATATAGAATAGTTAACAGAAACAATTTGTTTGTTTGTATTTAAGCACAAACCTACACAACGGCCATTTCTGCTCTGCTCATCACGAGTATTAAAAACCCAGTTGCTAGCAGTACAAGTCTGCAGATATATCGCTGTGCTACTGATGGACCAAAAATAAGACATTATATTTCTACTTAAGAAACAATCTTTCCAAGGCATTTCAGACCTAAGTTAGGTGAAGTTCATTTATCAGATAGTGAACCTACTAAGTGTAAGATCACTGTTTTGTATCAATATGCAAAAATATTTTCTTGATTTACGTATTTTCTAATTTTGTAAAATATCTGGAATCTCTCACTAAACAACATGAAACAGACCTTATTTATTATGATAAACAAAGTTATATGGTGTTTTTAAAGAGTCAGGTTTCTTTTTTATAAAAAGAGTCAGGTGGGTTTTTCAATGAATCTTCATATATTCAACTACCATACTGTCCAAGCTGTTTAGCATATGACAACATTTTAAACAAAAAACAAATATCCTGTACTCTAGATGTGACTAAGATTACAGTTATACTAATGCCAATTTAAAAACACAGGTAAATTGAAAAGTTAGCAATGTGTGAAACTATCTTTTACTTTAATATCACAAATGCAAGACCACCATACCCATTTTTGAGCCAATGCCTGAACAAGAAACTTTAATTGAATTTCCTTTGTTATTCAGTTTTTTTTTTATATACTGCTAAACAACCTTAGAAGATTACAAAAGTTTATTTTCGCCACAATTAAATTTATCACTTACATTCATGGAATGTTTTAGATTCAATACGACAATTGATTGCTTTAACATCTCCAAATATTATTGATGACTAATACATTAAAATGATTTACTCACTTCATTTAAGTCTGAAAGATTATTGTCTGCTAAAGACAAGATGCAAATGGATGGAGGTAAGTAAGAAGATGCTCCATGGAGACTGGAAATATGATTTCCATTTAGATGTAAGGTCTACCAGAAGTAAAAAGGAATGTTTTAAAAATAAAGTATTATTTATTTTATTTATTAATGTAGCTATCATAATAACATGTACTTCAAATATATCTTGTATATTTAATATCATTTAAGATTATTTTTTATAAATAAAAATATGAGATACACATCAGTGAATGTGCACAATAAAAAAGAATTAAACCAAATCACTGGTATGCACAGAATAAAATGAAATAAGAGGAAACCCTTAATAGCCACGGCACTTGAAACTCTTTCAGACAGGATTAGAGCAAATTAATCTATAAGACCATAGGCATGATCAAATACATTTATCCAAAAAATTTGTCCTCCTTAGTCGAAAACTGTAATTAGATCACAAATCAGTCAAAAGATGACAGAGCTATGAACTAAAATTTTGTACTTAAAAAAAATCCTTAAGAGCCATACTATTAGTTGCTCATCTGTGGCTACAATACATTTTGGGTTGTAAAAAAATACATAATATAAAATAGTAGAATTTTATTCTTTTATATTGACTCCACACATGCATTTTTATGAATGTCATCATTTTATCTTCACCTTTTTTGCTCATGTACTTTGATGTACTGAACATTTCTTTAATTTTAGCCTCAAAATGTTTTCATTTTTACAAACATGCTTCTTATACTCAAAACACAACTGTTTTATAAAAGTTTACTTGTATTATAAGTGCAAGTATTATGCCAAATCAATGATGCACACCTTATCCATATGCATTAGAGAATATCTAATGTTGAGTGTTTTTATTCTGTCTGTATATAAGTATATCACTATTACATTTAGTAGGTTTAAAAGTTATGACTGAAGAATTTTATCCATGATTTTATGAATAAAGAGCCAAAGAAATATTAAATATTTGTCTTCTATCTTCATAATAAAGATCATTAAATTATACCAGACATCTCAGAATTTATTGCTTAAATTTCACACAAATTTTGTACAGCATTTGCATGAATAAATATCAAAATGTTTGCAACACTTTTCTACTAAGTTAACATATCCATACTTCTAATTGTTTTGTTCCCCTCACCTTCAGTTTCTCAAGATGTGAAATATCCCCCAGGCTTTCAATGTTGTTATCAGACAAGTCCAAATAAATGATATTTCTGTTGTGTTGAAGATTTTGGATTAACTAAAAGAAAAACTTGAGAGCTTTCATACACATCATGAAAGAAAAAGCTGTAAAAACAATAAAAAGTTCAAGGATAAACTTGAACCACCAAAAGGTTTTAGTTATTTCACAAACAGTGTCAAAGGTATACAACCACCTTAATTCTGACAATTCTAAAAAAACATAATCACAAATAATAACCTTTTTCAACCAACTGGTTTGCACATTTGGAAGTACCTGGTTTCATTTACTTTACTGCCAAATATTTGTAAACAGAATGTATAATAATACATGTTCTAGGTGCAAATTTTATATTTCCATGCATGTTTTTTGAAGTTAGAATGAAACATTGAGACTACAGTTTCCAACTAAATCTGGCTGTGGGGTTTTTTGACATATTTGGTGGCATGAATTCTCTACAATGATCCTACATGCACACATATTTAAAGCTGACTTATTAGTGAAACATGATAATCATTTATTCTACCATCAGACTTGGAAAGCTGGAATAATTAAAATCAGTAGCAATTAAAATCATTAATTTTGATAAGATGATTATTTTAAAACTCTCAATCCTAATAGCTTAGAGGCCCAGCATGGCCAGGTGGTTAAGGCACTTGATTCGTAAGTGCCTAGCGTTGCAAGTTCACACCAACATACTCGCCCTTTCAGCTGTGGGGACATTATAATATGATGATCAATCACACTATTTGTTGGTAAAAGAGTAGCCCAAGAGTCGGCAGTGGGAGGTGATGACCAGCTGCCTTTTATCTAGTGTTACACTGCTAAATTAATAACAAGAAATCATAATGGAAATATTTCAATCACTTGGATAATTAGAATAATCAGAAACACTAATTTCTTTTAGTAAGTTTTTTATAACATTAATCAGTCAGTTTACATGACACTAAGTGATCTAATCACTGCTCAGGTTATCAATTATATTTATTAATCACATTAATTGCCCAGCTCTACCTCATACACAGTACACTGCAAAAGTGTCAGGACAAGAGGTCATTTAGTCATTCTTTCCATTTTAAGGAACTAATTCTTCTATGCCATTATAGAATATAAATTTCAACACAATGATAATGCTTCACTGATCCCTATTGATAATTGAATGAACCAGGGTGAGAATACTTACTATTCTTTAGAATTCCCATATACTTGTACCGGACATGTCGTTAGGGTACTGCTTGAAAAACATACTGATCAAATTTGGGGTCTGAAATAACTGTCATGGTGCCACATGCAATGTCTTTACAATGTAGAAAAATGCCAACAAAGGTTAAGCTGAAAATGACCTTATATATTGGGTGCAGTCGAAAAGTTGTTTCTGCTTTATTTTGGTAAAAATGTTAATACTTGTACCAGCTGTCACAAGATACATTTTTACTTCAAGTGGGATTCTCGTAATCACGGAATGTTTAACACTACATATTAAGTTTTGTTGTCATGCTATCTTTGTGTGGAACCCATTCAGGATGGTGAAAAGATGGTGGAGAGTTCAGAGGAATATTATAAACTGAAACTCTGATCATACAGAGATATTCACTACAAGTTGAGCAGAAATGAGTAACTATCATCTTCAGTTTTACCCATACAGTCCATGTGTGGTATGATCCAGAACATGCATGTTTATGAAGGAAAATATTGCAAGGTTATTCACTTACAAGCAATCTTGTGCAAAACCCATTGCAATGGTGACCATTGCAAAGCCCTGGAATATAAAAAAGAATAAACATGACCAAACAGTGTAGATTTCAAGTTAAATAATATATGATTAGCACCACTCTATGGCATGTAATGATTTATAAAGAGAAGGTCCTTGAAAAGAAAAGAATGTATCAATAGAAACTTATTACAGTTGCACCAAAAACTGAAGGTCACAAGCAGAAGATGAAAACTTGACAAAGAAGAAATATGATGTGATGTAGATAATGGAAGACAAATATATTGGGTGCAGTTCATATTCATGATTGTGGAACTTCCTTTCATGGACAGTGAAGATGAAAATTGAGGGGAAAAAAAGATGTGTCTAATCTAATGAGAAGACATCCAGAACAAATTCTGGAAGGAAGAGGACAAGGAGAAATAAGCCAATTGGATAAAAAGTAGGCCCTAATTAGTAAGGGTTAAAAGTGAAAAATCATGAAGGGAGGAAGACTACCAGGTGATAAAGAGTCAGGAATGTGTACCATGGAAGGAAGCTGTACCAGCAATATACCAGCAAAGAGCCCTGACCAGGTACAGAAATCTAACCAGATCTGGTCAAGGGTAAAGATGAGAAATGGAAGGAAGGGAAATAGGCAAAAAGGAGGAGCTACACTCCCAAGCCACTGCGGTTTTTGGGAGGAAGGAATGATCCAGATAAAGAAGAAGACAGATGATAAAGTGTACATAAAACATCAATGAAAAACAAGTCCGACCATCGATGTTCACATGCTAAGAAATGGAAATATGTTTTAAAGGAAAAACAAAACATGAAACACAAGGAAAGTGGTTTAAACAAAGGTAAAATAAAGGAATGATGCACCACATTAACATTTTAATCAGGAAGGGTAGTTTGTCTGAGGGGATGACACACCCTAAAGAAATTTAAGAAATATAGTAAGGGTAGGTGAAGTAAAAACTGAACAGTATCAAGAAAAACAAAAAGTGTGGGATAAAGCCACCTAATAACTCGCAATCAAGGAGCCCGAGGACCATCAGTCAATTTATCAAGTGAGAAATTCCACAACCCAAGTCACAGTACACTGATCAGCAGGAAGTCCAAGTTGTAGATCAAGTGTGAGACACCTTCAATTTGTGCTGATACACCTCCATGGGAAAAGAACATAGGGAACCAGCTAAAAAGAATGCAACTTGATGGGAGAAACTGAATTTCACCATAAATGACTTGATAAAAGCCAGACATGAAGATGCCAGATGTCATGTATGAGATGTGACTGGCAGCTGAAGTTGAAAAAGGAAGGGAGGCAACAAAAGAAGAGAATAGCAGGTACTGTAACCATGGAAACCACAACTGAGCTGGCCAATAAAGAGCAATCAAAAAGGACCTAATAAGGAGTGGTATGGATGAGAGAAAAATAACTAAATAAAGTAATTGAATAGGAGGATAATCATGAAGATATTTGTGGGACCAATCTTGGCTTAAGGCCTCAACAGCCACAACCTGAGGATGAGGGATGGGCAACTTAAAGAGAGGTAATTTGTGACTGAGACTTGTAGCAAATGCATCCACATGGAGGATAACCCACCAACTGCAAAGCTACCTGAAAACAAGGGGATCTAAGGACTATTCTGCAAAATATATCTGGTGGGGGTGATAAAAACAATCCATAACAAGACTAAAAGCACCTGGCACCTGACACACAATGAAATGAATGTATTGTTCATGAGCCTAGTATAAGAGATTCCATGTCTCAAAACACAAATCTCTCAACCAGACAATGTTAAGCAAGAAGAAGTAAGTGATTCAACACCACATGCAGAGCTAAAGTTCAAGAATGTTGATATACAATGTGCTTTACTCCACAGACCAATGGCTTGAAGCTTCCTGATGGTTGACCAATACATCCTAGCACTGCATGGACGCATCCATAAAAAAAAACATAGAACCAAATGTAGGAGAGGAAGTGGCACACACACACTGATGTATGTGCCTTCTCCAACCACTAAAGTAAATCATCTCGCAGGATAAGAGAAAAGGTAATGAGAGCATAAAGAGGATCCCATGCAAAGTTCCAATAATTGGGAAGAGCCCACTTAAGAGATCTCACATGACAAAGAGGGGCCAGTGACTTCACTGAAGACTACATCTCCAAAAGCTATAAAAACTCATAATCAGTAAGTGTTGGAATAAAGAGGTTGTGGCAAATTAACAATTCCATAGAATGAAGTCTTAAAGAAGAAGACTTGGTACAACTGACAGGAGTGTTGAAATGAGCCCCCAAATATCAGATATTTAGTAGGCCTGAGGAAGGACTTTTCCAGTTTGATTAACCAGCCTATTTGAGAAGCCACTGAAAGGAGCTTCCAAGTGAGGATGACAACCTTTATTTCAGAATGGCCTGAAGAAGCCAGTCATCCATGTAATAGTGAAAACTCAACCTCAGAATATGAAGATTTCGAGCAAATGCTTGGACTACCTGAGAGAAAACATGAGTAGCTGAAACAAGCTTAAATGGCAGGACTTGAAATTGATTAACCACCCCAAGATGGACAAACCAAAGATAAGAACAATATCAAGTTAATGTGCAACTCACTACTGAGACCTCTTGTTGGGCATTTCCTACCCTGTTTAGGACTTCTTTTTGGTATGGTCTTGAACTTCTGACCAGCTAGTATTTAAGCTACTTTCATAGTGTTCACATTTTCCCTATTAAATACTAAAAATGTTTTTTATTTTTATTTTCTCTTTTCTTATTTTCATCTTTTTCATCTAACAATGCAAAATGTATATTTTTCTTTTTGTTCATTGGCCTTAAGATTTTGGCCAGCAGTGTATGATCTCAAGGAAAAAGGAAAGAAACAGGGAAAGGAAATGGAAAAAAAAAAGGGGATTACAAATCCATCTAATAAAACCTGAAGAACCTATTGATCCTCAATGAAGGAATGCCAGAGATGAAGAAAATCAGCAAGCCAAGCTCTCACTGAGTAGTCACCTGTATTGCTGGCGATATTAGGTTTTTCATCAAAAAATAGAAGAGGCACTCCAAGAAGAAAGGACAGGTAAGAGTTGGGAAGGGGAAGGAACAGGAAATGGTAATAGGTGTCATATGGGACTTTGACTGAGATAAACAAGCAACAATATTGGTAAGGGTAGATTGTTGTTAAACAGATGTCACCAAGGCTTTAAGTGTTTCCAGGATCTTGTCAAAAATGTACCACTGCAGAAATGGGGCCATGCGTAAATCCCGAAGATAAGCCAATGGTAAATGAAACCCAAGCTAAAATCGCATACCTAGAAGATTCCAACAACAGGAAAACCATGACTAGCCCGTGTAACATTTGATTTTCCACAGAAAAATCTATCATTGGGTCACCCACACCTAAGGCCTGAAAAAGAACACTGGTCACTGGTGTAACCCCTAAAGTGGTAAAAAAAACTTCAAAATTCACAGTGACAAAGAATCCACCAAATTGTGTGGTGACAAAATAACAATGCAACTGAAACCAACTGATAAAATTTTAAAGTTAAGAAACCGTCTAAATGAAAACTAAATAAATTAAAGAAAATCACTTTGTGAAAAAAACTTAAGTCAAACATGAAATATTAAACAAACAAGAAGTGTGTCTAAATATAAGCACAGCCACACAAGAAGTGATGGTTCAGCAGAGGAAGTCTCATGCACCACATGTGCATGTCCTGTTACTATTGGTGGTGAAGTGATGCATGTTGATTTGCATGAGACACACACTGGAATGTTTAAATTTCAGTAGGGAGGAGCAGAAGGCTTATGGCATGTGCAGAGAAAAGGTTTGCATATAAAGTGTAGCACTGAATAAGAAGAGCTAATTTTGTGAGAGGAGGTAAGTACTGTATCAGGAATCACCTTTCTCCAAGACTGACTCAATAAAGGTTTCATAAATTCTGACACATCTTTAGTAAAAAATACTTTATTTAAAACCCTGTTGTTTAGTGTACAACAGACTTTTATTGTTTACTAAAAGCTTGCCAAATTTGTTGAAGATGTACTAGTAAATTTAAAATTACAGTAAGCATTACTATGTAGTTTTACAAATATTGGTGTTGGTCGAATGGATCAACCCCATGTACAAATTGTTAATGGATCTAACTATTACACATATAATTTTATAAAATTAACCAATAACTATACATCAAATGATGACTCAGAATTGAAAAACTCAATACCTCATTCACATTAATAATGCAATCTCAATAAGCAGAATAGATATTTATTTATAGAAATACAAATTAATGTCATCAAACTTCAGGGAATCTTAATACAACTGAACAAAATAGGAAAATAATTAAAGGAAAATATGTTAAAAAAATGAGAGCAGTTCAGTGAAAGTTATTTGGCATCCAAAAAGAATAAAGGTTAATTTTATTAAACTATTCCATTACGTGTAGTTTTTTTTTCCCACCAACATAAATATTTGCTCTATGTATCAGAAAAAACAATAAACTGAAATCAAAGAGCTTTCAGTTTTCATTCAAACTAAGAAAACTTTAAAAATACTAAAGAATGTATAATTACCATAGTTCAACATTTTCCATGACCCAACATTAGTTTAAGGTATAACAAGGGAAAGGCTCAAATAATTTCTGTACATGTTCTCACATTCAGATCAGATTACCAATTTATCACCTTAAAATTATCTATCAGTGATTAGAATATTTTTTGTAAAATAAAAAAAACCTGATAAAGTTCCACCTTTTGTTTTAAACTATTTGTAACTGACTAGACTCACCTTGATTTTATTACCTGCCAAGTCAAGCCATGTTAAGCTGTGGAGTTCCTTTAAACCTAAAAAATGTATACATTAAGTATGTATACTGTGAATAAAATACTATTATTGATTAAAAGAGTTCAGTTACTTTTGTGTAAACAAGTTTTAAGATGAAGATCACTTAAAATTAATTCAAAACACTATTTACTAAGAAACTCTTTAGAATTTATTTTCAAATGTAGGTTATCAAACCATCAATGAAGAAAGTCTTTCATAAGCAGTTACTTAGAAGATGACATATGAAGACTATAAAAATATTATCTAGCATTCATTATAATTAACCTAATGCCATACAATTAGATACTCTATGAATTGCTGGCTATACACTATCAGATGACTGTGTCACTGCAAGTGATGTCTTGACAAATAACCTTTAGTGAGTTATTAAAAATGTATGTTGGGCTTAAATTACAGCTAAAGTGTTCTCATTAAAACATTTTATTTTGAATTTTGTTACTCTTATTGCTGATATCTAACTAAAATAGGTTAAAAACAGCTAATATCTAGCTCATAAATAAAATTATTAGAATTTGTTCATTCATCATTTGGGTATCCTAGCCAGTAACACTATTTATAGCCATACTGCCAGTGATATCTCAAAACATTTGGTCAACTTACAATATATAGGTTAGTTCTGAGTTAAAGTATTAGGCTAATAATGCAAAATAATCTTTATGATAAGAATTTAAAAGTAAACAAATAAATATGAGATCTTTATACTGAATGTTTAGCCAATACTGTAAATGAGAGTAACATTAAAAAAGAATAAAATACAAGTTACAAAATACATTGTAGTATAATGTATTTGGAATATTTGAATTTGGAAATAAAAAGTTTATAACTTCAAAATGATGCTTCTGTTTTACTGAATATCTTAACCTGAAGATTTGATTAACAATTCCTGTATCTAAATTCCAGTAATGCGTTTGGTTTGAAGTTAAAACCCTTTTTCTGTCACAGTTTGCACTGTTAAGGAAACCTTAATATATTTCAGTAACATAATATCATAAGTATTTCTCTAAGTGTAAATAATGCACAAAACCTTAGTTACAGTTATCTTATTATGGTTTGTTATGAAGAATAATAATATATCTCCACATATTGTTACCACTCCACAAATACTCCCCATATTTTCCAAAAAACATAGTGGCTGAATAGTGCACATATGTTGTCAAGTAGAGAATATATAGCTTATAAAAATTTGTTTAATGTGAAACTATGATAATTTAGTAACACCATCTTGAAGAGATTTGTTTACTACAATATTAATTTATTAGATAATTTCAAAACTTCTGGTGCAAGATTTTAATTTTCACTTTATGTTCAATAGGTTTACTAATGATGATAAACAGATTAAACTAGTTTTTTTTATTTGATAAATGGAGGAGTTATCCTTACAAGCCATGAAAGTGGTAGGGAAGAATAAACAATCTGGAAAAAGAAGAAACATGTAGAGGGACAAAGTGTATGTGAATCATCAATGGTAAACAAACAGGCCTCCAAAATTCACAGGTGAGTTGGAGAGGAAAGGAAGACACAAGGGAAAGTGCAACAAGGATCATTGAGAGAGTGGTTAGAATGTAGGCAAAGTGCAACAGTGCAGGACCACATTAATATCCCCATCCAGAAGGGCAGCCTGCTTCAATGGACAACAAATCCAATACATTCATAGGCAAAGTACAGAAGAAGTTCAAACTTGTGGGAATGGGAAAAACAAAAGTTTTGGGACATGACTACCTGATAATCCAAGAGTGAGGAGGTAGACAACCCCCTATTTGAAAGTGAAGAGAGGAAATCTCCATGATGAAGAACAGTGGGTTGATCAGAGAAAACCCTGGTCTCAGAAACCAATAACTGAAAATTTTCATTTGTGTTAAGAAAATTTCATACAGAAATGGCAAGTGAAACAAGCCAGAGAAGAGGCTAGCTGTCTAGGAAATGCTGGTACACTTTGCCAATGACCAGAGGAAACCTGGGCATAAAGACAGAGAACAGGAAAGTCTGGATGAAACACCAGTGACTGAAGGTGGGAAGGACAGAGACAGAGGGAATGGTAATGGACGAGGATGGAGGAGCAGGAGAAGTCACAGAAACAACAGATGAGACAGCTGGGCAAGAGCTATCAAAAGTATTGAACATGGTGTTACAGATGAATGAAATCACCTGGTAAAGAAGAACAGGAAGATAGACAAATGTAGAGATCCAATCCTGGATGAAAACAACTAATCAGAACAAGAAAATAAGAAACTAGAAACCAAAACCAAGGCAATTTGTGGTCAAGAGATGTAGCAAAAGCCACAATGTGAGGAGTATCCCACTGAAGTCAAAGCCACTAAAAAACAAAAGAATCAAGAGACCATTCTACTGGATAAATATTGTTTGGACAAGAATTCAATCTACTACAAAAGTGAACACACAAGGAACATGACACACAACAGGAATATCAAGAGTGTAGGCCGGCCAATGTATAAATGCAGAAGGATGGAGAGCTAGTGCAACCCTGGTGATTGAGATAAGCAACCACTAAATAAACACCAGAATACATCATTACTAGTGGAGAAAAATGAATCAAAATACAATCTACAGCAAGAAGCTCCAGGGCCTTGATAGGATAACACCTCATGGTTGGAGATAAAAAATCCCAAATCTTCCTGTTGGTCAATCCACATCCCTCATCCCTGAAAGGATGCACGCATGAAATGTGGAAAATTGAATGATGAGGAGGAAGTGGGACACCTACTGACATGTAAGTCGTATCTAACCACCAATGCTAATCCATGACAAGATTAGGAAGAAAGGTAATAAAAGCCAACAAAGGATCCCTGTGAAATTCCACTAGTTGTGAAAAACCTACAAAAGAGCCTGATGTAAGGTGTTAAGGGCTACCATGGAAGATCCCATCCCCAAATGCAACAGAACTTCACAAGCTGTAATTAAACTGAAAACCCATCACACAAAGGTGAAGAGGAGAAGGACAGGCCTGATTAAAATATGTGCAGAAAAAAACATCTAAATGGACAAAATAATGAATAGATTGCAATAAGGGCTTCTCCAATTTGATTAACAGCCCATTATATCCACCTCCAGGAGCAGCTGAAAAGGTTAATAGGTGGATTGTTCAGAACGAACAAACAGTAACCAAGTGAACAGAGAAAGTGCAACCCAAGTGCATATGATTAATGAACAAATTGCTCTGAATACTCAAAACTCATACAGGGCTTAAGAAATCTGAAGGACAGTGTGAAAAACAGTGAAACTACCTTGTGGAAAATAAAGTAAAGAAATATAAAAAAATGTAAATAAGTGTTCATGACATTCCTCTTTTGACATCAATACACCTGGAGAAAAACCAATCTAAGAGTGAGAAAAGACTCCAAGGTATAACGGGGGAAGATTGAAAATTCAAATGAGGTGGGACAGACTTAGTACAGGCTGCCATGACGACAACAAATAGCCTGGAATATAAGGTTGGAGATAGATGAAGAGCAAGTGCAATGGCCTGTAGAGACAGAAAGTGTTGTCCCACCCTGAACAGACACAAGCTGATGGCAGGATCCCAAGTCATAGGAAAGGCAAAAGAGTACCAGGTATAAAAGAGGTGGGGAAAAAATATTAGGACAAGTCCCTCTGATAAAACGCAAAGAGCCCATGAAACTGTAGTGAAAGATAACTTAATGGTAATAATAATATATAGTCAAGCTCTCACTGGACCAGAACCCTCTGGTTAGTCTGCAATACTGTTGGCAACATGCCCATCAATAATGAATAAAACAACAAGACGAGAAACCTCTAAAAGGGGGTCAAGGACAGGTAGATCAGGACCAAGACAGGAAAAGTTTTATTATTAAGTATAAAGCTATCTGCTCTGTCCACCATGAGTATCAAAATCCAGTTTCTAGCAGTATAAGTCAACAGCCATAGCTGTGCCACTGGGAGGGCAATGGGAAAATAACTGGGGTGTGTCATGGCTCAAACTGTAACAAACATGCAACCAAAGAGGAAAGGGTTGAGTGTTGACACGCAGATTACACACAAGATTTCAAAGCCTCAGACACATAATCAAAAACATTTTGCCAAAGAAAAAATACAGAAATCCCAAAAAGAAAGTGGTGACAAATGTACCCAGGACAAGGCCACACTGTGACCCAGAAAATCCCAACTACAGTGAAACTATGTGTGTAAAGTGACAGCTTAAAACAACAAATGAGCCAGTAGGAGGTAAAAGGAATCATATTAAATGAGTAATTGGATAAAACATAATATACCTGAGAAATCCTGTTGCAAAATGCCATATTAGACCTGGCTGTTTCAGCAGTAGTGGTGAAAAACATGGCAAAATCTGGTGGTGTAAAAAAGTGATCAAATCTTCATCAGACTGAACATGTTCAAAGTGTTCAGGAAGAGAAAATTAAATTAATCCATATAATGATCACCCTCACAATGGATAATAACACACAAATCCAACAATGAGTCTTCCCCACCTGCAGCCCAGTAACAGTGCTATAGATATAAAACCTGAAGTGGGAACACAAACCTCAGAATTCATTGTAGAAATATGTATATCAAATGAAAATATTTGATGTAAAATATGTGTGAGGAAAACAAAAGAGAAGAGAGAAGTTAGAGTTCAGTAGAATTGAACAGAAGGAGTCACATATATCATGAAAGTATGTTGTACTCTTATTTCTAGAGGGTTGACATGATGATTTGTATGAGATACTTTAGAAAGAGTCAAATCTAATGGAGAGGAGATAGAAAGTTTGTGGCCAATGTAATTTTATGCATATAGAGGGCAGCACTGAACAGCAGTAACTATGTGAGGGAAAGTAATATACCATATCAGAAATGACAGTTCCTTTTTTCTTGCTTGTACATGACCTGCTTTTATAAAACTAACATCACTTTTGGAATACTTTCATAACCACTTTATTAAATACAGATAAATCTAATACATATATATTAATATTTAAACCAAACTGTTCATGAAATATTAAGGAAACTTTAATATTTTATTCTAAGTCACAATTCATGCAGATCAACTGAAACACAAACTAATGATCTAATCACTTGGCCACATCCAGATCAATTATGTTCAATTTGAAAATTTAAACACTTCCATCATTTAAAAACAAAATATATAATTCTTTGCTTCAAGCTCAAGATTTAGCTTAGAGTGGAATACAAATATTTCAAAACAATATATGGATCTAAAATAATGAAATAAAATTTGTTTCTTACCTTCAATTGAAATAATATTGTTATGGGAAAGGCTCAAACTGATAAGATAATGGAGTTTTGAAACACCATACATTCTGGTGAGACAGTTATTTTTTGCAGAAAGCTTGCAATGAAAGAAAATAATATTACACCTTTTAACTAGACAAAGAAATACAACTTACAGTAGAATATTACCTATGAAAAATACTTAAACAGACAAAGAAATGTTAAAACTATTTCAAATTTTTTGCTTATATATAATATACTTTAACAATATTTAAAAATAAGCTTAACTTGATATACATATGGGCTGAATGACCAAATAACAGGCTCCAAATTCAGGATTATTGATCCCAGTTTAGAAATACTTATTGGAAAGAGAGCAACCTATTAGCAGCATCCACAGCTGAAATGGGTAAATTTAATTAAATTGTGGAACTGATTGATACTTCTATAATGTATCGACAGCTGAGAGTGCAACTTGGTACATGAACCACTAGGCCACACTCATCCCAATTAAGTTTCTTTTAAAGAATTAAAACATTTTATCATTAAATAAGCTTAATCTTAAGATGTATGATGCCTAACATTGCAGTTACTGTTAAAATTAATGCTACATATTAACTGTGAAAACTTTTACGATTTTCATTTTGAATTTGCAATTTATGGGAGAACAAGCCTTAAAACTGTCCTGTATGAATATCTTAGCAGATGCTGATTTCTTAAGATTCATTTCCAGTACCTTAGTGTTAGTGAACTGCATTGTTTAATATGTCCCAGCCCATAGATAACATACAAGTTGGTTAACAATGTAAAAAATATATTATACTTAAACACAGAACTAACCAAAGAAACTAATGACATAGGTTTAATTTTCATGACTGAGTAATAAAACTAACAAAAATTGTTGATTTTTTATTGTGTATGGTTTATTAATTTTTCCAAACTGCCATACAAGTAGAATTGGGTGTTTGACCAATCTAAGAAATTAAACTGGTCAACTGACCATCACACTATGCTGAAATACTGTCAAATAGTACTTTATTCTTATGGCAAAGGAAATAAAAAAACTGATATTTAAATATTTTATTTTTTGTCCATCTCTTAAGGGGTGTGAACTTCATACTAATCAATGATCAGAACACAGAATTTAAAGCTGTATTTTGCCCATTGCACAAACAGTTTTTATCCATATTTTGATTTATTGCTAAAAACAATTCACACTGTGTAGATTTCTAGGGAGCCATACAAGTTGCTTAAATTCTAATAGCTAAATGTTAAAAATAATAAAATATACAACTGAATGCAAATGTGGAGAGTTTAAATATAAAATGTGGTATATATGATTCCTGTCAAAATCGAGTTGCTAATGGTACTGTTTTAATTGTGTTTGCTGTTAAATAAAAGTAAAAACCCAAATGTTTTATTTGTCTTATTGTGTGTGTTTTGTGGAACAGGAAGGAGGTAAACAGGTTTTTAAGGACAAGCATATTTTTATAGCATTCTGTCCCTTGATTAAGGAAGTTCTTTCCAAAGAACCCAAAACTTTGCTTACTACTAATGTGAAAACTTTGCAAATTATTTGAAAATCTTTTATTCTGTGATAATCTGCTCTTCAAGTTCAACTTTTAGTTAAAAACTATATATATAGACACCCACACACACCAAAGCTTCAAATTAAACAATAAACACAACTGTGATTCTGTGTTTTTCCTCTAGACAGTCTAATTATTTAAGTTTTATTTATGCTAAGTATAAAAAATATATCCTCAGGTAACACTGTAACAATGGTGATAAAACTTTATTTATTATGACTTTTTTACATTCAGTTTATTTACAACAATATGTAAATATTTATTTTTCATATTTCTAAGATGTAGAACACCAAAAATTAGTGCTAATTGAAACAAAAACACTCACATGGTTGGTCATGCTGTAATACTAAGTGTTTGAAATCACTAATCAAATTGTATTAATATAATAATCATTTGAAAAACATGAGATAAAATAAGCACTTTTACCAAATACAAAAAAATTAATAATAACTTTAAGGTCTATTACTCAAAAGTATTTAGAACCACTGCATTAAAATTTGCAAAAGTTGTTCAGTATTTAATGATTAGGGCTAAACTGAGTTAAAGCTAATGTTATTGCAGTGGTGAACAAGTTTATCTTAGAAAAAGCAAGTTGAGGGAAAAAACAAAACAAAAACTAGGATGAAAATTTCTAAGGAAAAACTGAATACTTTTCTACTGGAAATAGTTTTATTCATCAGTTAGGGCATTAGAGAAATTTATTTGTAGAACATCATAAAAAAATAAATTTTGTTAGAAATAAATGACCTGGACCTTGTATTTATTTTCCCCACATAACAAAAACAAGAACCCACAAATTAAAGAAACTTAATTCAAATAATAGTTTTTAACACTAATAGGGGACATTTTAACAGACACAGTATGAAGAAACAACACTCAACAACTGTCTGTTGTTCATTAACAAATAACAGAATAATTACTGCTTTAATGGAGGAACATTTATTTCTTTTAAGGAAGGTCACTTTAAAGCAGTTACAAGGATGAAAAATGTTATACTCTCCTATAATATTTAAATAAGTAAACCAAACTGTTAAAAACTTTTTTGTATTAAAATACTATGACTACCTTTTCTAAATCTGGAAAACAGTCAAGATGCTCTAGTTTTAGCAATTCATTGTTGTCCAGAATTAATTTTTGTATGCCAATTCCATCCCGCTTTTCCAGTTTTTTCAGACCATTTTTTGACAAGTCCAAGGTATGTTTATCTAAGGAAAAAAACATCTCATTAAATAAATAAATGTTGTTATATAGTACGAGTATTTTATGTTTTTATAATACAATAAAAGTTAAATCTAATTGAATATACAATTTTTTTAAAAATGAGATTTGAGCTTTTATGTTTTTATAATGTGATAAAACTTGAATAAAATTCTAGTTTAACTCATGTAGCAAAAACAAATAGTCCAAAACCATTTTTTGTTAATAAACAGATAAATGTTTATTTAAGAACCATTTTAAAGTTAAAAAGAAATGCAATGTAATAAATCACGCCAAGAAATAAGCAAGCATACACTGAAACATTACTAGTATATACACACACACACACATTTATATTGAGTTAATATACTGATGTATTGTATCTAGAATTTGAAAAGTAGAAAAATCTGATAATCAATTGTTCTTACACGAAACTTATATGGTTGTATAACACTAATTTTGATTAACTGATTGTTTTTACCAGTTGTAACACTAACCAGTAAAGCTAAACAGTCTTGAATGAATCAAAATTAGTAATGATAAATCATAATGGCAACAATTCAAATTACTTGGATAGATGGAATAATCAAAATCAATAAAAACTGAAAAAAACTAATTTCAATTAGTTGACTACTATTAGTACTAATTGCAATTAGTGATTTATTAAATCAATTTTTTACATGACACTAACTGATATTACTAAACATGAAATGTAATTGATTTTATCAATTAATCACTCAGTTTTATTACTTAAAGTTGAACATTTACCTTTTTACTGACTTATACCTGGTTGTAAATATATCTAAAGCTTGAGAATGACTGCTAATATAAAATGTAAATAACCAAATGAAAACTCAAATTAGGTGTTTTTGTATCACCTATTGATATTTGTAACAAGCTATGATCACTATTGACAGTTGATCCATGATCACTATTGATCAATCATGGAAATGACACTTCATTTTTTGTTCTGAATCTGATGAGTTGTCTTAATTCTGTTTCTTCTGGCAGTAGCATCCATGATACCACCCATTCTTTTCTTGTTTCTTACTAGCACTATCCCTATAAACAACCCCAGCTGCTTTATGTTGAGATTTCCACTGTTGCCTGCTGATCATGGATATGCACTTCTTTGCAATGTATCCAATTTTATAACAAACAACCTCTGTCAACTTTGATAAAACTCTTGCTTCTGGTCAACCAACACTGGTTTCAATTTTACCTCAATATTCTTAGACTTGCCAGTTATACTGCATCTATAGGCTTCCATATACTGTTCTGACAACTTGATCACTTCTTCCACATCCTTTGGAGCTATCTTCTTAAGAAACAAAGTCTCATCAGCTGAACACGTGGTCATGAACTGTTCATATTAATAGATCTGCCACTTCCTCAAAACTATTTTCACACTTGATCATATCAATCCATGTGGTGAAGCATTTCCATAGACATGCCACAATCTGAAATACAATTTCTTCAGTGTCAGGTTTGACAAAAACCTTTTTCAGTAAATTTCTATCATTTCAGCAAAGCCACTTTTAAACTATCAAATTCCATGGCATCTTCTGACATCATGCCTGCTTATACTTATAGTCCTCTTCCTGTGAGAAGCGAGCTGAGACAGGTTGTTCAGTCATTTTTGTACCAGTTCCAACTTTGAGTAAATCCTTCATAACTCTCAAAAAAAGCATCCATGCCGTCTTTCTAGTAATCAAATTTTGGCAGTTTGGGTTGGCTGTCCTTAACTCCATTCTCAATTGTGGGTCCTTCAGTTCTTATCATATTTCCAGTTTTTCCTTTCTCTCCTTTTCTTCTTTTAGTCTTTTGTCCTCTCTTTTCTACCTATGCTTTTCTCTCTCTAGTTTTTGTTATTTAACATCTTGTAGTTCACTGTCTTCTAACCTGAGATACACTTTCTATCCATTTATCAAAATCTGATAGTTATATAACATGATTGTAATCTCCATACTATGTGCACTATTACCACTGTTGAACATATATAGGCCTTACTTATCTAGTGTTGTTCATGTTTTTTTCAACAGCCATTTTTCACTTTATAATCCTGGCTGGCTCACCAGTTGTCAGTAAACTTACCTTTTAAAGGTATGTGAGTAAATACATATACAGGTGTGTTGAGCTAAGGATTCTTCTTCAGAAGGTGTCTTTGAGTTGTTGGAAGTAAGTTAAAAAAAATAAACAGCATACACTCCACTTAATGTATATTAAGAACAAGTTAAAAATTCCTTACACTATGGAGGTCATAGTTATATATTAATACACAATATAGTTTTCTTCTTGTCAAAAGTCCACTTAGGCCTATTCAACTGCTTTAGAATTGACATGAAGTACTTTTCTCTGTTTATATCACCAGACTATCTGTGTATAGTTTACTTAAACTATCACTGAGTTACCATGATTGTATCCTACACTTCAAAAATAATCAGCTCATTTATCATATTTCCATGAATCATCTGCCTTTTTGTCAACGTCCACACAGGTTCAGTTACCTTAGATCAGCCTTTGATGAAACAACTTATTCTCCTTATATCTTACAAAATATTCAATCTCACTCTAACATATCAACCATTAGGTCTTTCACTCCCATGATGATTAACTTTGCATTTGAACTTCTCCTTCCCATGATTTTACTTTCTTCTGTTTTTTTTAACCTGCTTGCCACAATTTACATGTCTGTCACTTTAGACCTTCTATAAACTCCCATATCCTCAATATCAAGGGACTGCATGTAATGTTCGATAGCTGAGATATCAACAAGTTATAAACACAATGTCTGATTCTTAATAAGTTATGTAATAAAACTTATCATAACTATTGCCTTTAAAATAATTACTTTTAACTACCTTCTTTTGGAAAAACTAAATCATCATGAAAGATTCATTTCAAAAAATAAATGAATTAATAACATCCACAATAAAATCTTTTACATCTAACATACATATTTCATAATTTTTTATGTTGTTTACGCAGTCAGTGAAATTGACCAAACCAATACAGTTATAATAGTGAAAATAACAAATAAAATTTAAAGTTTTCCAAAAAGAACAAGTTTAATGATTAACTGGAGATTGTTAAGAAGTTATAAGGATTTCACATGTGAATTTTGACAATTTTCTAATACATAAAAGTCTCTTTAACCTTAAAATCAAAATTACTTTGCATATTGGATAGTCAATACTAAAAAAAAAAAAGCATTAGCAAATCATTGCATAAAAAATAATAAATTTTTAACAAAAAAAATTATATTTAATGTACTAAAGCCTTGTAATGGTTACTGACAATCTGCAAAATTTTATGATGATATATTTCCTGTGTTAACAAAATGGTTACAAGTTCGGTCCCTTGGACCAAGCCAAGAGTGACAATTAAAAGCATGCTTGAAACAAAAGACTAATCCCCATGTGATTTTTACTGAAAATGAAATTTATGATATTAATAATTTCTCTACTAACAAAATGTGCTATATTCAATAGGGTATACATGAGGAACTTACATCAACAGTTGTTTTGATCAGTGCTCATGCCTAAGCAACCTCCAAAACTAATGGTTTGCTGCTGTAACTAATATTTCATAGATGCAGTTACAAAATAGTTCAGACATAAAGTTATCTGAGAAAGCCCTCAGTTGGGTTGTATGTTCAGAGCAAAATTCATGCTTCCAACTGCATTCAGTATCACTTTCCTTAATGTATGTACTGTATGTTAACATAAAATAAACTTAATAACAAATTGAAAATTCATAATCTTATGGTTCATTCATTATACTTCAGAAAGTTGACATTTTTTTTCATGACCAGCAGGCTTGTGGTTTCAGGTTTAGTGTACAATATCTACTGATATAAACATAAGAATTTTTTCATAATAATGAAATAATTTGCACATGTAACTTTAAAATAGCGTGTGTGTAATGCATGTCTAGTAGTAACTGTTAAATCTGATTATACATCTTGTTTAGAAAAACTGTACATGAAACACAATTTAAAAGTTTTGTAAGGCAACCACTCACCTTAGATCATCCCAGGCAGCCCTAACCTGAACCCATTCCATTAAGCCAATATAACGTTTTAGATAAGAGTACAAATCTATACACAATATTTCAAGAAGTTTTGAGTATGTATCCAAGTAATACATTAATTTTTGGAAAAAACAATGAATGAATGGCTAAGTCAAATCAGACTTATATATTGGTGCCCAAAATAGCATTACCCTTCATTTGCTCAGAACGGCTCCAGCAGATAAATTAGGCATAAAACTTTTGGAAAAATCCGAGTCAACTTTTGCCCAGAAATGACCATCATTCAACAAGTAAGTTACACAAATTAAAATAAAAACAAATGAATAAGTAGTTAATTAAGAAAATTGTTTTATATTAATTTAAATGAAGGCAAATTTTATTAAGTTGCAAAAAAATTAAATAAATAAAATGGTTCTCTTAAATTCCAAAGAAAAAGTTTATAAACTAACAAAAATATAATAATTATTTAATATTTCAAAGAAATATATATATATAACAATTAATCTCTAAATAATTTTTTTTTATTAAGAATGTTTTTGATGCAGCAATGTGAAGTATCCCTACTTTCAAAAATTTCTCCTTGTTGCCACCTAATTTAACTCTGTTTTGGAATGTTAGCTAGACCTATGAATTACACTGCCCAGAAGGGGAATTTTCCATTCAACCAACTCTAAGTGGCCCTATGTATCCCAGGATACCAACAGACCATGAAAGTTAAGTGAGGCTAGGGCAATATGAGAAGCCATATAATAAGGGAGAAATACAACATGTTTAGGGATGAAACATCCTAGACCTGCATTCTAAAGATAGCACTTCACCCAGTTGTTAGGAACACAAGAGAAGCCACTGAATGACAAACTTTTAGGGATGCAACAAGAACAAAATCAAAAAGGGTCTATTCCCTGAATGGAAGTTCTGGACTGGAAGGATAAGAAGGGATGTAGTTGAATGTTAAAAGATGTCATAGACTAGTGCAGTTCAAATTATTATATGTTAGAGTGAGAGGTCATTCATAAGCTTTGGGGATACACACATTTTCTGCAGTGTAGAGAACTACTTATTTTGTTCCATAGAGAAGCTAGAAGTGCAACATGAAAAAAGTCTTTAGCATTTCCATACTCTACCATTTGATGTTGCAGTGATTTTTTTACATTTTCATTAAATGCCTAAGCAAACTTTCTTTGTTGGAAGATCTTTTTTCAAGAATCATAGTATTTTTCCTGCCTTTATTTTGACTGTTCATTATAATACTGGCAGTTTTAGGTACATGCAACCCATGCAATTGCATGGGGCCCCAAGGCAATGATGCCCCAACCATAATGGCTGTGACCTTGCATGTTTAAAAAACCTGGCAACAGATTAAAATTAACATTCAGATTCCTACATGCCAAACTATCACATATGACACTTAACCTTTAACTATTTCTCAAATCCTTAAAGTAGTCTTGTTCTTATGAATATGTTTACTAAAGAGCAATTTTGCACTACCCTTGTTTTCTTACAGATGCATGCCAGTTTTGGCTCCCTTGAAAAATATATGCCTATTGGTATAATATAAATTTGAAAGACAAGAGACCTGGTGGTCCATCAAGGCTGTTTCCATTAACTAATTGAACTATGCTTCTGTGTCCTAACTGTTCCAGAAAAATATTTATGTCATCCTTATTTCATTAAGGTAAGATAGTCTCTTAGATTCTTGTTCCTTCTGATTAATCTTCAAAGTTTCTTTCTTGTATTTAGGACTATCATCCTTGATACTTAATTACACTTAAGGCAGCCCAAATACAAGTTTCTTCTTCTATGTCATTTCTGGGTTAAGTTATAAATTTGTGCAATTATTTGCTTACTGATGTGGTATGTAGAGGTAATCCAAATTATTTTATGTACATTAATATAAATATAGGTGTGAGGTTTATATTTAAACTATTTTTCTAAAATCTTATTTTTTTCATTAGGAGTTGTCTAAGTCATGACTTCCTATCACCTGATTTTATTTTTCTAAACTATATTTTTAGAATCAATTTTACAATAACACTTTTCTGTAAACTTTTAATAGGCAGGATTACATGTAACTTGTAAACCAGAAAAAAAACAACATGAACAAGATGGAACTAAAATTCATACTGATTACTGTAAGGAATCATCAAGTACCAACTACAAAAATGTAAACAGTGTTTTGGTCTGATAAACTATTATTCTACAAACTATATATTACATTTCTTATACATTTTGGTTTCTATTCCCTGTAAATATTATCACAGCCAAAAAGACCTACTCACATTTTGATGTCATTATGTGAATTAATATCTAAATTAATTATTCTTTAGAACTTTATATTAATATCGTGCAAGTAACCGTGTTGTAGAAGATTTGACTTGTACTAGTTGTGGCTAAGAATTCATATCTAATTTCTTCACATTATACATACAGCAGTGAATACAACTTATTGATTGTTACAGTATTCCCTACCAGGTTTTACACTTCTCGACAGTAATGGATCTCAATCCATAACACGTTTTCTTTCATTCATCAACTACAATTTATTGACAGAAACTAGTAGTACTACTATCACTACCAGTAACTTAAGTAAGGCTATGAACCGATAGTAATATGTTCACCAAAGGCATTTGGCAATATCAAGTTGTCAGAGGTACTAGACGTGATCTTTACATTAAAAACGAACTTTAGCTAACTTATACCAAAAATGTTAAAATTATTTATCAAATTAGGCCTACGTCACCAATAAAACGCATACAGTCACTAGTCGATACACTCTACAGTATTGAACTTTAGTTTGACGAGCATACAAATTAATATTTCTACCTTATACTAAAAGTTAAATATACACATATATGATATATATATGTAAATAATAAAAAAAAGTCATACTATTTCTGACTACTCTAAATGAATTAGCAAGAATGTAACAGAAAACAATGGCAATCAACAAACATATATAATAAAATTAAATCGCTTACCATCGTCGGCCATTTTCAAACTTCCGCCAGGACTACATTGATCACTTGCCTCATAGTTTCCAAAAAACATATAAAATACACATCAGAAAAATAATCGTGGTTTTGAACACAACCAATAAATATTTTTAAAAATGTTTCTAAACCTAACGTTTTATAATAGTTATGACCAAAAAATAAAGCACTCGGAAATTTATTTAGTTATAAATTAGTTTTATGTTTTTCATTCTTGTACTTTGCAAACATAATTTGTACAGTTACAGATATTTAAATTAACTATATAATATTTTTTTTTAAAAACAGGAGATTAGAAATCGTTACTGAACATCTTTTTTTTTTTGGAATTTCGCACAAAGCTACTCGAGGGCTATCTGTGCTAGCCGTCCCTAATTTAGCAGTGTAAGACTAGAGGGAAGGCAGCTAGTCATCACCACCCACCGCCAACTCTTGGGCTACTCTTTTACCAACGAAAAGTGGGATTGACCGTCACATTATAACGCCCCCACGACTGGGAGGGCGAGCATGTTTAGCGCGACGCGGGCGCGAACCCGCGACTCTCGGATTACGAGTCGCGCGCCTTACGCTCTTGGCCATGCCGGGCCCATCGTTACTGAACATCATCAGAATATTCAAATGGCTAAATATAGCAATCAACATATAACGTAGGGCAATATTGACAGAACTTGCTTAAGAGAGAGCTGGATAAACATTTGAATGATACGACCTCCGTTGAGTTTCCTTCGTACTTGTATCTTATTTTGACCGAAATGTTCATTGTTGTTTATCTAATGTAATGTTGTACAGTGGGCCTGGCATGGCCAAGCGCGTAAAGCGTGCGACTCGTAATCCGAGGGTTGCGGGTTCGCGCCCGCGTCGCGCCAAACATGCTCGCCCTCCCAGCCGTGGGGGCGTTATAATTTTACAATCAATCCCACTATTCGTTGGTAACAGATTAGCCCAAGAGTTGGCGGTGGGTGATGATGACTAGCTGCCTTCCCTCTAGTCTTACACTACTAAATTAGGGACGGCTCGGTGCAGTGGGCTAACAACCTACTCACTTAAATACCTGTTGAAGAATCCGCAAGCGATTGCGGCCCTATGTTTCTTGATGAAATCTAATGGTGATAACTAACTAAACTAATGTTGTACAGTACAGGGCAAAAGTGTTAAGAAAAAAGAACATTTTGTCATTCTTTACATTTTATAGACATAATTCTTTCATAACATTACAGAATGCAAAATTTTAACATAATGGTAATGTTTCACTGATTCCTGTTGATAAGTGAATGAACCAAGATGAGAATACGTATTATTCTAAAGGATTCCCATATATTTCTACAGAGAACACGTCATAAAGTTTCTGTTTGAATCAAACTCTGATCAAAATTTACGGTCTCAAATAACCGTTATGGCATCACATGCAATGTTTTAACTATATAGAAAAATAATTAGCAATGAGATGGCATATGGTACCGATGTATGTTAGAAGAAATCAATTTAATACGGCTCCACAAATAAACTTTGATATAAACAATGTATAACACTATACATTAAATTTTGATGTCGTGCCACAAACCCAAAAAACGTAGAGAATTGTCAGTAGAGCAGAAAATGTGTATAAAAGCTTTACGTGATGCTGGTTGGACTCTTCGGAGGATTTTTCCAGACTTCTCTCTCTATCATAGTTATTTGGGTATTGATGTTTATCTATCCAGGAGGTTCAGGTTTCTTCCTCCTTCCTTTATATTTGTTTCAACATCTGTCGAGTGTATTTATACATTGTACACAAGGGCCAGAGTACCTGCACTTACTCAGGCCCCTATGAGGGCAATGTCCATGCACTATCTACATATACACTTGGTGCAAATAATTCATTTCTCTTTATAGTTCCATAACTATTTGCACTTCATTAGATAGATATTAACTTCAAAACATATACATAAAACCCTTTTAATGTTTATTAATTAACCCCTAAACTAATGTGGAGTCTAGTTCATAGGTGGCCTTTTTATTTTGAAAGATTACATTTAGTAGGGAAAGGTGTTTAGGACTCTCCTCATTATGTATGCAATACCTGTCTAGTTTGCTTACTAGTTCGTTTTTTTTTTACTCCAATTTTTGTCAAAATAATTTATTTTACTATGTAGGAGTCTATCTGCTATTGTTTCTATGTGTACGTATTTATGCGTGAATTCTGATGGTGTTGTTCTGGGTACCTTATAAGCTGTTGTAAGTAGTGTATTGTAGGTTTTGTTTACTTTTATCCATACAGGGGCTGCATAGTAAATGAAGGGTCTAATGTATGTTTTATATATTTTTATGATGTTATCTGGCGTTGCTCTACTATTTTTACCAGTTAAACTCCTAGCATAGTTTTCTCTTCGCCAAATTTTTGTTTTAATATTTTTATATGGTTTACATGTTAAGTTATAAATATAGGATAGTAGGACGAAACTTGCTGTTTCTTTAGTTTTCCCCTTCTCTCTACCGGCCAGTACACGTCTTTTTCAGTTTATATACGCACACTAAGTTCTTCTTAGTGATTATACTAATATCTTATTATTTATTTCAAGTTTCTCTGTCTTAAATTCTATCTTACTCTGACTTCAACCAGATTTTTAAGTTGCTCTACTCATGGGAACTGAATGAATCAGTTTATTCTCTTCATAATATTGTTTCCTACTTTTACTAGAAACAGAAACTACTAATCGTAACATTATAATGCTCTCCCAGCTGAGAAGGGCAACCATGTTTAGTGCGAAGGGGATTTGAACTCGCGACCCTCAGATTACAAGTCGGTTGCCTCAACTACCTGGCCATTCCGGGCCTCGAATAATGAACACCCTAACTTAGTGAGTAAGTGTGCAGGCGTAATAATTAATCTTTAAATATTCAATGGTTACTTAATCATTAACTGATTCTCATATTTATAGTGTTCTCTTATTTCTACATAGTGCTTAAAATGTCTAGATTTTGGATCATGTGTTTATTAGCAAACAAACATCGAAATAAAAATATTTAAAATATAGCTTACAAGAATATTCGTGATTACAAAAACCCACCTGAAATAAAAATATATCTCAAGGCGGCTGAATATTTAACCATTTTTAATTATTTAAAAGAATACTTATGGACAAAAATACATATGTTGTAATAAATTATAAATATGTTTATTTAAATAAACACGCAAAAAATAGTTTTAAATTATGTGAGAAATTCATAAAATAACAAGTTTTCTTCCCAGCGAGAGGGATGCGTAACTCTTCTTGCTAATTGCGGAAATATGACATCAGTGCTATTGACATGACGTAGTGACTAATATTGTGTACGATGCAATTTAAGAACTGTTCACACAGTGATACTATTTTTTGGTAGTAATGCGAAGTTATGTTGTACGTAAGTCGTTATGATGTATTATAAAAGTGAAATTGCATTCTTTATATATATATTTATGAAACTTATATTAATAAGCACTTACGTTACTATAACTTTAACTTCAAGTTCCAGTGCAGCGATATATCGCCATGGTTTTACGACAATAGAAAGTTTGTCTGGTTTTGGGGTTAAGCCTAATTACAGTCCTGAATTTCAAAATAGTGAAAATGACTGGACGAGTAAAGAGTTGTTAGACGTGAAAGTGAGTGGTATAACACATCAACCACCGTTTAAAAAGAAAAGAGAAAATGTTTTTCGGATTGATAAACTGAATCAAGATAATTCTGTCTCAATAAAATTAAAGAAATATATAGAAAGCAGTCAATATGAAAATATTCAGAAAACAACTTTGTTCAAATCACCATCAAAGGCATCATTTGATTCTAATGGCCATGCCCCTAATTCTTCTATTCCAGGAATTGCTAATAGTAATGCTGGAAGTGGATATAAATTGCTAAAGCCTGACAATGCATGTTTGAACGTACTTGGTGATTTTGCAAATGCCTCGTCAACATTTATTATGTGCTCCGTAATTAATTCAAAACCAGTGCGAGTCTGTAGTCTTTGTGTAGAAACATTTCTTCATGTGAAAGAAACTTACAATATAATTTTAAAGGTAAGAAATACAAGAAAACAAAACAAATATAAATTAAGTTTAACAATTAGATTTATCTATGTAGACAATAAAAGTTATGGTATAACTAAGTTGAAAATTTACAGTTGGACATTCCTGGTGAATGTATCAATTTATGAAAATGTGTACTGTTCTATTACATGGTGTTTGTACATTATGTATAAAGTACTGTATATTTTACAATTTGTTATTATATACACATGGATGATATTATATGACTTCCTATAGCACTACCACAGTGGCATTGATATTTATAGTATTGCAACTATATTATGATAGTAAACATAGTAATTTCCACAATTTTATATTAAAAGGATAAAATTTTACTATTTGTAAAGGTGTAAATAAAAGTAAAACTTGTAATTTTAATAGTTTAAGATTGTCATGTAATTGGAGGTAATTTGATTTTTAAAGTTTTGATGAAGACCACAGATTGCTGAGTGGTGATAATTAAAGGACTGATAGTACTAATGCTGGTATATTTATATTTTAAAAATAATACTTTGTACAAAAGCAACCACTGTCACCAAGTAAAGGGGAGAAAATTTAAAATTTTACTACCTTTCTTAAAATTCTGTATTTAAATCTTTTTGATGAATTTGAAATAATGTTTAATATAAACAGTTTATAACTTGAAATCAGAAATGAATGCATTGTTTGCCTAATGGTAATATTTCAATTGAAAGGTGATAGTATTCAAACTAAGAGAGTAAATTTAATGATATTATAAGATTTGATACAAAATTAATGCTGTAATAGGAATAAATTGTGATGTTGTAATAACTGTGGTATTTGCTGTTTTTATTCACTAATGCATAATGAATTATGAAACTTGTACTTAGCCTTATGAATAATTGTAATCTTGACTACTACTCTGGTATTACATGTTTCTTTTAGCTCAGTTTCTTGTTTAAGGTTTAAACACATTACAATTCTAACGTACCTAAAATAGTAATAGCTTCTAATTTCATTTTATTTCCTATCTCAAGGAGAGAAATAAAAAGTGGGAAAATAAAGTAAGGTGGTATAAAATGTTTTTTAAGATACGTATATTTTATATAATTTAGATTCATTTACATTCAGTAAATCATGTTAGGTCTAGCTTTTTGTATGGAAAAGTGAATCTGTCTAGACATTGTAGTGCATTGTAAGTTACAGTTTCCTTTTTTTGAGCTATGGCTTTGGCTGATTTTTCATTTTAAATATTTTTAGTGAAATTATTTACAAAAAGTTTGGTCATATCCTGATTTGAAACAGTTGTACAATGAACTTGTAGCTTTTGTAGTTCTTAACATATTTAGGAAGCAAGGGCCTGTTGATTTATTTGGGTCATGCACACACTCAAAGCCAGCTCTTATCTTTGTAATATTTGTGAAGCTTTCCCTTAAATTTGCTGTATTTACCACATCTAAAGACTACCCATCCAAAGGTCAACCTCTATTAGCAAAATAAAACTATCTTAGCTGAAGATGACTCCTACCCTACCATTCTCTCACCATAAGTGCTAAAAAAATAAAATAATTCACTGACACCATTAGTTCATTCAACAATCTTCAATACTAAAATCAGGTCCTATTAAATTCTTTTTTTAAGAAGTTGTAGAGGTCCTAACTTTCCTTTGTATGACAACTTCTCTATCCCAAGTATCATCCTTTCTTTTTAAAGATAAGGAGTTCAAGATTGAATACATTACTACAAATGAGGTCAATTGAGTGACCTGTACAATGAAATTATAATCTCTAGACTCTGTATTCAATATTTTTGAAGATACAAACTAAAATACTATTTGTCAATCCACTAGCAATGGTTAAGGTTACATATAACTATGTGGTTAAATTATATGCATAATTCATATATTAACATTCCAAATGTACTACCTTGTACATGTTAACTGGAGTTTAAAATGTCATTTATGAAATATTTGTCCAACATGTTAGTTGATCCAAATGATTCTATGGGTCCTCAAGAAGATACAGCTAGAATTACCAAGAGTTTAATGTAATCAGAAAACTTTATTAATTTACTAATTATGCCTCTTTAAGTATCATGACATTTTATAATATGAATAGCATCTCAGCTACAACCATGTCTGTCATATCAAGCCATCCCAGTAAGTGCTACTTTTGAAAGAAATGTCTCGTTAATACTGGATAAATCGGATGTAGTATCGTTGACGTGACATAGGTTTCCTTCTTTACTTTAATTGTAAGTTCATAGATTTAATGCAAATAAGAAAAGCAAAGACTCGAGGACTGACCCTTAATGTACTCCACAAATAACAGTTGTCAAATTTGACTGGACTCCATTAGTAACAGCCGTTGCTTTCTTTCATCCATCAACTCTACAGTCCAATTATGGTCTTTCCCAAAATTTTCTATCTCTTGTGTGACATCGTATCACAAGATTCTTCACAGTTTAAGTACATCAATTTCACATCCTGTCCATTGTCTGGATAGCAAAGAGCATACACTAATGAGAAGTTAACAGGTTAGCAAGGAAATATTTCTCCCTTTATGAATCTGTTTTGTGAAGCTTTTTTTTATTAGACTATAATTATTTCCATTAAAGAAATAACAGTAATTGGCTATAATTTTTAGGGTAGCTTCTAATACACTTTTAAAAACAGTCCAGCCCCCACTTTAACATTTTGAATACCTTAATGACCAATCTGCAAATCAGTGAGAGTGAATTTGAGGACTGAATGAGCTACAAAAGGGTTTCACAGTTTCTGGTAATCAAGTTAGAACCCAAAACAATGTACTCTAATAAAGAGCTTGAACTCTTAACCTCTAAAAACCACACTTCAAAAAGAATTTGCCCTTCAATAATGTTTAGCCAATAAGATGCAGAGTTTAAGGGGTTGGCCAGACTGTACTGCATTTGCACAAATAACAGAAGTGTTTAAGCTAATATATTGTGATTTGCCAAGCTAAAAGTAATTATGAATATTAGATACTTATTGGTGTAATAGAGATAAGACCATTGATTGTAAAGAAAAGTGTGTAATAATACAGTAATTGTTATAATCATTGTCAATCATTATATTAAGCTAGTTCACAGTTTCACGATAGATTAATATTAAATTAACACTGAAATAGTATTAACTATTTCTTATGCAGTTATTTACTGTAGTACCGCATCCACAATGTACGTAATGTTCGATTACACATGACAAATTTTTAATTTAATTAATGTACTAATATATTAAATGTTTATCAGCTACAAAATATTAATACACAATAATTTCAACTATTGAATAAATTTTCTTTTGTTGTTTTCTGTTATTTGTGATAATTCTTCAATCTGATACTTAATAACTAGTGAAGGTGAGTGACAGTAATTGTCTAAAGTAAATCTTTGTCATTGTTGATGTTTCAGCATGCATAATTGTATTATGCTTATCGGCTGTCTTACCTATCCCTAAATTTAGAGCCAGCAGACAATGACAGTAGCTTTAGCACCCTCATGTTGTGCAGAAAGTAGTTCATCAAATGCAAATTAGGCCATGATTAAATCTGCTAAAACTTTTTTTTTTTTTGCTAGTCTGAATTTGATGATAAAAAGATCCATAAAACATTTGTGGTCAAATTAATATCTTTACAGAAACAGTAATTCTTTAAATACAGGATTTCTAGTTATTCTTTCACCAAATACTTTAACAGAATAAAACTTTTCACTCTGGAAAAATATACATAGAGAGAGAGAGAGAGAGAGAGGTTTAGTAATACTGTAAAACCTGTCTAAGGTGGAATTGCACGGGACCAAGTAAAATTTCCAGTTTAAGCAGGTTTTTTGGCTTAGACAGTAAACATGCACTTCCTTAATTACATACAATTATGACTATAGTTTTATAAAGCTATTCCAGTATAATTGAAATTTAGAATAGTTATTTCTAGTATATCTTAGTTAAGATTGGTTAGTTTCAGACTACATTACTACAGGTACACACAACTGTTTATAATTTCATTGTTTAGAGCTCAAAATGTTTCAAAACAGAAATATGCTTTAATGGTTTTGCCATTTTTAGTATAAACAAAAATTAATATGATTAAACCTGTCATCTGCATTAAAATTATGCTTAGCCATCTTGTCTTGTTTATGAAAGTTAACATTAGTTCACCATTATACATTATATGCAGATAATTTAGAATTCTCCATCAACAAGAGACATTTAGCTGTTTTATAACTGAAAATATAGCTTAAATTTTTTTGCTCATTGTTTGAAGAAAAATGATTGGGATGATTGTACTTGGGCAAGATTTCAAGTAAGACATACTATCACTTTTGTGAACAGTTTTGTACCTTTGAAAATACTTCATTGAGCATTGTCAGGCTTTTGGGTCCTTTTTATAGTTGATATAAATACAACATTTTCTTAATGAAATCTTTGACTTATTTACAGATGTTAGTATTGCTTACATTTTGTTTTGAGATATTGTTTTATTGTGTTGTAATATATATAACAAAACATTCAGAACATTTTATGTTCTGCATCAACTATTTTAAAATAAAACGTGTTTTAGTTTTTATTTTAATTAAAAGTGTAACAAAGGTATAGTTAAATTAACAGTTAGACAATCATTAAATTACCTGCTGATATGCATTATTTGACAGTATGGATCTATTCATCACTCAGCAGGTGGCTGAGTAGATGAGTTTAGGTTCCAGCCCAAGGGTCCACACTGACACCCACCTCATGTGAAGATCTTCTGTCCACAGGATTTTTTTTTTTAACTGATGGTGGTTGATTTATGTACAAGACTTAAATGAATACATGAAATGGAAACAAGAAAAACTTTCAAAACAGGAAATGTTAACTACTACTGAGTGTTAAAATCAGCATATTGTAGATCCACAACAGCAGTACACATTAATTGTTACACTTAATAGATTGTTCGGCATGTTATGATTATAAATATAAACTGCTACTTTAAGAACAGTTAGAACTGTTTCACTGACAATGTCATCTGGGTAATGACTAGAAATAATTCAAGTGAACACACTGAACTTCAAATAGAACTTAAATGAACGTTATCAATTTTGAGAATGAAATTTTCACTTCGTTTGTAATTTCTGAAAATTTTTCTGTTTGGATACTGGTGTTGGAGATTTGTATGTGAACAAAAGGTCTCCAAATTTCTTAGAGTATGCAATTTTGAATAGATGCAAATCCTTAATGAATGTGGAAATTTTCAGTATAATGATATTAGTTGATAAGGGCTTGTATTTACTTTAACACTTTTTGACTAAGAGTTTGTTGACCATTAGTAACATGATTTGAAGGCTTTTAACGTACAAGCTGTCGTTTTCTTGATGATCCACTTGGAGTTGTATCATTTTGTGTAAGTCAGGGTGATATCAGTGAATTGTTTTGCAAATTTATTGTTCCACCAGACAACTTTTTTTTTTGGCTAAGATGCATTATTTTCAATATATTTTCTGCTTATTATGTCAAGTTATTCTGTATTTTAGCTTTTCATTTTTGTATTTTTTTCCCAATTCTAAATTTGTTAGCCATTTTGTTTGCAGTAGAGATCAGATTTTGTGTTATCTTAAAGAGAAGTTTATTTTGCTATTAGTTAATTGCTGTTAAAATTAATGTATATGATTAGAATCATGTTTAAATATGTGTGTGTGTGTTTTCTTATAGCAAAGCCACATCAGACTATCTTTTGTGTCCACCAAGGGGAATCAAACCTCTGATTATAGTGTTGTAGATCGATAGACAAACTGCTGTCTTTTTTACTTTTCATAATTTCATAACTGGAATGTATATTTGGCAAAAGCTGTGAACAAATGTTTGTGGGAATTCCAATGTTTATTGGATTGTACTAGTTTAGGACTTCTTTACTGTGATACAGTATATCTATCCATATAATTCCTATATGACAATATAAAGATATACATGTAGAAGTGATATAATGGGTTCATACTTTTTAACTTTTCTACCACTCTTATATACTTCCAACTTGGTTATCTCTTTTAATAACAGATTTCCTATGTAACAACTTTTCAAATGCTGTTCATGATTAGAAAAGACAAGACTTCAATGCCTGACTAATATAAGGTACTAAACTAATAAATTGATAAAGATAGATATCTGGTCATCTGTTACTACAACAAGGTTTTCAATCAAAGTAAAGATATTCTCTTAATTTCAAGATTGTGTTTAGAATCACTTAATCATATTGTGTATTGGTATAATTTTTTTTTGGCTTCGTTAAACAGATGAATAAATATTGTATTTCTGTATTTATTTTGGTTTGGTGACTTTGTTGTGTGCGACTTGAAAGGGTTTAATATCCTTTTATCAATATTTTTCTTATGTTATATAACACAGCTACTTTTAGTTTAACAGATTTTCAGTCATAGGTTGTTTTTTTTTATTTTTTAACTGCCATGTTTATGTGAAAGTGATTAGGGAATATTTATTATTTCAGAGTGAAGAGAAAACGTGCACACAGAAGTTTTTCCATCAAGATAGGCTTATGGTTGTTCAAACTACCTATCAAAATATTGTTAATTTGTGGTCTAAAGGTTGTTGTGACAGTAAGTGAAGAGTGTGTGTAATTTTAGGTTGGATTAGATAAGTTCATTTTTATGATATTAATTATGACTGGAAATTCATTGCTTTATATTACTTTAAAGTTTAAATTTTATGATATTTATACATATTCATATTTATTTAGTTGTATAATTTTTATCATTTTATTATTATTACTGACATCTGTGTGACAGAAGAATTTATTTTTGTTTGAGTTTTTTTCAAGGTGATTATATTTGTTCACATATCTTTTCCAAACAGTAATGTAATGGTGCATTGTATGAAATTATGATGAGTACTATAAAAAGTTCAGAGATTCCATTTAAATTGTTTCCCAACCCTTGCTGGATACTTAATAATGTTAATACACATTAGATTCACTCATTTTAGGGTGCTAATAAAGCAAATAGTAATTGGCTGCATGAGAAATAATGGTAGAAGGAATCATTGTTTTAAAGCTACTTATTAACTTCTTACACCTTCTTGTGCAAATACTTCCTCTACATTTGTGTGTGAAAGTCCTCATTCTCTTCCTTCGCACAGTTGACTTCTGGACCCTCTCCTCCCTTTATTGCTGTATATTCTCCTTCATAAGCCTTGAAGCTGAAGTTGAGAAACACAGAATGGAGTAACTTTTCCACCCATCACTTCTTTGTCTACTAATGTCTCTGGCTTTCTGTCCATTGTTTTCTTTCTTCTCTCATGTTGGTGTCACACCTGGCATTTATTGCAGGTTTCTAGTTACTCCTGCTATTTTATGCCTCATCCTACCTGCTTTATCATGTAACATATAAAAGTTCTTGTTTAAGTATAGTTAATTCTTCTTTAACACACAACTTGAGGAATTTTATGTTTGGATACTGTTTATTACTCCTTAGCATGTTCACATATAATATATCGTTTAGAACGAGTTCATTACTCCTTAACTTGTACTAGTTAGACTATAATGTTTGAGCACAGTTACTTACTGCCTAGCACATACTACTTGTGTAATGTGTTTATTCACAGTTTATCTCTCTTTCACAGGTATGGTTCAATGTTGATGGTTGGTCATGTGTATTTATTCCTTAACATGTAAACTTGTACATTAATGTTTAGTTAGTTAGTTACTCTTTCATTTGTAGCATACTGTTGTTGACACTTCTTTCCAGTTTATTATTCTTTAATGTGTCCAAAGAGAAGGTAATGTTTACATCTTGTTCATTACTTCACATTTACTCTTGGTAGATAACACTTGGTCTTAAGGGATTATGCCTTGTTATAGCTGTTAATGTGTGATTATAGTTTCCTATTCTTTAACATGCATATCTAGAAGGTAATATTTAGTTCTAGTTCATTAAGTCTTAATGTTTACATGTAGAATATATTGTTTTGAAAATATTCACTACTTCTGTCATGTACATATAGGAGATAAGGCTCATTTCCCCTTACAGCATTCCACTTAGAATGTCATATTTGATTGTGGTTCATTGATCTGTTTCATATTTGTAACAGTTGATGGTTAGAAATAATTGCTAATTCTTAACATGCACACTCAGATGTCAGTGTTTATTTTTAGTTCATTACTCCTTAATAGGTGCACACAGTAGATGATGCATTGATCTAGTTGTACTTGGACATTCATGTTTAATCCATGTTTGTTATATCTTAATATGTACATAAAAGATACAATATTTTAATATATTTTTTCTTATCTTGCACCACAGTGGCAATGATACATAACTTCATTTATTACTCCTTAACTTGTTCACTCAATGAGTAATGCTTTGTCATAAGTTTATTGCATGAATGATAATGTTTAGTTTGCATTCATTACTACTGCACATCTCATTAGAAGAGAAGGTTTGGACATAATCACTTGTATCCTATGTCTCCTGTAGTCAATGGTAAGATATGGCTACTTACTCCACTTTGTATACTTGTAGTAGATTCTGTTTAATCTCTTTTCTTTACTGTTATACATATATGTATAGAAGATAGTATCCAGGTTTAGTTTTGAGTCAGTGCTGTTGTGATGGTTTCGTAACTTTTCTTGTTCAGGGGACATTACACATTATTTTGGGCTGTCTTCTTGATTTGACCATGCCCTACATATGGATTTTTTTATATTTTGCTACTCACTGGTCTTGTTCCTTATCCTTTTGTTGCTAGCTTCTTTTCTGGTCTTCTGTGCCCCAATCCTAAGCTGTCTGTACATTTAGTCTGGTCTGTCCCATAATTTATACCATGTATATTCTCCTCCTTATCTCCTTCATCAGCTTCAAGACACTCCTTTACAGTCTATTCCATCCTTGTTCCTAGTACCTCACTTTCTCAAGTTTCATCAGATAACATTTTGGGACAACATGTGACCTGTTGATCTATTTTGGCTCTTCTACACTCTAGAATAAATTAACTTAAAAAACAAAAATACTTAAACCCAGATCTTATTAATCATATACTTATCAAGCCTTTTCTTAAACTCATTTAAGTGTACTGCCTCTACAACATCTGAAACGACCCATTCTAAGGCCAACCACCCAATTAAAAAAATAAAACTTTCTTAGATGAAGATGACACCTACCCTGTCAAAATTTATACTTGTTTCCTCCTAGCTGTATGACACTGGTTTTTGCTGTTAAATATGGAAAGGTGTATCAGCATCATCAATTCCCTTTACAATCTTAAACATCTCAACCAGATCCCCCCTAGCTCTTTTTTTTTTTTTTCAGATAAAACAATTTAAGAGATTTTAGTCTCTTCTCAAATGACAAACCCCCCATCCCAGGAATTATTCTAGTAACCCACCTCTGAACCCTTTCCAACTATTAAATGTCTTTTTAAGGTAAAGAGCTCAAGACTGAACACAATATTCCAAATATGGCTTAACTAGTGACCTGTACATGGAAATTATAACCTCTTCAGACTCTCTTCAGTATTTCTGTAAATACAACATAAAATCCTATTTGCTCTAACACCAGCAATAACACTTTTTGGATGGCTTTAGAGACTGATCAACCATTACACCAAGATCCATTTCTTTCATGACACTGTTAAGGTTATTCCCAAATTATACTTATAATTCAAATTATATGATAACCCACATGAATTATCTTGCATTTATTATAATTAAAATCCATCTGCAACATTTTTGCTGAACTCAATAAGTGATCTGAATCTTTTTGTAAATCTACAGCATCCTCTTCTCAACTAGCAACACCGAAGACCTTAATATCATCTACAAATTTTAGTAATTTATTAACTATTTATTCATCTATGCCACTGATATAAGTAAAAAAGAGCAAAGGTCCTGAGACTGAGCCATGAGTTATCCTACTTGTGACATTAATCCTGTTCAACTGAACCCATTTGTAACAACCATCTGCTTTCTTACATCCAGCTGCTCTTCTATCCAGTTTGCTGACTTATCCCCCAACCTAAAAAAAACAATTTTTCTCTAAGATTTTTGTGGCATCTTGTCAAATGCTTTCTGAAAATCCAGATGCACCAAATTTACAGTCTTATCCTCATCTACATAAGCAGTAGCCTTTATAGAGAATGTTCAAAGATTTGTAAGGCATGATTTTCCCTCAGTTAAATCATGTTGACTATCCAATAAAATATTAAACTTCATTAAAATACTTTGCAAAGCATTTTGTAACAGACTTTCCAAAACTTTTGCCACAGTTTATGTAAGACTAATGAGTGCAATAATTAGGATACTTTTTATCACCTCCTTTGAAAACAGGAGTAACATTAGCTAACTTCCAACCCCTGACACCTGCCTACTACAGCGGAGCACCATTAAGCCACGGACCAGTAAACCGCGAAATCACTTAAACCACTGTAGCAAGTCTTGTCATCGCCAATTTAAGAACGTGTAAAAACGCAGCTTACGAATTTAATTCTGGCTTTATAACTTCAAGGGGATATTTAAAAAGGATTTGCTTTAATTTGGGAAATAAATAAAATATATTACAATAGAAATCGACCGTTAATCTACCTTATCCGCTCTCTATGTCAGCTTTATGGAGGCCGCTATTGTTACTGAATCACACCTCTCCATACATTAAAGTTAATCCGCAGTAAATCCGTGAAAAAAGTGATCAATAATTAAAGTATTATTTTTAATTCGATAATCCGATATTTTTGTGGAATTGTATAAATATTGGCCACAAACCCAATAGAAATCACTCCATTGATGATGATGTACCAGTAGCTTCCTCAATTTCCCACAAAGGTTTAAGCCGCGGTTAAGCAGATTGACCCCCCCCCCAAATACCGCGGCTTAACAGAGCTCCACTGTATCCAAGGACTGCCAAAAACAGTAGTAAGTGGCCCACATATCCAATATTTAAGCTCTTTCAAAACCATTGGGGAAATATCTTGTAAAGGAGCCTTATCATTTCCTAAACTTTCAGATTTTTTCTTAAACAGTTCAGAATTAATGAAGTCATTTTGTTTGATCTTGTTTTCATTTAATAACTGTTCAAGATAGGAATAGCACTTAGATCGTTGTTAGTAAACACTGAAGAAAAAGCAAAATTTAACAACTCGGGCATCTAATAACCATCAGATACTAGTCTGTGATGACGAGAAAACCCACTTGTAGAGAAAATTATATATTTAAAAACAGCTGGTACGGGTAGAGAAGGCACTATTAGTGTCTTCTATTCCGTACCAGCCATTTTTAAATGTGTAATTTCATCAGATACTAGCCTTCCTTTATCATTCTTCAAAGATCCTATCCCAATTCTGATATTCTGTTCACCCTTACTATTTAAAGAAATCCTTGCTGTTAATTTTTACATTTCAGCCAACCTTTTCTCACATCCTTTCTGACATCCTAATTTCCTATTTCACCAACTTTCTTCATCTTCCATGATCTTCTAAATCTCCTGCCATACCAATCAATTTAAATTTCTTATTTGTGATGCTTTTTTGTAATGTTATCTCTTAAACACTGGTATTTTATTTGTGGCTACCCTTTTCTTTCTATAAAGAATATGTTTACTTTGAATATTTAAAATTTTTCTGCATCTGATTGGTGTCTCCAGATGACTCATCTGCCCAGTTAATAACAGATAATTCTTGTTGCATCCATTCAAAATTTGTAACCAAAATGTTATTCCTTATCTTCATATGAAGAAAAACATTGAACCTAATAGAGTAATGATCAGTTGCACCCAGATGCTCCCTAATTTCTGTCACATCCTTTCAATCATTTCTATATTTGAAATTAACAATAAATCTAAAATAGCATTGTTTCTAGTAGTTTTTTTTTTTTTTTTTTACTAATTGGTGAAGAAGGCCATCTTGAATAGTTTCTCTTTTTCCCTCATTATTTTACTTCAGCATTTCCCAAACTGTATGCCTCAAATTAAAATCATCCGTAGTTATGACTTCATTAGTAGCTGAAATCTTAATCTCATTGTAAAGTTTCTCTCTAATTTCATGATTTTTATCAATATTAAGTGGTGGTCTGTAACAAATTCTCACTAAAAGCTTTTTCCCATTATATCCACTAATAGAAACTCATATGGATTCAGTATTTTTTATTTATCTATAATATCTTCAACTTCAACAGGATCTAACTCATGTTTTATCCAAACTCATTTCTCCTCCCCTCTTTAATACTCTTTTTTTATTTAATAACTTGTAACCCTGTATTTCAAAAACTTCTGCCATCAAAATCATCTATGTTTTACCATGTTTCAGTGAAAATCCTCCATTCCTACCAATGCTTTATTTATTTCCTGTACTTCTAACATTACAATAGTAACATTTAAGCCTATCCTTATATCTACATCTTATATTAAACAGTTCTCTGCTTTGTTTTCTTTTTGCATTTAATTTTCCTGACCCTCACCACTGTATAGTCCTAGTGTAAAACATCCCTTACAGTTGTGTCAAGAGCATTAGCAAACAAACCAGCTGCCTACTATATTTAAATGTAAAATATCCATTAAAAAAATCTCCTTTCTTATGCTGAACAGATCCCACAAGTCCATCCACCCTAACTGCTCATTTTTATGTACTAACTTTACCCTAGTTTCTTGTGATGAAGTTAAGTTATGACCTTTTTCTTTAAATGTCTTTAACTTATTAATTAGCTCTTCAGATTTACTTTTCCCAACATCATTAGCCCCTACATGCATCACTGCTAGCCCCCTTTATTTTATCTTCTGCTCTGTCAGTTGTGTACACTATCAGTGCCCCTGGGTAGCATAATCTGATTCTTTCTTTCCTGATTTACACCAAAGACCATTTAATCCACATGTCTTCTCAAGGAATCAGTTCTGTTTCTCCCTTCCTTGATCATTTTATAGGTTAGTATGGATAAGAAGCTCAAAGAAACAACAGCAGGTGCACAACACTTAATGAGAAAATGTAGCTAAAATCATGAAAAGTTCAGTTATTTATGAAAGCCAGTATTAAAATTAGGATTTGAGATTATATTTGAACAGATCTTCTTGAGTGCATTCTAAAAATCATTTAGTTTCATATATTTTATTATCTAATAAAAGATGTAACAAATTAACATTTTCAAGAGGGCTATTTTGTTATCATCCCTGTATTTGTTTCCATTTCCTCTTGCTTGTTCATCAATGCTTTTCCTCTTCCTTTCTCCTTTGTCCCCTCATATTTTATGGCAGATGAAAGTGGTCACTTAATTTTTTCTACATTTTTTCCTTTTCTTTTTGGTATTTCTGTTCAAGACAGATTATCTCATCTTGTATACATCTCCAACTGCATTGTTGTACTTTTCCTCTTTTTCATTCTTCACTGTCCTTTCACATTTGGGACACCTCTACTACTCAGGATCTCTTTTCATCTAATTACAGAATGGATCTGCTAGCTTGTACATCTTGTATATGCTTCTCTCTCAAGTCTCCTTTTTATAAACCCCCTTTTTCTCTGGACTCAAATATGGACAACTCCAACACCATATGTCTCATATGTGGCTGTCTATCTCCTCTAACATAGTCATCTTTCAATTAATCATGCACCAGGAATATGCATTTATATATTTATTTATTCCTTTCTTCACAGTTCTTCCTTTGGATCTAACTTTACAGCTGTTGTTGCCTCACAGGGCATAGTTATCCAAAATTTTGCACTGGGCAAGGATAATGAAAATGTTCAAACCATTCACCCTGGTCCAGTCAGATGTCTATTTATGTTATTTATATATAATGTTTTCCAGTCTGGTTTTATTCCATGGACTACCCCCTCAGTGTGGATTCCTGTACGTGGTGAGGGGACATCCCAGGGAAGGTTCTGTTCTTTCAGATTACCTCCTCTGGGATCTAAACATCCACCCACGTGTCTGCCATGCGTGGCGACCTGTGAAGGGGAGGAGAGGATCCTGGTGGTTGAGGGGTCCAACCCTAACACACCATTGTGGCCCTGAATTCCTATAGACGGGCAGCCTTTGGGTGGCCCCCCTTGGGCCAATTGGTTGGTCCACTTGGACTAGTCAACCAAGTACCAGTATTGGAAGTTCTCAACAGGTGTTGTGGACATTGTGTCTGATGCTGGTGTTTGGGTATAGTGCTCACGAAACCCTGGCGTTGCTGCAGTGTCTTTGCTTGACATTGTAGTGCATCCCCTCGTAGGGCTCCATGGTGGGTGGGGTCAGTGGGCATTGAAATTTTCTTTTTTTCCAATGGATCCTCCTAATAAAAATTTAAATAAAGTAATGAAAAACAGTCGCCAGGTAAACGACCACGTCATGAAGACTGACCAGCAACCTTCAACGTCTGTACCACCAGTTGTACCTCATTTTCTCATCCTACATTCTCTTTAGGGCAAATGTCACCCTTTTTTATTCAGAAGGGATTGAAGGGACTTGCTGGCTCTCCAAAATCAGTAAAGATGCTTCGATCTGGAGATATATTAGTTGAAACATCTACATCCCAACATAGTGAACTCCTCTTGAATTCAAAGGCAATTGGGGATGTACCTATTGAGGTTACCCCTCATGCTACCTTGAATTCATCACGAGGAGTTATTGTTGAGAGGGATTTGAAGAATGCCCCTGAGTCAGAGATTCTCGCTGGTCTCTCCACTCAAGGAGTTTCTGCAGTGAGACGCATCTCCACTTGCAAAGACAGAGTTACAATGCCAACAAATATCCTCGTTTTGACATTTACATCACCACGTGCACCTGCCACTATCAAGGCAGGTTATCTGATTTGCAGGGTATGGCCGTACATTCCAAATCCTCTTCAACATTTCCAATGTTAGAGGTTCGGCCACTCAAAGACGTCCTGTCGTGGTTCTCTGATATGTGCTCGTTGTGATGGCAAGGACCACTATGCCTATAAGTTCTTGCCCAAAATGGTTGGAGGAAAAAAAGGTGCAGCGTTTGAAAACAACCCATAACATTAGTTATACTGAGGCTCAGAAATTGCTGTCTGCCACTCCATTTAGGACATATGCTGCTGCACTTCATTTCACAACTACAGTGGGAGTGTAGACAGATCTTTCTGTACCTTCAAGAGAATTGTTTTCAAGGCAAATGAAAAGCCTTTTGACCTCCATGGTTAAAAAGGTTGATGAATCGACTTCTACACCCATCTCTGTTCCTCACATACAGTCCAACAAATCTCAAGATCCACGTCCTTCAGTTTAAAATACAGGGATTTTTTCTGATACATCTTTTTCTCCAACCCCACGATGCAAAACAATCGTTCGTTCACATCCTCAGTCACTGGAATCCCCTTCCAACAACAAAGACCTGCCCAATCAACCCAGGGCAGGATCCATGGAGATCGATAGACCTCCTCCGAATAAGGACAGTAAGGAAAAAAAACGTAGTCATAAACAAAAGGATTCTCCAGCCACTTCGCCTGCCCATCATTAAAAATGGTTACCTTGATACAATGGAACTGTCGAAGTTTACATTCTAATCTGGATGATATCAAAACACTGATTGCTTCCTACTTTCCTCTATATTTTTCCTTACAAGAAACATTTCTAAAACCTGCTTATACAGTCACCATTCGGCAGTTTTTCCGTACAGAAATGACAGGCTGTGTTATGGACGAGTACATGGAGGGTTGGCACTATTGGTTGATCAGCATGTGCCTACCCTGTCTTTATCACTCAACACACCCTTGGAGGCCGTAGCCATCCATGTTTCCTTGGGTCATACCATCACTGTTTGTTCTCTCCATCTGACCCCTGGATAGACATATGATAAATCAGGCTTTGATGCTCTTGTTGAACAGTTGCCATCTCCATTTCTAATCCTGGGAGACTTTAATAGACATCATCCCCTCTGGGGAAGTGTTGTTATTGATAGGAGGGGTCACTCTGTAGAGCGCATGCTCTCTAATCACAATCTTTCTCCTTTCAATACTGGTTCTTCCACTTATTTTCATGCATCTAGTCAGTCCTTTACTGCTATTGATCTCTCTGTTTTCTCTCCTTCATTATTCTCCCATTTTTCATGGAGGGTTGACAATAATCCACTAGGCAGTCATCATTTTTCTCTACTTTTGAGAGAGACTGGCCGTGGTTGATGCCACCCTACCCGCGTCTCCCGGTGGAACCTGGATCAGGCAGATTGGTCCACTTTCACTGCTCTCGCAGAACTTGATCCTGCCATCGTGAATCAGCCATCAATAGACAACTGTGTGGCGGCGGCAACTGACTGTATTATACAAGCAGTTGCTCAGTGTATTCCTAAAACCTCGACACGTCTTTTATTTACCGAACATCTTTCGAACAATCATTCCATTCCAATGTATATGGATGGTTCCAAATCAGGTAATTCTGAGGGCTCTGCCATGGTTTGTTGAGGTTCGGTGGTTGCATCCAGAATCCCCTCTACAGCTTCTGTGTTCACTGCTGAACTGTACGCCATATCTCTTGCCCTGGATCATATTGAAGCTGAGCGGTACTATGACTGCACGATTTATACTGACTCCCTCAGTTGACTGGCCTTGGAATCACTTCACGTTGGCTCACACCCTGTTCTCGCTGATATTCAAAACTGACTGGCCCATTTCTCATTAACATCTACTTCTATCCAGTTTTTCTGGATACCAGGCCATGTTGGTATTCGTGGGAACGAGCTTGCAGACATGGCAGCTAAATCTATCTGCTCTGGCACTATCACCACTGTGCCTATTCCGTACACAGACTATGGTCCTGTATTCAAGGCTCGCTCCGTGCCAGCTGGCAGTCCACTTGGAGTGAGCAACGTGACAACAAGCTTTTTCAAATAAAACCCTATATTGGGCTTTGGCCGTCTAGCTTCCGTAAGGTTCGGAAGGAGGAAGTTGTTCTAACTAGACTACGCATTGGTCACAGTTTTTTAACTCATCGTTTTTTTTTATCTGGAACTGATGCCAGTGTGTAGTTTGTGTAACACTTGGATCACTATAAGCCACATTTTACTTTCCTGCCATCGTTACGACTTTCAATGACGGCACTATATTAAGCATGTTCTGTCCCAGGGTTTGTCTGTAACAGTGGACAGTGTTATTGGTGATGGTGACACTGTCCACCTTGATAAAGTTTTTAGCTTTTTAATGGCCATTAATCTTTTTAGTGTCATTTAAGTGTTGGATATTTATTCATTACACCTTTTTAATTGTGGTTCCCTTTTCAGTCTCAATCTCTCTAGTTCAAGTTGACATTGTAAAATGGCCAGAACATTAAATGACTCAACACCAGGACTGGAAAGGCCAACTTCAGGTGACTAATGCTGCTGTTTGAACTACCCGTTAGTCGTCCTGGGTTATTTTTATTACAATTTTGCTATGTCTTTTAACACTTTTCTTATTTTACCTTTTGATAATGGCTGTCATGACAACATTACCCGGAACTAGGATTGGAAAAGCCAACTTCAGGTGACTGATGGTGGTTCTTGTACTTACCTGTTTGTCTTCTTGGCAGGTTATGACCATTACCATTTTGCTAGAGAAAGTCCTTTACAACTTCTCTTGCTCTGCTTTCTCTCTTAACATTGTAGACTAGGTGTCAACATTGATTTTATACTCTTTCTGTTTTTCAATGATTTTTTGTTTTAACTTAATTTCCTTTTATGTATTTTACTACATTTAATTTATTTTTACCTTTTTACTGAACATTTGGTGCAGATAGCTTAGCTGCTTTGTGCCATAAAACACTAAATCAATCAATCAAACAATCTTTCCATTCCAACTTATACGGATGGTTCCAAATCAGGTGACTGTGGGCTCTGCCATGGTTTATTGCAGTTCAGTGGTTGCATGCAGAATCCCCTCTACAGCTTCTGTGTTCACTGCTGAACTGTATGCCATATCTTTTGCCCTGGATCATATTGAAGCTAAGCAGTACTCCAACTGCACTATTTATACTGACTTGCTTAGTTCTCTACTGGCCCTGGAAATCTTCATGTTGGCTCACACCCTGTTCACTCTAATATTCAAAACTGACTGGCTCATTTCTCATTAACATCTACTTCTATCCAGTTTTTCTGGATACCAGGCCGCGTTGGTATTCACAGGAACGAGCTTGTAGACACAGCAGCTAAATCTATCTGCTCTGGCACTATCACCACTCTGCCTATTTCATACATGGACGATGGTCCTGTATTTAAGGCTCAGCTCCGTGCCAGCTGGAAGTCAACTTGCAGTGAGCAACATGGCAACAAGCTTTTTCAAATAAAACCCTATTTTGCACTTTGGCTGTCTAGCTTCCATAAAATTCAGGAAGTTATTCTAACTAGACTATGCATTGGTGACAGTTTTTTAACTCATTGTTTTCTTTTATCTGGAACTGATGCACCAGTGTGTAGTTTGTGTGACACTTAGATCACTGTAAGCCACATATTATTTTCTTGCCATCGTTACGACTCCCAAAGATGGCACTATTTTAAACATGTTCTGTCCCAGGGTTTATCTGTAACATTGGACAGTGTTATTGGTGAGGGTGACACTGTCCACCTTGATAAAGTTTTTAGTTTTTTAATAATGGCCATTAATTTTTTAATGTCATTTAAGTGTTTGATATTTATTCATTACATCTTTTTAATTGTGGTTCCCTTTCAAGTCACAGTCTCCCTAGTTTGATTTGAAATTGGAAAATGGCCTTGACATTAAATAACTCGACACCAGGACTGGAAAGGCCAACTTCAGGTGACTGATGCTGCTGTTTGAACTACCCTTTAGTCTTCCTGATGAGTTATTATTATTTCAATTTTGCTGTATGTCTTTTAACACTTTTATTACTTTTTGATACTGGCCATATTGATGCATAATCCGGAACCAGGTCTGGAAAGGCCAACTTCAGGTGACTGACAGTGGTTCTTGTACTTACCTGTTAGTCTTCTTGGTGGGTTATGATAATTACCATTATGCTACAGAAAGTCTTTTACAACTTCTTTTACTCTGGTTTCTCATTAACATTGTAGACTGGATGTCAACATTGGTTTTATGCCATTTATGTTTTATAATGCTGTTTTGTTTTACCTTTATTTCCTTTTATGTATTTTACTACATTTACTTTATTTTTACCCTTTTCTGGACATTTGGCACCGATATCCTATCTGCTTTGTGCCATAAAACACTAAATCAACCAACCATGGACTACCATGGAAGAAGTCAGCTACAGACTTGTGTTTCTGGCTAGTGCTTGCTGACTTTTAATCATAAAATGGCAGTCATCATCAATTGATGCTGATACCTACAACATTCTTGCTGTTTAAGGGTTAAAAGTAGAGTTTAACAGTTACCCATTATGCTGTCTTCATTAAAGGAATTTTTCTGGACTAAAGGACTGATGGGGAACTGGACACATTATCTAGGTTTTCCCTGTACAAATTATCCCCCTCCCCCTTCAGAAAGGCATAGGTAGACCCTTATCGCTTGCTTACCAGCTCCCAGCCAATGGAAAATCCTCACCAGTTGGGACCTGAGAGTGGATGTTGAGACAGTGTCACTGTGTTGAGTGATTGGGACAGGGATGTTTTGAAATGTAGTGTTGACCACACTAACCTTGTTATATCACAATCTTCAAGTTGATTTCAGACACATTTCACCTACTCTTTCTGAATATTCATCCACTTGTTTGCCAAGCATGGTGACTCATGAAGGAGAGGAGAGGATCCAGGTGGTTGAGGGGTCCAACCCCAACACACCATTTTGGTCTTTAATTCCTGTATATGGATAGCCTTGTGAGCTTGCTCATTAAGTTGGCTGGTCCTCTTGGGCTAGGGTCAATCAAGCACCAGTGTTGGGCATTCTCAACAGATGTTATAGGCATTGTCTGATGCTGGTGTTTGGATATATAGTGCCCACAAGATTCTGGCATTGCTGCAGTGTCCTTGTTTGGCATTGTAGTACATTCCCTCATAGGACTCCATTGTGGGTGGGGTCAGTGGGCACTGAATCTTTCTTCTTTCATTATGGATCCCCCATAGCCACATAAAAATAAAATAATAATAAAAAAACAGAGCGTCAGTAAAGACCACATCGTGAAGACACTGAACAGCAGTCTCCAGCTCCTTCTACACCTGTATTTCATTTTCTCATACTACATTCTTTGTCAAACACCTTTCGGACAAATGTTTTCCTTTTTTTTTATTCAGAAGGGATTAGAGGTGCTTGTTGGCTTTCCTAAATCAGTCAAAAAGTTGTGTTTTGGAGACATCTTGATGGTGACGCCTACCCTAAAACACAGACAACTCCTCTTTAATCCAAAGGTCATTAGGGATATACCCATTGAAGTTACTTACCATGCTATTTTGAATTTCTGATGAGGAATTAGTGTTGAGAGGGCTTTGAAGAACATTACCAAGTAAGAAATCCTCACTGGTTTTTCCACCCAAGGAGTTTCTGCTGTGAGGCGTATCTCAATGTGTAAGGACAGAATTATGCTGCCTATACCTGTATTATAATTTTGACACTTACATCATCACATCCACCTGCTGCAGAGTCAGGGCAGGTTATCTGAATTGTATGGCCATATATTCACAACCCTCTGTGATGTTTCCAGTGACAGCAGTTTGATTACTTGAAGGCATAATGTTGTGGTTCTTTAAAGTATGTTCATTGCAGTAACAAAGACCATGACACCTAAAAGTGTGAACTGGATCTTCACTGTGTTAATTGTCATGGCTTTCACCCCTCTTACTTTTATTGTCACCCGAGGTGGGTAGTGAAGAAAGAGGTCCAACATTTGAAAGCAATTAACAACATTTCTTATTCCAAGGCTTGGAAGTTATTGCCCACAACCCCATCATGGACATGTGCTGCTGAACTACATTCCATTGCTACTCTGGGAGTGCAGACAGATCTTTCTGTACCTCTGACAGAGTTTTCTCAGAACATGTGAAAGTCTCTTGCACTCTGTGGATAAGCGAGTTGACAAATAAGTGTTTACTCCTGTTTTGTTCCTACTGTCTTCATCCTGAAGATGTAGAACAATTATTTGTTAATGTTCCAGTTGCTGGGATCTATGTCCACTGACAGAGACCTGCTTGCTTGACCCAGAACAAAATCCATGGAGGTTGACATACTTTCTTCTAACAAAGAAAAATGATGTGGTTGTAAACCAAAGGGTTTTCCATCCAGTTTTCCTCTACCTAAATAACAATGGGCTCTTTAATGCAGTGAAACTGTTGAGGTTTCCTTTTTAATCTGTATAACATTAAGGTCTTGATTGATTCCTGTCATTCTGTGTGTCCTTCCTTACAGAAAACATTTCTGAAACCTGCTAATACAGTTACCTTTCAGCAGTTTTTCATTATACAGAAATGACAGGTTGTGTGATGGATGAGTTTGTGGAGAGGTGGCACTGCTGATCAACCAGCACTTGCCTATCGTGTCTTTGCCACTCGATACACCCTTGATATTGAAGGGACGGGTCATTCCATAGAGTGTATTCTCTCAGATCATGACCTCTCTCTCTTCAGTACTGGTTCTTATACATATTTTCATGCACCTAGTCAGTCTTTTACTGCCAATAATCTTTGTCTCCCCTCCTTCCTCCACTTTTGTCTCACATTTCTTGGAGGTTTGACTGTGATCCACAGGGCAGTGATAATTTTCCTGTCATTTTGAAGGAGTTTGGTTGTGGTCAATGACACTTGATCTACATACCTCACTGGGAGTTTTACCAAGCCAACTAGCCCTCTTTCACTACTTTTTTAGAACTTGACCTTGCCATTGTCTTGCTGCCATTGATAGGTGACTGCTAAGTTGCAGTGACTGAATGGGTCATCCAGGAAGCTGCTCAAACTATTCCTAAGACCTTGACCTAGTATCATTGTCCATGATGTAGTTTGCTTATCAGGAGGTGCAGAAGGCTCATAAATAATCCTAAGATACCTTTTGCTGGTATTTCACTCTTTTGAACTGCATTGCTTTCCTGCAGACCCATACTTGTGCACAGCAGTTTAGACATCAAAGCCAAAAGGAATCTTGGAGTAAGTTCACAACTAGCATACTTGTGCACAGCAGTTTAGACATCAAAGCCAAAAGGAATCTTGGAGTAAGTTCACAACTAGCATCTCTTCTACCACCAGTACAAAAATCATATTGGAAAAGATTTGGAAAGTCAGCCATGTTCTTTTCATTTTGCTCTCCAATGGCCAGGAAGATACTGATGTTTAGAGCATTTCTGATGATCTTAGCAAAGCATTTTTGGGATATCAAGATCACTTCTGTTTCTTCTCCTGCCTTTTTGGATAGAGTTCTTGCCTCTTTCCTTGTGGGCCAATCATCTCTTTACACTGGTGGAACTAGAGCTTGTTTTTCATCAGTCTGGCAGTGCATTTATTAGACCTGATGATGATTACTATGAGATGTTCCCTCTTTTCCTGTTCTTCTGGAAGCTTTTCACTTGATCTGGCAGGATAATGTTTTTCCTGATACTTGGTGCCAGGCTGTTGTCCTTTCTTACTCTAAGTGTGGGAAGGATCCCAAGATTACTTCTAAGTATTGTCCAATTGCTTTGACTAGCTGTCTCTTTAAGTTGTTAGAGAAGATGGTTAAAGCTTGGTTTGTATGGGTCACAGCAAATGGTTTTACCTTTTCTTTCTCCAAAACTATCTTGTTAACAACAGGCTCCGTCTCATTAATGTTTTTCCTGTGATTTCTGAGGCAAACTTCTTGGCTTGTCTTTTAAATCTCAAAAGCTGATTTTCATTTCTCACCTCAAGCAGCTACATTTCAAGTGTATGAGGGTACTGAACATTCTCTGTGTCCTCTTCTACCTCTTGGGGGAGAGGATCTATGTTATGTGCTCATGATCTGTTTTGCTCTCGTTAGTTACAAACTGGACAATGGATCTGTGGTCTATGATTCTGCCAGGACATTGGCCTTGAGGATTCTGGACCCCATTCACCATTTGGGACTTGAGCTCTGCACAGAGGCTTTCTGCACTTCTACAGTCCAGAGTTTGTACATTGAATCTCATGAGCCTCCTCTGCACCTCTGCCATTTGCAACTTTCTTTGCAGTATGCCATTAGACTTCAATCATTACCACAACATTCCACCTGGATCTGTGTCATTCTTCCTTAGTGGGCTATACTCTTTTAGAATAGACAGTCTGATATCCTTCCCTTTGGCTCTCATATCAAGGTGCAGCTTGCTGAGTTGAGTGTCATTTGATGACATTGCTATCTCCACTGATCAGCCCATCCCACCATGGTTTATTACCATTCCCACCTGTGATTTTTCTCTAAGTCATTTAAAGAAGGTGGATAATCCTAATTGGAAGTACCATCTTTTCTTTACTGAACATCTTTTGAACCATTCTTCCATTTTTATTTAGACAGTTGGTTTGAAATGAGATGACACTGTGGGATCTGCCATGGTTTGTTGTGACTCAGTGGTTGCTCACAGAATCCCATCTATAATTTCTGTTTTTATTACCAAGTTGTGTGCCATTTCTTTTGTCCTCGTTCATGTAGAAGCTAAGCAATACACCAATAGGCATTATCAGGGTTGTGGATTTGTGTTATTTTTAGATCATGGTGTAATGCACTTGAGTGCATGCATGAATACAAGCTGGAAAAACTGGTCAAACATTCCCAGTAACAAATCTAGCAGAGCTAAAGTGAATTTCATTTGTAGATGAGCTTTTGGATTGTGATTAGTGAACATTGATTATCAACGCATGTTAATTTTACATCACAAACTTTTTTCCACGCAGCAACCAAAACACATCCATGGCCAACAAACATGACAGAAACACATTCGGGCAATAAATTGACTCCTCAAAGCAATTTCAATCAAGTTTTTTCAAATGACATGGGGGAGATACAGACACACAGTTGAGTTTTATAGCCCCTAATCAGATATTGTCTATGAGAACTCTGGATCAATTTATTGCTTGTGTTTTTCTGTCATCTGGCCATTTATCAATAAGGAAAATCATTTTTCTCATTGGGTACAACCCACTATACTGGTTAGGAATTAGAGATGTGTAGATGAAATGATGTGTTTTTATTTTCAGTGTTCTATAAAAAGAAATGGGTTTTGAATATACAATTTACTAGTATATGAAATAAGTTCCGAAATTAACAGTGAGTTTGGGCCAAATGGACAGACATTTTATTGTGAAACTGTTACAAATGCAAGCAATCACAATTCGTATAATTCAGTTAATTATACGTGTGTAACAAGTCTACAGATCAATTATTACTAGCTCTGAGCTGATTTCATATATATGGGTATATAATCTCAATGAAAATAGACTAGTTTCTTTCTGTTGGGTATATGTTTTTAATGTTACATAGGATGATGGAAAACCAAAAGTAACTTGTGTGAAAAAAAGAAAGAAAAGAAAATGATTTCCTGTGACTGGGAGCTGACAACATTGCAACCACCTTTTCAGCTGAGTATTTGAATGTTTATCTCTATCTTCATAACAAAATTTGGCTTCTGGAACATCCTCTTCCAACAATTTTATTCTCAAAAACAACCCTGTGTGTGCCATCTTGTCAGCCAAACATCTGGTTTGTTTGCCCATACATTCTGGGTCCATAGGTGTTCACTATAAATAGCACTCACATCATTGCACTGTGACATCCATTGACACCTAATCATGATAAGGCCTATTGTACTACTTACACTAATTCTCTTAGCTCTGTACTGGCCCTGTAATTGCTTAACATGAGTTCTTATCCTGTTTCTGTTGATATTCTCAAATGACTGGCTCATTTTACTTTATCTCCTACTTCTGTCTGTTTTTTTTTTTTAATACCTGGCCACATTGGTATCTGCAGGAACAAGCTTGTTGACACTGCAGCTAAGTCTGTTAACTTTGATACCTTCACAGCTGTATGTATCCTGTTTACAGACTATAGTCCTTTAGAGCAGGCTCAGCTTCAAGCAATTTGGCAACATTGTAACAAGCTTTTCCTTATCTAACCCTCTTTTGTTCTTTGGCTGTCTTTTTTCCATAAGGATTGGAAGGAGGAAGTTGTCCTAGCTTGGCTACACATTGGCCACAGTTTTTAAACTCATCATTTGTTTTGTTTTTTTTACATGGGACTAATCTATCAGTTCAAGTTATAATAGCCCATATTTTATTGTCGTACCATCGTTATGACCATGAGATATAGCACCATTTTGCTATATCTTTTTTATGGGCTTACCACTGATGTTGGACAGTGTCATTGCTGATGGTGACACTATCCAACTTCCTTGTGTTTTTAATTTTTTACAGGTCATTGGTCTGTTTACTTCTATTTAGATCATTTATTCAGTTTTGGACACTATTTTATTTTTAGCTCTTATAATACTTTTCTTTCTACTTTTCTCACCTGTTGGTTGGTGCAGATAGCCAAGTTGCTTTGTGCCAATAAATGTCAACAACCAAAGATAGTTTCCACAATTAAAAGAAATAAATTTTTGTCTTTATTCAAAATGGTTTATAATTTCTTTGTCTTTACATAAAATGTGTATTTTTTTAGTGATTAGTATGCATATTTAGCAGTAGTTTTGAGTGTTTTCAATAACTTGTATTCTTAGCGTTCATCACTTTAACATGTTTATGCTTACAATATATTCAATCCCATTTACACCACTTTTCTTGACAATTATAAAATCAAACATATCATTTTACTGCTTAGCTAAATGTGTATACTGCTTGCATAATATTGTTATAAAAGCATTGAATCTTTAGAAGATCTTAATAAATTCCCTGCATTTAAATTTAAGAAGTTCACAATGGAATAACAAATTATTACCCACATGTCTCTAAACCTTTCCAATTATCCAATTATTGATATGGTTCACTATAATTTATACATAGTTGTAAACTTGTATTCATAAATTACATTTCCACTTTCAACAGAAACTAACCAATTAATAGTACTGTGACCAATGTACAAATAAAATTCTACAATTTCATGCTAATTGATCAGATAACAATAAGTGATCTGAAAAAGTAATTTACTTCTCAATCACAAAGCAAACTGTCAGTGCATCACTGATTCATATGTTTGTAATTCATCCTTGTTTCTAGATATTTTGGAAAATCACTTGATGATTAACTTCCATAAATGTTCAAAGTAATCTAGGACTACTGTTATAAAGTTTCTAAATCTAGTATCATCATTATGTTAGCAGCACCCTCTGGCAAACTAGTAAATTAAAACACAGAAAATATAGCTTACAACAGTATCTGGCTGAAATGCTTCAAGGTATATAAAAGTATCACATTTAGTTTTTGCTCAGTGTTCCATCATGTGGGTATTGTTAAATGTTTATTCTGTATTGTACAAAATAGTGTTTGGTGCCTCATTTATTGACTGTGCAAGAAGCCTCAGTTCCTTACAATGAATGTTAATATTGTATTTTAAATGTAAGAAATTTTTTGGGAAATACCCATTTTAAAATGACATTAAAGAACAATATTACTTTTCCATAAACTCCTGTATTATTAAAATGGCAAATATTAAATTTCTAATATACTTTGTTTAACAAATATGTATGTAGTTGTAGGCTAGCAAAATGTTGTGTAATATGGAAGTCTGAAAATAAAACAAGAAGCATCAATATGATTGTGGTTCCAAATAGTACACACTATGTAAAGGTTATTTTTAACTTTGTTGAATGTTTTATACATGACAGTTACAGAATTGTGTCCCATCTAGTGGCTCAGTGGTAAGTATGAGGACTTGTAACACTAAAAATTGGGTTTTGACATCTATAGTGATCAGAGCACAGACAGCTCATTGTGTAGCTTTATATTTCTCAATAAAGAAAGGATTTAAGTAAATAGTTTTATAATGATATTGCTAAGTTAGGGAGCAAGAAAACAATTGTATTTATGAATGTCTCAATTATTTTCCAAAAAAAATATTGATGTCTCAATGAAAGATTAAAACAGACTGCATCCACTTATGTTCATTTTTTGTTCTACTTATTTTTGAAGTAAAATGTTTTTGTGATGACTTTTGTTCTCCTGTTTCTTAGTTTTAATGATATTATCTCGACAGTTCTGTTAATGCAGTTGTTTCAGTGCGTACTTTTTTTATATATGTTTTTATTTATTTCACAGAATGTCTTGATGCAGATGAAAATGGAACACTGTCTCATATTTCTGAACAGACAGAAAAGTTCTTTAATTTGAGTTTGACTGTTTCTGGATGTTTTAAAAAGTTTGACATTGTGAGTAAATGTTTGATTATTTTGAAGGAAGTTATTACACCATTATAAATCATCCTTTTTCCAAATAATCTTATAAACTTAATTTCATATTTATGGTAATTTTAGAAGAGTTTCTTTTTGATAATGTTTGTGCCTTTATTGTGGAATTGTTAGTAAAGATAAGACTGATATATTTTGAACTATCGTATTTCTTTAATTAACATAGCTAGATGATTAAAGAAATTTCAGTTAATTAATTGTTTAAAGCAAATTTAATCAATTATTCTCACTTGAGGTTAATCTTTAAGCTTCCAGTCAGTATTAAATCCATTTTGGAATACCCATTTTTCAATGCTATGGACATCCTAAGGTGGATAAAAAAACTTGTTTTTGCAAAAACTTTTAGTACTGTCTTTAAGTACTTTAAATGTTTAAAGAAATTGCAAAACAATTCCAAACTCTGTGCTTTATTTTTAAATTTTAAAACTATTTGTTGAATACCTTTGGTCATTGCTTCAGAAGCTGTGAGTTGAAATTTCTTACAGATCCATTAAATACTCTTCATGTGACTTTACCATGACATGAAAAGGCTTATTCTTACTGTATCCTATCATATTAAACTTTTTTTATAGCTTCTTTCAATGCTGCATTTCATTGTTAAATACTAAGTATTCTGAAAGGTTGATACATTCCTCAAAAATTAAAGCTATTCTTTTGTAAGATTGGAAAAAGTCTTAAACAAATACAAGTACATTATTAACAGGTGGAATTCCTCAGAGCCATGCAAAAATCAAAATTTTAACCTTTTAAAATTTGTTTTTGAATTATATTAAATAAATATTAGCAAATGACAAAATATCAATTTTAAAATATTTTTGAGCTAATTTGTTGAAATATAGTTAAAGTGATGTATAAAATCAGATAAAAATTTCATGGCTTAAAAATAATATAAAGGGCCAGAGAAAAATTCAATACACAAAATGTGAAATACCAGAAGAAACCTTCACATGTTTTCGAACACTGCAAGTCAAATAAACACAACATAACTACAGAAAACACTCAAATACTAAATAAAGAAGCAAACATAAACAAACACACAATTAAAGAAGCCTTACTTATACAACAACTTAAACCTAAAATAAACCAATATAAAGGAATGCCTTTATACCTATATTAATATAATAAAATAAATAAAATTATATGTTCAAACATCTGACACCACCCTTTACATTCAGACACTCAGTTACACAACCCCTTCCAAACATGTGGTCAGATTCTGGTCAGTTACCTCTTTCTTTGTAAACCTGACGATGACCGAAGAAGGTCGAAACGTTGTTCGCTCTTCTATGTAAAATATTTTCTCAACCCAAACAAGCCATTTTTGTGTATATATTTCTCTACAAGTGGGTTTTCGTGACATCACTGATTATTCTTTCATCACGGCAATTGTACGAGAAGTGTAAGTCTTTGTGTTTTTCTCAGTGTATTTGTACTTACCTGTTACCATTATGTCTGAACTAGCATACAGTACACCACTATTAACAGTACATGCTCACACGATTAAGAAACTAAGAAATTTAAACTATAGAATTATCAATAGAACAAATAACATCTATTTTATTCAACAATGTAGAAAGGAACAACTAACCCCTAATTTTGTAAAGGTAAAACTTTCAAAACATTTTAATAAATACACAAACATTATCCAAAATTTACAGAAAAAACTACTTAAAGCCATGTTGAACACAAAATACAAAGAACTACATGACTTACAAAAAAAAAAAATGAACCTAGAACATCAACTGGCATGCTGCATTAAACCAGAGATTTACAGACTTGTACAACGAAACATAAATCAAATCAATACCAAGAACGACAGAGACAAAAAGATCTGTCACAACAAAAACTAGAAAAACTAAGATGCAAACAACAGAAAAGACGCCAACACGACAAACCATTGACTAACCTCATAATTAACAGATCCGACCGACAATTAAACACAGATGAGATACATCTACTTAACAAAGGACTCAACTTCGCAATAGCACCTAGGTACATTCCAACCATAGAAATCAAAACATGTTTAGAAGATCTAGCCAGGAGACTTGTGGTACTTTCTACAGAAAACAAAAACAAGGAAACAACCAAAAACAACTGACAGGAAGAAGACAACTCAGATAATTTTATTGACATCCATCAGCCAAACTTCCCAGGTAAAATTAAAAATTTATATTTTCCAGAAACACTTAAAAACAATTTTAAACAATTTTTTCAAAGAATTTTCTCACAAAACCATCAACATAATTTCACAAAACAGAAAACTAAAAAACAATCTTACAAAAAGAGACATTAATTCTATTAAAAACCTAAAACAAGACAAAAACATAAATTCTAAAAGCAGATAAAGGAAGTGCTATAGTCATAATGAACACGAATGAATACATCTAAAAAATGAAGAACATCCTATCAGACACGAACAAATTTAAACCAATACACAGAAATCCAACAAAGACACAAGATGCAACTGAACAAATTACTACTAAAAATGAAAAAAACCAATACAATTTCACAAACACTTTATTCCTACCTACGTAAAACCGACTCGAGCACACCACAAATATACGGCATTCCCAAATCTCATAAACCAGATTGTTCATTACGACCAATAATGTCCACATATGAATCGTTTAATTACAGTCTTGGTAAATACATAGCATGGGCATTCTCCAAATCAGCCAGCTCATTCATCAAAGACTCAAGTCTAATCTAAATGAACTTAATCATAAAGCATTAATGGCCAGTTTCGATGTTATATCCCTCTTTACAGAAGTTCCAACCACTGAAGCCTGCAAGATAGCCTTAGAACTCTATTTCCAAGACCCTAACCCAACTATAGACATTCCTAGCAACCAATTAGCAACCCTCATAGAATTCACCACGATAAAGACAAACTTCATGTTCAACAACCACAACTATATACAAACAAATGGCCTAAGCATGGGCAACCCAGTATCACCAGTTCTAGCCAATATTTTTATGACACAAGTTGAAACACAAGCAATTAACACAGCATTACATCCACCACTATACTGGTACAGATATGTAGATGACACGGTTGCAGGATTCAGATCTACAAAACACACAGTTAATATTTTCAATCACATTAACTCTATACATCCCAACATTAACTTCACATGTGAACAGGAAGAAAGCAATCAAATATCATTTCTTAACCTCAAAATTACAAGAACCGACACACAATTCAAAACAGAAATCCACCGAAAAATCACTCATACTGGACTATACATTCCTTGCGACTCAGCACATGAAACAAAAAAACTCAACATACTAAGAAACCAAATAAACACAGCCATAAAACTATGCTCATTAGATAAAATTAACGATGAATTAGACAAAATAAAACAATACTTCATCAACATCAATAAGTTTCCTCCACAAACCGTAGAAAACATTATACGCACACACCTAGACAGAAAGCAAAATCAACCAACAAAAGTAAATATATCTCGCAAATCAAAAAATCACGAGACCATATACTGCTGCATACCATATATTCCCAACATCAGCAGACAAATAACCAACATTTGGCAAAAACTAGTAACAAACTATGACATTCCACTTAATACCAAATTTATTCAAAAACCAGGCACAAAACTGAGGTCTTCGAGGTCTGTTAAAAAAATATGCTGACTGTTTGAATTGTGCGGCTCCAGTTGGTTCCAGGGGAATCCGCTTGGTGTCGCTAGGTTCGCACAGATCAGCTGATTACGACGCCATTTCCTGATTGCAGATATCTTCATTTGTGTATTAGCTACGTGGTTTTAAGTGAAGTGCGATTTTTTCATTTGGCGGATTTCAGAATGAATGACCCGAAGGAGCAACGACTTGCTGTGAAATTTTGTGTTAAACTTGGAAAATCTGCGACTGAAACTTTTGCTATGCTTAACACGGGCTTACGGTGATGTTGCTATGAAGCGTACGGCATGTTTCAAGTGGCATGAACGTTTTAACGATGGTCGACAATCCATTGAAGATGATGAGCGTCCTGGGCGTCCTTCCCGTCAACTGGCGACCCACACGTCGACAAAATCAACACCCTGGTGCAGGCAAATCGGCGCCTGACTGTCAGGGAGCTTGCTGAAGAGTATGGGATATCAGTTGGATCTTGTTACGAGATTTTGACTGAAAAATTGAAGATGTACCGCGTTGCTGAGAAATTTGGGCCTCAGAACTCGTGAGTTTTTTGGCCAAACACTTGATCACTGTTCTTCCCTACCCCCCTACTCACCTGACTTTGCTCCTTGCGATTTTTTCTTGTTCCCCAAACTCAAAAGACCCTTGAAAGGAAGAAGATTTGAGACGATTCCCGAGATTAAGGCAAATGCGACGAAGGAGCTGGAGGACATTACAAAAGAAGCGTACCAGGACTGTTTCAACAAGTGGAAACACCGTTGGAATAAGTGTGTGCGTTGGGGAGGAGAGTACTTTGAAGGGGTCCCAGACCTGTAACTTCTAAATAAAGTACATTTTGTTTTATGATGTCAGTCCGCGTATTTTTTGAACAGCCCTCGTATACTATGTAAAAACTACACTGACAAACACCACACTAACATTATTTATAAAATACAATGTGATAACTGCCATGACTTCTGTATTGGAGAAACAAGTAGAAAAATGGAAACCAGATTCAAAGAACATAAAAAGTCACCTTCACACGTTTTCGAACACTGCAAGTCAAACACAACATAACCATAGAAAACACTCAAATACTAAATAAAGAAACAAACATAAACAAATGCAAAATTAAAGAAGCCTTACTTATACAACAACTTAAACCCAAAATAAACCAATATAAAGGAACGCCTTTATACCTATATTAATATAATAAAATAAATAAAAGTATATATTCAAACATCTAACACCGCCCTCTACATTCCAACACTCAGTTACACAACCCCTTCCAAACATGTGGTCATCTTCCCGGTCAGTTACCTCTTTCTTTGTGAACCTGAGGATGACCGAAGAAGGCTGAAAGGTTCACTCTTCAATGTAAAATATTTTCTCAACCCAAACGAGCCGTTTTTGCATACAGAAGAAACCTTATTTTCTTCATCACATTTGCTGACTTGTATTTAAAATTTTATTGAACTACAATTTTATGAATTTATGTCAATAAGTTTGGAATTAAATTATATATTATAATTCAAACTTTAATGTTATGTATGAGATAATTTGGTAATTTAAAATTATATATTAAAATAACACAAATATGGATTTTAGTGAGTCATGTGGTATGTTCAATATATCACTGTTTAAAATTAAATGTTTGTGATGTAAAAATACTAAATCTATAGTTTGATACAAATTAGGAACTCAAAGTACTAATATTATCATGCTAGAATATGAAATGAGAACCTCATATTTTTATTTTAATGAGGTATTGCTTAATCGTACATGGTGACCCTATTCAGCTCTTTCCATTTTTTTTAAAACAGTCCCTTATATACACTTATTTCAATATATGTTATGTGAATTACCATCAACAGCTTAGAATGTCCCCAGAGTGGTTTTTCTTACCATTTTAATCTTTGAAAATGCTACAATATTTTTTCAATCCAAGATTTCAATGAGGTAAGTGTCATCTTTATTCTGCTCGAAGTTTCATGTTTTATAAAATTTAAAAAAAAAAAAAAAAATTATAGTTACTAAGCTTAATAAGTTATAGTGAAATTATTTTTCTTTATCGTCTGTGTGCAAAATCTTAAAAGGTCTAGCAATCTATGTCCAGCAGTAATTGAGTACAAAGGTTGTAGTGAGAAGAAATACGTTTTTGCTTTACTTCTTGATTTATTGTTCTATATTTTAAGAAAAATAAGTTTAGTAATTTATTTCTAAATAGTAATAATCTATATACATGTAAATAATGTATAATAATTGAAATGTGACTGTATTACAAAATACTAGTCCAGTAAAGTACAGTTAAGACAGGGAAGATTAAAGGTCAGTTTTATATTACTGGATACGTGACCTGATTACATGTGCACTGCATCTTTGCAAGCAATGTAATGTTATGTAGACATGACTGGAAGGTCAATATAATAAAAAGTAATAAATGTATATGTTCATTTATAGCATTATGAGACTTGTGGCACGAAGTAATTGTAGTGAAAGACATTTGGAAAACTTCTGGACTTACGAGTACTTCAATTTTAAAAAGATATGCTCTTCCAGGCATATAAAAACAGGTGGTTTTACATGCATTCATCTCATTAAAATATAGTACAAAATACTTTTAAAAATATTTTAAACAGTTTTAGTACAACTATTTTTCTGGGGGCTCTGCAAAATATATTTGGAACTGTTTCCACAGGTAGTTGACCATTTAGTTTGATTCATATTATAAACATCGGAATGATTAGGAAGGAACATTTTGTACTGTACAGCAGAATAAAATCTAAGTGTATCAACATGCAACCAGTGTTTTTGGTTTGTTTTTGAATAAATCATTACTATGTGAATGACAAAACATATTTTTTTTATAGTTACATTGACTGCTTTACAACTTTGTTGATAGGCATATCTTTTTCTGTTTTTACAGGTAGTGTAAAGTCGTTTTTTTTTATCTAATTTAAAGGAATAACTTGATACTTTTTGTGCATCCTTTTCTCTAATGACCACTCCCACTATTCTGAAGTCCAGCCTCTCAATGTATTTGTTCTATATGAGTTATGGATGACTTTGTTTATAACATTTAACAGTTAAGTCATTCAAAAATTTGTGTGAAGTTTCATTAAAGCTCTCTTGTAGAATGAAATCAATTTGGAGATGATTAAGTTTTTGATATGAAAATCTGCTGAAGTGTGCTGAGGTATTGAAACAAAGTTATGTTTTGTAATTTTTGATTACCTTAACTTGTAAGAAATTTTCTTTTAAGTTAAATAGAAATGTGATTGAAAATTTCTAAAGATACTGGTTTTTACAGCACTAGTGTGAAAATGTTCATAAATATATAAAGATTTACAAACTTATTCTAGTATTTTCGAATAATGCATTTGTACGTTTATACACATATAAGGAAACAGGAGAAAAAGAAGCCAATGTATGCAAAGAATGTAAGACAAGCTATAATGAAATGAATTATTTTTATGAATTCTTGAAGAACAAGTATGGAAATTCCCTTTGTATGGATATTGTAGATTTGGTAAGTTATAATGTGGAAGTAATTAAGTTTTAGTCATAAGTTTGTTTTTTTTCAAGTGTCAAAACTGATATGTGTGTGTGTGTGTGTGTATATATATATGACTGAAATTCATATATATATGAATTTGTATATATTACACACACACACGTGCTAGAGATTAGTACTATTTGAGTGAAAAAAAGAAAACCTGAAGAAAGGTTAAACTATGTAGTTAACGTAACATTTTGGGACAACATGAGACTTATTGGTCCATCTCAACTGTGCCATACTCTAAATTAAATTAAAATAATTTAAAAAATCTTAAACCTACCTCTTACCATTCATATACTTACCAAGCATTTTCTTAAACTCACATAAATTTACTGTCTGTACAACACCCGAAGGCTGTTAAAAAAATGAAGTTGTCTGGGCTAAAGGTAGCTCCTACCCTGCCAAAATTTATTTCTTATATGGTACTTACCCCCTGTCACAAAATTAGCTGTTCTTGATTTATTCTGCCCTCTGTATGATAACTTTTTCTATACACTTTCCACAAATCTTCTACATTGATTTATCTCCCATTATCTACATGATATTGCAGTTTCTTCTTTGTTGAGTTTTTATTTTCCATCTGTGTCCATTCTTCAGACTTCATTGCAACTCATACTAAAGTTTCAGTTAATCAGACATGTGGACCACATTCAACACATTCATCTCCCATTATCTACATCACATTGCAGTTTTTTCTTTGTTGGGTTTTCACTTTCCATCTATGGTTGCTCTTTAGGTTTCAGTGCAACTCTTAAGTTTTAATTGAAACTTTCTTTTCATGGGCCTTATTTTCAGTTACCATTATATAGATCCTGCTCTGTGGTGAGTGGTGCGTGACCAGGCGTTTTTTAACATGAAATTTGCACTGTAAAGTCATGTTGGCTCATACTTTATATTCCATGGCTTTGCAGTGCTCACCATTGAGATGAGTTGTTCCACGAGAGATGAATAACCTTAAGATGTTTTGCTTCCTAAACATGCACATCCTGGACCAAACCACCTGTGGACTGCATGGGTAAAGAAGTAGTAGTGAATATCTGAGTGTGGTCTCCTTTTCAAAATAGGGTTTCACAGTCATTCCTTGCATCATCTCAGGTGTCGATATTCTTCTGGACTCAACAATTTTTACTCTTCTAGTAGAGTATGGTTGTCCTTACTACATTCAGTTGCAAAGTCACTGAAATGATCAACTGTGAACACACTCTCCTGAATGCATTCCACACAAAATGGCTATAACCATTCAGTGCAGAGTAGGGCAGTGGTGTTCCATGGGTGTGGATGACATAAGGTTCTCCTCTTTGTGATATACAGTTATGAAGTAATACATCAAAAATGTAGTTCATCACATTAAATGCAAGCCCTTATCATACCCCCATGTGAATGTTGGTACACTGTGGTTGCATTTTGGATTTATAGTAGAACCAGTCAACACAAGTCTTCACATGTTTCAGGTTGTCTGGCTTCCTCCCTTGATTTCCTCTGTTTATGGGTCACAAAAGTGTTATGTTGGATTGTTACAGTTCTGTCCTTTTGACTCCCTCATCGTATCTTAATACTTAGAATGTCATTGCCTTTTGGATGGTTCTAGTTAGTACCTTGTTGGAATTGATTACATGTAATAGACATCCTTTTGATACCAAATGTTGAGTCTCCAGATAACTTTGATAACTTTGCTAATACTTATGATATATCTTAGAGATGGAGTGATTCTGAATCCCCCTAGTCTCTTGGGTTTGAGGTGAAAATAGTATGATCCTCACCCTATTTTCATGTGGATGTCTGTTCCCAGCAGCATGGATTCTGGATGTAGTTGGTTTACTGAGTACTGTCAGTTGTGCCATTGCCACTTTACACTTGAGGGTACATCTGTTGTTTGACCTGCTTTTATATTCGGTGTATTATGTTATATTTATTTTATGTGGTTTGGAATATGATCCTGACACTGTTCTGTCTCACTTAAATGTGCTTCTCTCCTTTACTGTTTTTATCTTCTCCACATTTTACAGTGGGATGATGAATATTCCTGGTTCAGAAGTAGTGTGGTTTTCTTCACCTGATCTTTGGATCCGACTCATTTCCAGAGGTCTCCTTCAGATACTTTTAGGGAGTACCTTTATCATTCCCTCACACACCCCTCCTATTCATTGTGAGATTTTAGTTGATTTTGTGAGAGGTGGTAAGTGTTGTATTAGAAGTTGTAATTTTCCTACACTGAAAGTGTATTTCTGATAGGTACTTACCCCTTCTTGAGCTTCCCACCCCCATCTTTCCTCTCCACTCTAATTCAGTTCTTATGTCTTCTGCCAAACTGTGAAGTGAGTGCAATAGAGGAGAATAGAGGAAGTTGTGTGTCACGTGAACATATTCTGTTGGTGGACAAGTGACACATGATGATTTGCATGAGAGACTCATTGGAATATTTCAATTCCAGTTGGGGGGGGGGAAGAGCAGAAGGCTTGTGGCATGTGTATAGAAACATTTTTACAAATAGAGTGCAGCACTGAACATCACATCCTTAGTGAAACCACATTGACTATCCATTAAAATTTTAAATTTTATTAAATGACTTTGATAATTAGGCCTATAATTACTGGGACAACTTCTATTCTCCAAGTAGTATTGGAGACACATTAGAACTGTCTTTAAGATAGGAGTGAAATTAGCTGATTTCCAATCTGTTGGTACTTGTCCACTTAAGGACTTACAAAAAATTATGCCAAGTGGCTCTTGTGTCCAATTTTTTATCTCCTTTGAAATCCCTTGGGGGAAATATTATCTGATCTTAGAGCCTTATTATTCTATAAACTTCTCAATTTTGTATTAACAAATTCAGAATTTATGTGGTTGTCTTATTAAACTTTGTTTTTGTTTATTAATTGCTCAAGATGAGGAATAGTGGTTGTCTTCATTAGTAAAAACTGAAGAAAAGACAAAATTTAATAACCTAGCTGTTTCATAATCATCAGATATAAATAAGTCTTCCTTTATCATCCTTCAAGGGTTCTATCTCTGTCCTAACATTTTATTTACCCTTAATATACTTAATAAAAATCTTTCTGTTCATTTTTTGCTATCAACTAAATATTTTTCATACATCTGTTTGGATGTCTTAATTTCATGCTTGACCAACTTTATTGGTCTTCTGTAACCTTCTAAATCTATAATATTAGTCAATGTAAATGTATTAAATATGTAATGCTTTTCTTTAATTTTATCTCTTGTACCATTTATTATCTGATTTCTTACTTACAGCTACCCTTTTCTTTCTATAAGGAATATATTATATATTTGTTTCAAATATTGGAACATTTACCACATTTATCCAGTGTTTCCAAATATCTCAGCTGCCTGATTTACAACAGATAATTTTTGTTGCATCTCTTTAAAATTTGCTTTTTTGGAAACTTGGAATAAAAATATGATTATTCCTGATTTCCATATGCAGCAAGACATCAGAAATTATCACTTGAACCTAGGTGTTTCCAAATTTCCATCCTCTCAACATTTTTATATTACAAGCTAATAATAAAACTAAAATAGTATTATTTCTGGAGGGTTCCTTGAATAAATCTATCTTGAAAAGTTTCCAGAAACATTTCTCTACACAGTTTTTCACTCTAGCATTTCCCAATCAGTATGTCTGAAATTAAAATCACCAATAAATATAATTTCATTAACAGCTGAAACCTCAGTTTCACTGTAAAGTTTCTCACTAATTTTATCAGTTTTATCTGATGATCTGTAACAAATTCCTACTAAGTTCTTTTCTTTATCCACTAAAAGGAACCCGAATGGATTAATTCTTCTTGCTATTCTCTTTGATATCCTCAATTTTAACAGGATGCAACTCACATTTTACTTATAATGCCACTTTTCCTTCCTGTCTTTTATATTCTGTCTTTATTAAATATCCTGTAATCCTGTAGTATTTCAAAGAAACTTCTGTTATCAAAATCACCAGTGTTTAACCTTGTTTCAGTTTTCCCATTACATCAAAATCCTCTATTTCTACCAGTAACAATTAAGCCTATTCTTATATTACTTTTATACTCATTTCCTAGCTAAACTATTCTCTGCCTCTTATTCTTTTTGCATTTAGTTTTTCCTTGTGACTTGAGTTGTTCTAGTTTAAAACTAAATTTCCAAATAAAACCCTCTCAGTGTACCCATTACACTCTTTATCACTACAAATTTTTCACAAAATTTAATATACTTTTAAATAAGTGAAGCATTTTCATTGAAATCATCTTACACTTTGTTATGCTTAAAATGTCAACAACCACTGGATCTGTCCAGATTAATCATGACATGAGAGCCTTACCAATTGCTGTAGTTCCCAAACTTAACATAGTAACAATAATAATAAAATGTTCATTGTGGTATAGTTCCCAAACTTAACATAGTAACAATAATAATAAAATGTTCATTGTGGTATAGTTCCCAAACTTAACATAGTAACAATAATAATAAAATGTTCATTGTGGTATAGTTCCCAAACTTAACATAGTAACAATAATAATAATATGTTCATTGTGGTATAGTTCCCAAACTTAACATAGTAACAATAATAATAAAATGTTCATTGTGGTATATGAAATAATAAATTTACCAAAGTAACAGTTTTTTTCTTCAGAATTTGTAAGAAATCCTTACATGATAGAAAAAAAAGGAATATTATTTTCAAAACTTGTGTAGCTGAATTATGGATAATCCATTATTTAAACTAAAACAACTTTTATGAAGTTTAAAATTCACAGACTTGTGCTATCAAGAATTTCCATTGAATACTTCGTCACACACGTAATTGGTGTGATGAAGAACTTTAATTCCAAACCTAGATGAGGGTTAATAAGTTACCATGTTGTAACTTTTATTTACCATTCATATCACAAATCTATAGGCCTATCATTTTCCACTGTAGTTAATGAAGTAAGTCTAGAATTTTCTAGCTGAAATTACATTTACCTTGATTTTCAGTATTTGATAGCACAAGTAGACCATTGTATAGCTTTGTGCTTAACTACAAACAAACAATATCTGAACACATACTACAAGCATAAATAATAAGTGTTCGTAGCAAGGTTTAATTTGAAAATACTTTTGAAATATATAGTATAAGTTATATAGTGCTGTTACTTATAATGATGTCAAATTTAAGTGACAATATGCTACCAATTTTGATCTGTAATTATTGACTGGTAAAAGGTAAATACATCCCTTTTTTATGAAATATAAAACATTGTAATCAATAATTGTTTAATGGAACAGTGTTGTAAATTAGTCGCAACATGTTTTTACTCTTGTAAAATATGGAGAATACAAGATCATGGCAATTTCTTTATTGTTTGCTTTAGATGAATAGAACTCGAGCACAGTGGAGTGAAAACTACAAGTGTCATTATTTTAAAGTCAGTGAAGGTCCAGTTTATGGACTAACAATCTTCTTTGGTGCCCTACCATTTTTGTTTTATACAGTAAACAGGATTGTGACAGCTGTTCGCAGTACCACTTTATTGCAAAGTAAGTTGATATTATGCTGTAATGAGTGTTTTTACGTGAAATGTGAATTACATTTTCTACTAACATGATACTTGGTGAATATGAATTTTAATATATATATGTTTTCTGTGGAATGATGCAACAATTTAAAATTCATAAGGTGGTAGAATAGGAGATGCATCTTAGAATGGGCAAAAATTCTCTTTTGCTGTTATTTTTTTCATGAAAGTTGTTTAAAATGTGGGAAAAATTTAAGAAAGACTGTTGTGTTACTATTTCACACTCATAATTTGTATTTCTTATTTTACTGAGAGAACTAACTGAGCTTCCTTTATGAAAAAACAAAACAAAAAACATGGGGATATATATATATATATATATATATAAGTATGTGATTCAAATAAAACTAGTTTCAAACTTTATTTTTAACTTTGGTTTTAGATGATAAAAGTTATGGTAAGTCAGGCCTCAACAAATATTGTCAGATCTAGGAGCCAACCCACAAAATTTTCAGACAGATCCAATATGGAAAAGTTATGAAATATATTTTGAGTTGGTTATGTGCTTATGATATGAGACATGCAGTTTTACACTAAAATAAAAAACAACAACAAAGGCTTCAGTATTAAACTTTATTACATAGTATATATTAAACTTCAATATGTACAATTATTTAATAGTAGATGAAATAACTATAACTTAGACTTATTCATGCAATGAATAAAAGTGAAATAAAAGTGATCAATTAATATTGATAGGCCAAGGAGGCTGTTTTAGGATAAGCTTAATCTACTTATTATTTTACTGCTATACAACATTAAGCAAAAACCTATTGGTGTGCCTAACCTAACTGCAGTGCTGTTTGCACCAAGAAATGGGGGCTGTATTTATTTATTTTCACAGCAGTGAGTGCATGCTAATGATTGTGTGATACTTGATAATATTGCTAAATTAATTGTCTTTGTTCCTGTCTGGGTCTAAAAACACACATGAATTGATTGAATTAAGAGAACAAAGAAAAACAAATTGGCACAAAACTGTGCTGTACAACTGTAGTGCTTCATTTGTGAAAAAACATGAAGTGCTAAATCTGCCATTAAAATCCTAGAAAGAAAGTTTGATTTTGGACTCAAAGAGCATGAAACAAGTTCTGGACTCTCAAGAATCCAGAACTGTTTTGACTTAGGATTCTATTTAGCACATCCATACATGTAAATAAGATGGGAGAAAATATTAGGTGTCATGATGAAATTTTTAATCACCAAGGTGCCAGGGGTTTGTTGAAGCCTGTGGTAAGTAGATGTTAACTTATCACAAAGAACTTTAATAATTTCATTTTTGTTTAGAGATAAAAATAAAGGGTATGAAAGCTTATAAAAGAATATTTCAAAAGTAATTTATTATTTTATTTTCTCTCTTGCAGCAAAACGTCTTTCACAGCTTCAGAGTAGTTTAAGCAACAGTATCCAAGAAGATTAAGTATTCATGAATAATTCAAAATTTAATAATATTAATTCAACTTAAATATCTTTATTATGTGCATACTATGTTACATTACCATCTGTAAAGGTGTTTTGTTTGTTGTCAATAAGTTAAATATTACTTTTAAGAGCAAAAGTGATATAGTCTAGACCATACATGCATTGTAATGCCCTTTTGTTACTTGATCAAAATAACTTTGGTATCTCTCACATTTCAAACAATAATTGTCAAAGTTAGTTCAAACAAATAGTTTCTCTCCATAAATTTTTAATTTATCTGCCCAAATGTATTTGCATTTTATCACTAAATGCTATTGGAAAATGTTTTCTGTGATGATTGATTTCTATTGGATAAACATTGGAAAAAAGTACTCCTTCTTTAGTGTAGTTTTATTTAAATATTTAATGTATTTAAATAATATCGCATATAAATCAAGAAAAGCTATCAAAAGACGAAATAGAAACCTGATTTTATGGGGAATTAATTTTCAAAAATAAATTCATATACTTGAGAGGTTAATTTGTGTTCATCACTTTACAGAATGTGAGTTAAACCACTTGCATGGTCATACAATGAATTAATATAAACCTAGTATTAATTATTGACATTATCTGTCATTGCTGTAATATTGTACCTATTATATGGTGTTATAATTATAGAAAAAAGTATGATTTTATTATTAATGATTAAAAAACAAGTTAGGCAAATTTTAGTGTAATATAAATGCATTTGGGAAAGGTAATCATTTTGATTAAAGGAATAGTTTGAGAATGACAAGATCATAATCATTCCTTTTTATGACTTTTTAGTAATTATATTTTTGAGCAATTAGAATATAAAAGATATTTGATTCAAAGATTAAAAATGAAAATATTCAATATTGAATGGTAGTTCAAGTGATTTATTGTTAACAAATCTAGTTCCTTGTTGAGATAATAATGATTAGATAAAAGCTAAGTTCAAAGTTGATGTAGATTATGGTAGTTGATGGTCCAATTTGTATATCTTATTCATGTACCAAAAATATGTTTCATGTTTTTATAAATACTTCCAAATAAGATTGGACAACCAATATATTTTTTATTATTTTAAATATCTTTGCTTCATATTGCAGTTAATTTGATAGCACTTTTTGTATCTCAATATAAAACATTAAAATTTAATAGTAGTCTGTAAAACCTGAAGTTATGTAATGAAGTGAATGAGTAACAGGGCTAAAAGGATTTTTGACAAGTTAGTCAATCCAAAATCAGGGAACAGTTTGATGTATTCATTATTGTCAGGTACTTTGTTAATGATAGAATATTTAATATTAACTCTTGAACCATGTTTTTGTCTTGAAATTTTTTAACCTTGCATCTAAAGGTTGGACAAAAAATTTGTCCAATTATGTTGTTATAATGCTTAAAAGGTGTGAAATTGGTAAGAAAGATGGAACTTGATACAAAATGTGGTGGCTACAGAACATGCTTATTCTTATAGAACTGTTAGTGTTACTAAGTTATCTTAGTTACCTATGCTAAATATATATATATATACTGTATATAGAAAATATTTAATGTTATTGTATAGAGAAGCTTGTACTTTTGTTCATTCTATGTTCAGAGCATTAAAACAAAAAGCCTGATTAGTGGAAATTATATGATGGTGTAAAATCATTACATATAATTTATAAATGTTACTGGACAAATTAATTTTTAATTCATAGTTTTGTTAAATTTTGCCTTAATTTCTACTGTAAAAATACAGAAAACCATAGGTTTTGGATATTTGTTTCTAGCAGTGCCATATTTTGTTTAATTTTCAGTAAAAGAAATTGTCTTTCTTACACAGCTCTTTGGTAAAAAGTAATATCAGGAGGAAAATTTTTAATTTATTATTTAATAAATCAGTGACTAAAAGTGTTAAAGTAATTTTATTCTTGTATTTTTTTGCAATAATTTTTTATCAGTGGATGTTAAATATCAACATGTTTTCCACAATATTGTGTGTTTTGTTCTGTAAACAGTCAGTTAGACCACTAAAGCAAATAATACATAACATTTAGGAATATTTAAATATTGATATACAAAACCTATTATGGATTATTAAATTTTTTTCATCATATATCTATAAATATTAAGATTTATAAAACAAGTATTAAAAATTGTTAGGTGTTGTATCACCTTCTAATAATGTTTTAATGTTCTTCATGTATACTTTTCTATAACACCAACTCAACTGCCTGAAACAAAATCTGAACTTTGAGTTTCAGCACTAGTGTTATATTTTACCTTACTCTTTATCTAACTCCCTTGAAATTTCTTTATGCTTTAGTGCTTATTTTAATTACTAAAATTTAAATTTTTGAGTTATATTTTTTAACTAGTATAGGTGCATTTGTTGTCCAATTATAAACAGTGTAAGTTTTAATGATGGTTGGATTAATCATTTACTATTCTAAAGTTACTTCTTATTGCTAAAATTTCTATTAATAAAGTTGAACAACCTTTTCATTTTCTATTTCTTTTACAACAGAAACTTCTTATAAATATCAGTGGTTTGTTTATTATATTGTATTTCCTAAAAAATAATTGGTATTTTTATTTTTCCACAGTCCTTTTCAAATATTTTAAAGATTTTATGTCAAAGTATCCAACTTGAATATTCACAGACGAGTGCAAGTTATTAGCTTTCAAATGTATGGCTGTTTTAAACTGTAACTTGGAAAGTGAGTTAATAATTTCTTTTTTACCAACTGTTTGAATTTCTACAGCTAAATTTTATTAACTATGATTTCCATTTTTAAGTATTTTTATAAATATTTATCATTATAGATCAAATCTTAGCATGCAGGGTCAAATAATGGCTGGGGAGGGGGTCCAAGACCATTTTTTGTACTTGGGCAACTCAATTTGTTAACTACAGCTTTACACAAAACACAAGATTGGCAGGTAATATACAAAATACTGATTCAATATTTATAATAAATTATAATGCAGTGACATTTTTTGCTCAAGAAAATATTTGTGAAAAACTGAGATGTGGTAATGAAAAATCACAAAATAACGGGTACGCGGCCGTGTGTGTGTGTATATATATAATATGTATAAAACGACAAAATGCTATTGCCATTGTGACACAGTTGTAAACATATGAATTTAAATAAAACATTTAGTTTTTGATTGCTTTTGTAATTTTTCTCTTAGTTTGAGTAGTTACATCTGTTTGATGATTCAGCCCTATCTGTTAGCCTAAAATATTTTATGTAGTATTTTGTTTTGTTGCATCAAAAGTTTTTAACAGTGACAAATTCTGCTGAATGGACACTATCAAGTTTTAAGGTGGAGGTTAAAAAAGTAATTTTTTTTCTTTAGAAGTTCTGTTATACTACATAGATCGAGTGTAGACTAGAGTCTAAACTCTCTCTTAAGCTTGTTACTGGTTGAGTTATAGGACATCATTTTGATTGAATCTCTCTAGAATAGTATTTATTGGTTAAAATGCAAAGGATTGGGTATGTTATATTAAAACAATTTTTAATGTACAAATGAGCAAGCCACATGACAACCATGTGTAAGAACTACAGTTTGATACAACTTTGTATTTCATAGGTAATGTGATGCAACATAACAGAGAAGGAAAATTGATACAAACTACATGTACATATGCCACATTCATCACACAAGCTCAACCATTAGTGTACCACAAGCAAATAAAGAATGAAATGGTTCTTTTTGTTGTTCTGTATGAAATCATACCAGCTGCATTGCTGGACACAGCACTATGGATTTTTGTGTAATTGGACTGTTGAAATAGGCACTGGGAAACTGTCATCTTTATACACCAGATGCATCATGAGCAGTTGTGTGTTTTAGATATGAGAATCTTTTGATTATTTTTTTACCAATAAAATCTGTACTGTAGATTTGTTGTGTTAAGATTCACAATTAGATAAGAGTATAACCACACGTGGCAATATGGACTAACAGTGTGGTGAGGATACAAAATCGTTCTAACATAATGGACTCCACTGGTGTGTTATAATTGTTCTTATCACTTCATATTACTAAGGGATAGGTCTGGTGAGGAGGGCTTTGATTAATAACAATTTGATAACTTCACATTTGTAAATACCATCATTATCATTTGTTGATGCATTTGGTCAATTTTAAAAGGATAAAACTTTTCTTTGACTGCAAAAGCTATGTGAGATGCCATCTTTCCGATATAATTTTAAAAAATTTCTTTAGTGTCAAGTTTGTGTTTTAGTCCTTATAACATCCTTGTGTCTCCCTTGCACCTTATTATATGTGGAATGGAACTGTTCTGTTTAAGGAACAACGCATTTTGAAAAATTAGGCGAAGTGGGAAACTCATGGGTATTTGTCTATTTTATGTCAAAAACTGTCAGTGAAAAACAATCCAGTAGAAACCTTTGCTAAATGTTTGTTCAAATCTTGAATGTCAGTGACAAAGATACCTTTTGTACTTGAGGGAAAATAAATGCAGATAAAATTGGAACAGTAGAATCATCCAGAAAGAGAACTGTTGGTGAAAAAATTCAATATGTTGTCTTGGCCTGATGTTTGTGTCATCGCTGAACATGTATCATGATACCAATAAACGAGACACCTTTATTTTTGAAGTATTAAAAAGAGTGGTTAAAGAAAGTTTACTAAATGTTATTTTATATAATTTATCTCTCATGCTGTTAAAACGATAAAACTTTTGCATTTATACAAACAATACTACACAAATTGGCTTGCTTTCAGTGATTAAATCTTGATGGATGAGAGAGTTTACATCAGTTTTAACAACAGACCAAATGTTCTGTGACATTGGCTTGAAAACTTTTGTCGATGTTCATGTCTTTGAGGAACTGCGTGTTTTTTTTAATTATGTAATAAAAATTTTAGTTTGATAAGGTTTTTACTGTTGGTGGACAGAACTTAGTCATAAGGGTGAGCATTGTAGAAAGATTTTACTCTTGTGAAAGTCCAAACTGTATGACTAATGTTTAATAACAGTAATAGAAGAAGCGTTCTTTATTTAAAAGTAACGCGATCTGTAATAAACTTTGTTAAATTTAAATTTTCTGTTTAAACAGCACGTTAACCAAAAATGACCAGGATTTAGGCAGAGCTGTGCTTTGTTCTGAATTACTGGCCCGAGAGAAAGCAGTCCCATCGCTGTTGTATAGATTTCCGGTTCTATGAACTAAATAACGAGTAATTTTATAAAGTGTCCACAGACAAAAGTACAGACCATCGTGTACAGCATTACCTCTCCAACCCCTATGATTAGACTGTTGACATACAAACAAAAAATGGATTCAGTATCCCTGTGATGTGCGATATGAATAGATGAAGCTTGCATTTCTGTGAAGTTTGCATTAAGGTTCCTGTAGGAATAAATTTGTTTGAAATGGATCATTAATTTAATTGTGTGACAAAGGTGTTTTATCACTTTTTTGCGTGATGCATGGTTCTATTGTTACTTATCAGGGTAATGATTTATTTACATTAATGAATTTCCAGTTAGGTGTGAAAATGCTTTACTTCCTGGAATGTACTTCGTAATGCAGGGATCGGAATTTTTTTTTTCAAAACATTTGGGGGTACTAAGTACTCTTGAAACACCTGTTGGTCCACGGCTTTGTGTACAGAATATGGACTGTGCACAATTTTTCAAATTTAAGCCAAAAAGGTAAAATATTATATTAGTGAATATAATTTTTAATGGAAATTTCACATTTAGCACTTGTGAAGGATGTGAACGTATAGTGGCGCCCTTGACAACTTTTCTTCAGGTATAGGATATCTTAGTGAAACGTTCCAAACGCGACTAGCAGACAAAATCGAGTGCTTTTGCTTCAAGCTCAGATTGGTATGCATACAAAAATAGAAGCATCTATTTTTTTCATGAAAATAATTCCACAGATAAAATATGCCACAGTTTAACAAATCTAAAATCATCAGAAGCTTTCTTGATACAATATAAAACATGACTGCTATTTTTCACTACTTCCTATGCTATTTTATCAAGAGCTTCAATCCAGCATACAAGACTGAATAACTTCTAGCAATATATATATTTTTCAAAACTATTAATATGTAGAGGATTGATTCATATTTGTACGTAATTATAATGCATAAATGACTCAAGTGGAAAATGTGTCGGCACGTACAGATTCAGTAAAGGTCGTAACCCTACTAACGAATGGCGAACAAGTCAAAATTATATTGAATTTATTGAAAAGGTGTTTAAAGTGTGTGTGTGTGTGTGTGTGTTGTTATAGAAAAGCCACATCAGGCTATCTGCTGAGTCCACCCTGATTTTAGCGTTGTAAGTCCGTAGACATCGGGACGGTGTTTGAAGTACGTAATGAGGATATCGCGAAAAATACACGGCTTAAAACTGTTACCCATATAATAACCTTTGAATATGGGTATCCACAAACCAGAAATGAGATGTGGCAGAAAAGATCTAACATTGATTATTACGATATTATATGCAATCACTAAACTTGAGCCCCCAGTAGCACAGTGGTATGTCTGAGGACTTGCACACTAAAAACCTGGTTTCGATACCAGTGGTGGGCACAGCACAGATAGCCCATTGTGTAGCTTTGTGCTTAATTCTAAACAAACACTAAACGTGAGGCGAGTATCAGATTATTTGAATATATTTACCAACTATAAATCGTAGTATATTATATTAAATCTACTTTTAAGGACAAGATAAAAATTGATCTTACAATTGGACATCGGTGTTTATTCTCGACTTGTCTACACTACTTACAACTTACCTTGTTTTCCTCGTCATAAAACAAATCTCGAATCGTTTGAAATCTGAGTAGGCATATTTCTGTTATAATTTATCCTAACATTATACATGTGATTGTCGGAACTTCCATTTTTTGCCATCAAAAACAAACTGTTGCTTTTTTAATATTTGTAATGTATTCTTCTAAAAAAATCATAATTACATTGACTGAAAGTATTGCTTAGGATGTTAGACTGATAATATAGATTGCTTTTAAATTTGAAGATGGAAACTTAAAAACCATCTACAAAATAAAAAGTTTATATATATTAAATACCTTTGTAAATTTTAAAATCACTTAGAGAAAACTTCTCATTTAACTTTGCAAATATTTTACAAGTGTCCAAAATTTGTCTTCAATTAACAGCAATCGTATAAATGTAGTCATAATATTTATCTTCAGTTTTTAATAAATTTAGTGTTTTATTTTAAAATGGCCGTTGCATTTGATCTTAAAACCCTTTTCATATATCGTTTCCAAAATTTCTAACTTGTAATGAGAAAGTTGTAGTACAATTATTAATGGCACAATGTCTAAGCTATGGGATACACTGGTATACGACAAAAGGGGGAATTTTACGTAAGTGAATCAAAACGGAATTTTTGACGAAATTAATTGACCCGCTAGTGGTCACTACTTCAGGTAAATGTACACTTTACTCGATCGTCTTCTCGAAGGAAGCAGTGTTCTAATGCATATCAAAATCTGTACCATTCTATAGACACTCGGGTTGTAGTAATACTTGTTCATTCCACCTTTTCGGGCTTCTGGACAGAAAATAAATGTTTGAAAAAATTGATGACGTCATACACTGTCTACGGAAACAAAATGCATGCCGGGAACTTCTCTTGGCTGTTGTGGAGGGCGTTCAAAGGGAGGAACAGAATTGCGCCGTCGTCGTCGTCTTTTTTTTCTATGACACACAACACATAAAACTGACACCGAAAGCAAAGCCACTCCAACACTTATTCCTATGACTAGGCCTTTTTTAACTTCGACAGTCCTGATACCTAAAAAAAAGTTGAAGATGTTAACTAAATGTTAAAATAATTTTAAAACTTGTTAATGCACACAGATGTAGTTTGTGCATTATTACACGAAACCTATATATAAATAACAGAAAAACAATTTTCGGGTACAGAACCAGTGATTCATTTTTCGTACACAACAATTCCAGGGAATTCATTGAGTCTTAGAAAACTTTTATTTTCTCAAGGTTTCGGCTTTACGTTTTCAGGTAGGGGCCCGGCGTGGCTAGGTAGTCAAGAAGCTCGACTCGTAATCTGAGGGTCGCGGGTTCGAGTTCCCGTCACGCTAAACATGCTCGCCCTTTCACCGTTATAATGTTACGATCAATCCCACTGTTCGTGGGTAAAAGAGTAGCCCAATAGTTGGCGGTGGGTGGTGACGACTAACTAACCGCCCTCCCTCTAGTCTTACACTGTTAAATTAGGGGCGGCTAGCGCAGATTGTTCTCGTGTAGCTTTGCTCGAAAATTCAAAACAAGCAATACACTTGCATATACGATACTTTTATATAGATATAAAATTGAAGTATGCTCTACATACAAACAACTTTTATGAGGAGCAAACATTTTCTACAATAAACTCAAATTACGAAATTATGTGGTATTAATGATGGCAGAAAGCGAAAATGTTAAGCAAATAAAACAACAACGAAAGACACTGGATGTGGTGGTCGTTTCACTTGCACATAATCGTGTAATATATATTGTAGTCAGCATTACAAAATTTGAAGTATCTATTTTGATTTACACAATATTTAATTATTTAGAAATAACTACGTAAAAAATAATGGCACCCCTTGTTTTGAACGACCATTCATTTACACGCACTTGTCAATTTACAAGTAAATTATTGTTGTCAATCCTGGGCCCACCTTGATTTATCATCCTGTTTTATTAGTAGACATCGGTGTGGAAATATATAAGATATAAACGTAGATGCTTATTTTAAGCAGTTTCTTCCATATATGTGCTAATTTTATTACAAATCCGTAGCTCCAGCCCTGACAGCCACAAAAACAACCTTTCTTTCTATATTGATGGCTAAATTCGAAAGAAAAATTCAAAATCTCAGTTTAGGGTGTGCTAGATCTTATTGGTACCAATTTCAAGTGAACTGATCCAACCAACCCTGAGAACCATAAAAAAACCAACTGATATGGACTTTTTGTAATTCTTCGCAACTATTTTCAAAATTTATTCACTCCTTTATATTAAGTAGGTGTAAAGAACCAACATACAAAACTTCAAATAATTTTGTTTAAAACTGTGAAAGAAACTAAAAAATCAAGTGAAGTATGGATACACAACATGCAGAATTATTATGTATTTCTTACACCCCCCCGTTAAGAACCTCGTTTTTAAATAAGGAAATGTTTCTAATATAGATAACTTTATTAACTCTTTAAACCCATCATTTTTGGCGCGTTCTGCTGGAATGATTTTCATGATTTCCTTCAGCATCAGGGATACTCACGTGAAGCATTGTTGAGTATATGTCAAACCTCTCCCTGTTGAACATTTGGTGATACATGTAGAGAGTGGTGGGTGGCAAAGTAATCTCGGTCATTTGTCCTTGCTCATTATCGTTGTTATCGCAAGAAACTTCAGCAGTTCATAATTGGTAAAAAAAAGTCCAGTTCAGATACCTCGACCACCTCTGAGAAGATATTTTGTTTGCTCTGGCGTAATCGTCGATAGCAGTGACGAAGGCGTTATTTATATCTTCTGTAAACAGAGCTCTGAAACAGACAAAGGGCGCTGAGTTATCGTTGATGTTAGCGTGTACATCAGGATCACGCTGAGTTATCATTGGCAAAATCTTGAGATTATTATGTGTGGCTCACCTATCTTACAGATCTACCTCAGCCTAATCACATCTTTCACTCAGGTAGTGGACGTAGGTCTAGCTGGTGTATCAAATCTAGCAGGAACTCCCTGGGACTATGTTCAGCTGATTGAGAAGCACTGGGACTAGGTCACAATAACTTTTCTGAATTGCTTTCATCACTAGTCTCTTACAAAACCAAATAAAGATCAGAACCACCTAACAACGTTCCTCCAACTGACTTATTGCTTGACCAGCAGTAAAAAGTTTCGGTAGCTTCTTACCACTCACCACCTTTGTTTTACTATTAACGTAAGCATACTGTTAAGACTTCACGAGAAAACACTGAAAATAATCGCTCTCACACACAATTTCTTGATCTGAAATTTGTTTCAAAACAAACGACAATGCTTCGCGGAACTTACGGTTTATTTATAAAAGGTGGATAAAGAAGACAAAATTGTCATCGTCAAAGGAGTATATGGATATTTTCGGCCGGACTCTTATAGCGTCCGCTCGGGTTGACTGAGTTGAATTTAAAAACTGCAATCTATTTATGTTGGTAAAATTATTTGTTTTGTTTTTTTGCGCTCAGGGCATTATTGTAAATTTACAGTTACTTTTAAAGAAATGAGAATTACTAGAGAAAAATGTACTTTAATAAGATATGAGCTATATCAGCTTGTATTTAATTTTCGACATATCATTAACCAATCCAAAAAATTAAAAATAATGCACAATGATTTACCGTCAATAACAAAGATTGACTCCACCTTCTTCAACAGTGTTTAATTTCTGTCGAATCTCATATTTGCAAATTTAGGTTGTTTTTTTTATCGAAAGCGAAAACACTAATAAATTTTAGCACACCTCAGCAGTGTTATGAATTGATATTCCAAATACTAGACTCCATAATGTTTAAAATGTTATATTTCAAAACACAAACCCACCCACCAGTTAAAAGGAATCCACTACCTTTTTATTTATATATTTTTTAAGAAATTAAGCACTGCTTTGTGCGTTTTTTTTTAATTTCGCGCAAAGCTGCACGAGGGCTATCTGCACTAGCCGTAAATAATTTTGCACTGTAAGACTCGAGGGAAGGCAGCTAGTCATCACCACCCACCACCAACTCTTGGGCTACTCTTTAACCAACAAATAGTCGGATTGACCGTCACATTATGAAACCCCCACGGCTGAAAGGGCTAGTATGCTTGGTGTTACGGGGATTCGAACCCACGACTCTTAGATTAGGAGTAGAATGTTTTAACCATCTGGCCATGCCGGACCTACACTGCTTTGTGCATTTTATTCATCGTTTATTAAAGACAAACAAAACCTAAACACTACTAATTCCAGAATACAATGAAACTTAGGAAACGAAAAATCAAAAGAATTGTTTGAAACACTACCATTGGGAGCCCTTCAAAATAGCCAAAATTAGGTACTTACACTGACACAAAATATAATTTTTGATAGTTTCGTAAAAGATTGGTGTTTTATATTATTGTTTTAGAGAAGTGGCTTATATAATATATAATTAGTTATAAAACAACTTTCATATCCATCCATTTTCTACCGTAAGTCTGCAGCTTTACGACGCTCAAAACTGGGGTTCGATACTCGTGGTGGACATAGCACAGATACGATATAGTAGAAACAGTTCTTATAATCCTAATTCGAGCTGAATTAGGTCAACTCGGCTCATTAATTGGTTTGTCTGTTTTGAATTTCGCGCAGAGCTACACGAGGACTATCCACGATAGCCGTCCGTAATTTTGCAGCGTAAGACTATGCCGGACCTCATTACTTGAAAACGATCAAATTTACAATGTTATTGTAACAGCCGATGTATTTGTTATAATTTTCTTTATAGTTATACCTGTAATAATTGGAGGCTTTGGAAACTGTTTAACTCATCTTATGTTAGGAACCACAGATACAGCTTTTCCTCGATTAAATAACACGAGTCATTACTTCCTTCTTATTTTCTTTTACTTCTTGGCTCAGCTGCTGTAGAAAGAGGGGCAGGAGCAGGGTGAACCTTTTATCCCCCATTAACATTTGTAGCTTTGTGCTTAACCCAATTTTGTTTACCGGTTTCCTGAAGCAAGTTTAAAGACTTGCAGCCCCCTAGTGGCACAGCAGCATGTCTTCGGACATGCAATACTAGAAACCGGGTTTCGGTACCCGTGATACGCAGAGCACAGATTGCTTATTGTGCTTAATATGAAACAAAAGCAAACAAAGACTTGCTACGCCAAAATACAGAATTCAATTCCCTGAAGTGGACACAATAAATATCCCTATGTGGCTTTACACTAAATAAAAAAAAAAAATTAATTAATGTTTAGAAGTAATGCTTCGTCAAAGAGCTGCCTCCTCTGTGGGCATTTTAGAAACTTGTTTGGTATTAATTAACAACACATATAAAGAAAAACTAGTTATTATTTACTCACTCATAAACAACAAATACATTACCTGAACTCTGCTTTTTTTCAACTTATATCTTAAACAGTCAGTCTACTGGATAATTTAAATAAAAAAGAATTCGTGGCGTCAACTCTACTTATTCTTCAAAAACTGTATAAATATAGGTTCGCTGTGTTTAGTAAAAAACAAAAACAATATACATATGCTTTTTAAATTTCAAATCGACTTGTGAACGTACAATTCATAACAACAACTTAAGTTAACGAAGAAATATGGAGTTAATCCATGTAAATGTTTTTTTTTTTAATTCATGATGAAAGCTATATTAATTAATTCGCTATAGTTTAATTAAACTTTCAAAACTGTTTTGAGTGAACATGGCTGGAGGTCAGCAAGAGCCATCTAGTGGTATAAATTTAATGTATGACTTGTTTATACAGTTAGGAATAATTTAATCAATAAAAAGATGTTGATTAAAGTATGATTAGTTAACTGAGCAAAATAAAAAGAAAACAGCAAATATTCAGGCATAGAGAATTATTCCAGAGTTCCAAAAAGTGTTCGATAAATAGTTTAACGATCTTCGGAAATTACATATAAAGTATAACTCCAATGAAAATTGATTGTTAGCCACCTATGTGTTAAATTGAAATACGCTTTAATCCTCGAGTTTATATTCATTGAACTCCAATCACTGTATTAATATACAGAAATAAGTAAAACTGTGAGAGATTTATCCAAATAGCTTACACTTAAAGAAAAACAAAGAAAATGAAGATGTAAAAAAAAATAAAAATTGTTTTTGCCTGTATCATAAAGTAATCTAAACTGATTCCTGGTGCTCTTTTACGTAAGCAAGACAACCAGAATCTGATCTATTTTAATTTCACACTGGAAGAAGTTTAAACTGCAGCGAGCTTAATAGGTAAATACCTCATTGAAAATGTAAAAAGCTCTCATTTTATATTTATTATCTTCTTAACAATAATAAACACCTGAATGCCTATTTAAATATACACTACTAAACATATACTTTAAAAGGAAATGTTTTCATTTACAGAGTATATTGCACATGATTTGGGCGATTTGTATATGGTAATACAGCAATGTTTTATAAGTGCAAGCCGTAGTTATAGACGTCTATATATACATACATATAAACATTTCCAAGAGGGAAGCCTTCAGAATATTGTGGTGAAGCAAAAAATTCTCTCACAGCGAAACGCTTAAGGCAACAATTTCCTCATCCATAAAGTAAAACCATGATTACGAAGGAAAACTTTCCGAACCAAAAATCAATAATAGAGTTATGTAAATTTCCTGGTGTTGATAATAAGATATTATATAAAGAGCTGCTGTTGATTAACAAACTCTCAGCTACACCTCGAAGTTAATAGATGTTTTATTCAGAAAAATGGTTGAAGAAACGAAAAATACGATAATTTCATTCAATTACATATCTGCGAAACACTTCCGTGCAGAGTTACTCAACTTTTATGCCTTTGTTGTACTTAAATCTGGTAAAAAAAAACAAAAAACAAACAACTAATGTCAATTGTAGATTTTTAAGGTCTGTAATGTATAGTCTAAGATTGGCCTCACCATCCTCCACAGAAGGTTTTTGGAAGTGAAACTGCAGTACCAAGGATTAGACCGCAGACAGCTTATTTGTTTGTTTTTTGAATTTCGCACAAAGCTACTCGAGAGCTATCTGTGCTAGCCGTCCCTAATTTTGCAGTGTAAGACTAGAGGGAAGGCAACTAGTCATCACCATCCACCGCCAACTGTTAGGCTATTCTTTTACCAACGAATAGTGGGATTGACGGTCACATCATAACGCTCCCACGGGTGAAAGGGCGAACTTGTTTGGTGTGACGGGGATTCGAACCTGCGACCCTCGGATTACAAGTCGCACGCCTTAACACCCTTGGCCATGCCAGGCCCCGCAGACAGCCCTCGAGTAGCTTTGCGGAAATTCAAAACAAACCAAACCAAGAATTAGCAAACAATTATGACTATCACATTAAATACGACCAATGAAGCAGTGATTTCAAGAATAGCCTGAAACCTAGAACAATTCTCATTATTTGGAACTGATTCAGTAAGTATGCATACAGTCAATCTTAATTAGACCCGTAATCTGCGTTAATATATTGATTTGAGAATAACTTAGGTTTTCTAGGTTTGATGAATCTTGTGAGATTTGTTTAGATTACAAACGAATGTGATACTTATAGTTGTTAGCTACCTTACTTCGTTATCTTTTCAGTTCTGACCAAGGGTGTAAATGGTTTGTACAAGTTTGCCATATTAAGTTAGTAATACCTTATATGGTAATTATTTATTTTTTAAGTTGTAATTTATAGCAAAATTATTTGTTAAAGCTCTTATATTTTGGATGGATATTTAGAAAACTAAAATAAACAGGTTGAATATAAACAAAACCAGTTTTAAAACTTAGTATCTTATGCCTTAAAGTGCGCTGTTCAAAATTGTAATCGCCTATTTACCGTTTTGTGTCGTGGCGAGTATAAACATGCTTACCCTTCTTTGAAATTACCCCAATTTTAAAATTATTAAAGACACGTTTATATATCTTCAGCGTAACTGTTATAATTTTATAAAAACATATGCTTACTTTTAAATACAAAACTTCATAATGAACTATCTGTCCTGTGCTCACTACATGTATCAAAACCTGTTTTTAAGAGTTATAAATCTTCAAACTTGACCACAATTACATATGTTTACCCCTTCCCAGTGGATCAGCGCGTTATTTCTAACTTTTTCTAGAGAATACAAGTGCTAAATTCATTTTTAAAATCAACTTATATATGAAATATAAAGGCTACAAATGTTGCCGAAAATGAGAATTTCTTCGTAAGTTTTAAATTCTGCCATACTCACTGTTAAGTTTTACCAAGTTGTCAGTTTAAGTTAGCTAAATATGCTTTTAAAATTAATATTTTAATGAATCATAGTTGTCATAAACTGCAGTTTTGTATAACTAATACTAAATAAAAATATTACCAAAGGTTTGGTTTGTTTGGAATTTCGCGCAAAGCTACAGGAGGGCTATCTGCGCTAGCCGTCCCTAATTTTGTAGTGTAAAGGAAGACAGCTTAGAGGGAAGGCAGCTAGTCATTACTACCCACCGCCAACTCTTGGGCTACTCTTTTACAAACGAAGAGTTGGATTGACCGTCACTTTACAACGCTCCCACGGCTGAAAGGGCGAGCAAGTTTAGTGCGACGGGAATTCGAACCAGTGACTCTCAGATTACGAGTCGAACGCCTTAACCCATCTGACCTCACTTTGGTCTCTTTCCGCTTCTGAAGTGGATGTGTGCATCATTGATTACGTATTTCAATGAATTAAGAAGTTTTCCAACCGTGACTATTTATACATGCCTTTTGCGTTTTGTTTTTTAAGTATGCATTTAGTTTATTCACTACCAAAGGTGCTGGCAACAACGGGTTTAAGAGAGTTACCTTTTAAAATTTGTAGTGCATACTGGAGGGAATGACACAGTTTGGTAAAAAAGTTGAGGAAAAACGACATTTACATTCCAGACACTCACATTTGTTAAAAACATTTAGTGCTACAAATGGAGTACAGCTTCTTCGTTCGACTATTCTGAACCGTAGCACAATAAACGTTCGTCTGATGTAGTACCCGCATTATGTTCAGCAATAAACATCACTTTTGTTTGGCGTCAGCTTCATTTTCTTTTTACCAAACTTTCTTCTTAGTTGTTTCATTATTTATGGCAATAAGGTGTAATTGTGTAACAGAAAAGTATAGGTAATATATCAAGAATGGAGCATGTAATTATATGTAACCTATATAAAAGCCAGTATGTGTCACATAACCTTACGCTTGATTTCTCGAAATAGGTGTCATAAAAGCCAAAATGAATGGGAAGTCTGCACGTTTTTTCTTATAGCAAAGCCACATGGGCTATCTTCTGTGTTCACCGAGGGAAATGGAACCCCTGAGTTTGGCGTTGTAAATCCAAAGACTTACTGCCGTCCCAGCGGGGGACAAACCAAAATGTACTTTCCAGATAGAATAGTTAAATTAGTGTCTGCCCATTACGATTTTAATAACAGGGGGTGCAAAGGGGCAGTGAGTGTGTGTTTGTGCCTTGAAGCCTTATAAGTGTAGTGAGTGTTGGTATAATAAGCCTAAAGTAAAGAAAGTGTGGGATCACAAGTCTAGTACCAAGTGCATAAAATTTATTATGAAAGTAAAAATATCAATTTAGTTTAAAAACTTAAATCGTTTCTGAATTAAGCCGTTTCCTGTTATATCACCAGCATTTTAAATGAAAAATAAACAGCGAAGACTAAATTAATAAATCAACAAATATTTTTTTCCAGTTTTGTTGGCTATAAATTTCATTTTTATACTTTTAGTACATAGACTAAAAAAAGTATTAGCACATGCTTTTGTTGCTAAGCGACATGACATAAAAGCTAATGTTAGAACCAAGTGTTACCAAAACGCACTGGTTTTTCTGTATGTTAGAAGTTGTTAATCTAACAGATTTGTTACTAATAATTATTCTATGAATACTCCATGAATTAATTTAGTGAATGATCTTAATTTTCATTGGATAGTAAAATAATTTACCGACGTTTGATAACCTCGAATTCACTGTTCTGCCTCTTTGTTGGTCAAACTTGCTATTAAATGTGAGGTCAGGGTATACAATAGGTTGGGGTGGTAGTACTTGCTCTGTTATTTCCGAAGGGCTATGCGCATGTTTATGCATAATGGCGACTGTTATACCGAAAAAATTCAAAAACTAACTAGTTGCATAGTTCATTATTGTCCTAATCAGTCTTTTCTGAACATTTCTACATCTTCATGAAAAACACTGAAGACTCATTTGTTCCAAAATATAACATCTTTTGTTTTTATACCTTTAATTAACCCGCTCTGCGAGTTTTTCATTTTAATATACATATTTTTTTATGTTTCTGCAGGTGTAAGTCTAATTGCAGCAGCATTGGCCATAAACTAAGCCAATGCTCAGCTACAGCAAAACGCCACCTATTAACTTATAAAAATCATTCAAATAAAATGCGATTAATTTTCTGTATACATAATAAAATTTAAGGATTTCGAGCTCCAATAAATCAATATTTTAACATAGTACTGAAAACATGAGAATCTTACTGAAATACAAGAATTCATTATTAATTCGTAATGTGATGAAATACTCTAATAGAAACGCATTCTATATCGCCCAAGTAACACACTGTATTAAACCCTAGGGGCTAAAATTACTTTCTAAACAACACAACAGTGACCTAGTTTGAACAATATGATGCTCAAAAAGCATCATCGATCTAATTTGTATAAAATTATGCTCTTTTACTGTCTGATGTAACTTTACATCTTTAGATTAAGCCTGAACTAACAGAACAACAAAGGGCTGCTAATTCGCAAGTTTTCATCTTTAGATCAGATCCTGAACTAGCAAACAAAAGTTACCACTTCGCTATGCGAGGGTTGAGGGGCTGTCCTTACAGTTCGTTTCGTCAGAATAATCGTTGAGGCCACAGTTGAAGATATCATTGCACTTGAGGTCTGGCGAAATACAGAATCCACTATTTGCACAAAATAGGTCCCTGCAGCTCGTACCAACTGTAAAGAAAACCACACTGTTCCAAATTTGTTTGAGTTACAGAAACAGAATATCAGAACTGAAAAATATAATACTATTAGGACATATGGTCCAAAGTCTGTATGGACTGAACTAAACAAACATTTCAACACCAACCTGAGAGGAAATTAGTAATAACAGAAAAAGACATTACGGAAAGGTTTGGCATTTTTTGATTAGATAAACAAATAACGTTTGGCACTATATCCCAGGTTAACGTGGTTGTGAATATGATAGTTTAAATATAGCGATTAAGCTAAAGCGTGAGTCCACATTTGACGATTGAAGAATTCATTCGGGGATACTTCAATCAACTGAATCACAGATTTAGTAATTGATTAGTAGATTTATAGCGAAGTAAAAATGGGCACAACAGTATAGTTATCTTAACAGAAAGGAAGGGGTAAAGAGTTGGAATCACATGTAAGAAATCATCTGTTTTAATAATTTGCGAAAGATGCAGTGTTGAAGTTGAAAGAAATATACAATGCGTTACAAGATCATTCCTAATGATTCTGAAATTCAAAATGTCATTTCTGCAAAGAACGGTAAACACAGGAAGGATGGTATAAGTTTTCTACCACCATAGTGTAATCCCTACAAATTTCACCATGTATTAAAACCTCCTACTTGTTTCAATAACTTGAAACAATCGTAAGGTTTTGATGTCCTACAATTTTGTCCCTTTCTTTCTCCTAGAAAGAAATTATTCGATTTAGAATTACATTGATGTGTTAACTTTATCAGATATGCTACTAGTGTCCAATGTTAATGAAAACGTTTTACTGAAGGTTGTACCAGTAGTTCAACCTTCAACAAGTTATGTTCACTTCAGTTGTCTGGTTTGATAATGTCATAATCCGTTTCGTTTGTGTTACACACATTATGAAATAATCTGATCCATATATGGTATCCAAAAAAAAAAAAGAAGGAAAATAGAGTTCGTAATACGAGAAGTAGAGAAATGTGAATAATAATAGTAATAATAATAAAAGATAAAAAGGAAATTAAAATATGCAAGAAAACGTAGCAACAACAGACAGAAAAATATTTTCAAACAAACAGCAGTCTGCTGGAAGTAGGCTCCTATTGGTTCACGAGAAGAGTGTTATTATGGCGATACTAAAGAGAAAGATTGGATTTAACTTCTTTTAAGATTTCAAAGAGGGATAAATTTAGCTCAAAGTATGAAGAATGTTGGTTTGAGACAGATGGTGATGTAATGAAAGACCAAATCTAGGTACCATTCTAATAATATGAAAAATTGTCATAGTGGCAGAGTAACTTAGTTTAAATATTGAAAGTATCTCACAAATTTTAAAAATAAAATAAAATAAAACGGGCTAAAAATCAGGTACCTGATGATGCTACGCCAAAGGTGGTGAAACGTTGTTTTATTGTACATTTTGTTTCCATTCCATTTTAGCCTTAGTTAGCTTCCTAACAGTTTAATTTGGTTTGTTTACATGGGAATGAACTTGCAAATTAGGAAATTTTTGGTCAAGGGATCATCAAGGTAGGTTTATTTTGCTTGTGAGTAATGGTTATTCATTAGTATGTTCTTTATGGTAATGAGAAGCAAGTTCGCATATGTATCGCACGTTGAAGTCTGGTAACTCAGTTTACCCCATGTTATAAACTGGTGATCGATTAGTACCATGTCAGAAACTAGCAGTACTCGGCTTATTCCATGTCAGAGACTGATCATGATTTGTGGATAGAGCAGTGTTTATTAAAAACAGGTAAAGTGAAGACTGAATGAAAAACCAAGTAAACTTAATTGTAATTGGATGTTGATTTTAGTTCTGAAACGTCAGAATTCATCTTATTATTGGCTGAATTATTAACAAATTTTACCACAGGAGGTAAACACAATATCCTATGAATCTATCTAAAGCGAGGTTTGAACTCACTGTTATGGAAATAAGTTTATGTAGAAACAACTTTCGACACTTTCACGTGGTTCTATAGAAACTTGTGAATTCGTGACTATAGAACAATGGTTTGTTTTAGATTTGATTATGTTCTGATAAGGTCCTAGGTATGGTTCTGCAGTTTGGAGATGAAACGGTGTTAAGTTCAGATTGAAATAGCTTTTGAGCTTGAAAGATTATGTTAAAATTGCTTTAATGGCAGCTGTAAGTTATGTGTCAAACACCACTTAACGCTGATTTCTTAACACCTGATGGTGTTTAGTATATAGTACTGCACAAAAGTAGAAAGATTATAACCTCTTGGCCAGACCTATAACAGTCAACAAATTGAATTCATGGAAAACCACATGATAATAAACAGATAAGTGGCACTTTGAAGAGATGAAATATTTTTCCTATGTTTCAGTAATGAAGTCAACCATTTCGTGGTTGAATTAACAAGTTACCACGTTAAAATATCTGGGTGATAAAAATCGATAAAAAAATTAACACCTATCAGAGGTTGAATACTTCATGACTGTTAGTGACTAAAAAAGATATTGTTACGAATGAAAGTTTCTGTGGGTGGCAAAAGTACTGGAAAGGCCTGTTGAGAATGTACAAGTCTTAATGTGAAAGGTCTTCAGTTACTGAAAGAGAAATAAACCTGAGAAAAGATTTTAAAAAGTACTACAATTGATAAAATACATTTCTTGAAACCTTTGATGTAAAGTGTACAACAACTCCCCCCAAATAAAAAAGACAAAGAAAGAGTGTCATAATATAAAAAAGTGTTTAGTGTATATATTATTATTATCTTTATGTTAAGTTTAGTGTATATATTATTATTATGTTTATATTAAGTTTATTTTGTGAATTCATACTTTATGATTGTTTATTTGTTTTATTATAAGAGAGTTAAAGTTGGAAGTTGTGTTTGTAACTCAATGATGTCGAGAATCTAATAATTTATTCCGTCAAAGTGTGGTCCTAAAATAACTGAATCAGCCTGAGTGCACTTTGACAAAAGGAGCAGAGGATATTTTGAAAAAAGAAGACCAAACGATTAGTAGACGCACAATATACGACTGCATTAGTTCGCGCCACAAAATACCAGTGTAATGGAAATAGAGAAAGGTAGTTGGTTTGTCAAGTGAAATTCTAAAGTAACTGAATAGGCCCAAGTGGACTTTCGTCAAGAAAAGAATCGTATAGTGTTCATGATATCCCTTTAATCTCAAGTGTAAAGAATTTATTGTGCATACGTTTAATGATGGAAAATAAAGTACTCGGTGAAGAAATACAGTCAGACATGAACTATCATAACAAGTCGAAACTAAAGATAGATCGGTACTAAAATGAGATTCAATTCTTCTTCCATTATGTAAGTATTCTGATTGAAGACTATTCATTTTGTGTATATAAAAACAGGTTTCGTTCGACGCAATACGCAGCTTCATGCAAAATAAAAACTGTTGCTGTCACACCCCAAATTATTGATCCAATCATCAATTGTACTACAGAAGAATATCGTTTTTGATATAAAAAGGTTTATATTTGTTTGTGTGTGAACATAATACACTCAGTCAGCTAAACAGTTTTTTGAAAGGTTGAATTATCATGTCTCAAAACTAGAGACTTGTGGCAAGAAGCAATTTGTTAGGATGAAACAAGTGGTGTACATTTTCTGTGTAGACAAAACATCAATGTCTTGGAAGGAACTGACAAGAACCAAAGAAGATCCCTGAAAAAGTGTCACCTCCTAAAACTTTGTCCCAGGAAAATCCGTATAGTATTGATATAACCTTGAATAAAAGACCATTTAAACTAATTGACTGAAGTAACATTTTTGGTAAAGAAATTTGTATTATTGGAGCCTAACTAAATATTTCTGAAAGTATAATTTATCGAAGATTTAACTATATTAACAAACTTAAGATTTCCACAAAACAGATTAATATTCAGAAATTGCAAAGAAATATTTCACAAATCAGTCATAAATTATCAAGTTTTTATCTGAAAAATTCAACTGGTTACCCAATATTAGATGTCATAAATACACAAACTATAAAAGGATGTAACAACGGTCATATAACAAAAACTATTACAAACCTTCTTTAACTTCCGTCCAAACTGCTTTAAATCCTTTAGACCCAACTGCTTTATTCGCTGACAGAAACCTTCAAAGAAAAAGAACAACAAGTTTGAATCTTACACCAAGACAAGTTACAAAAAAGAAGATAAAATGTAAAAGGATTAATATACTAGTTGAAGTTAGGCACTTAGTGTATTTCTACAAGAAATGAACTTGTGCTATAACGGAGGTGTTGCTTCCCTCACCACGGTAAGTGAACAGTAACTGGTAAACTAACTGCTCCGTTACTTCAACATCTTATATCTAAAAACACTTTTTGAAACATACAGAAATCACCTAATTTTCAGCCAAGATAACGAAATAATCTCTTTACAAATGGTATATTGTATAGGATATCGTAAAATAAAATCAGAAGTTAAAGTGATTTACATCAGTAGAAAGGTAGTGCTATCTATGGTGAGAAGAATAAGTTATAGCTCTTTCCAAGAACGATTCTCTTTTTTGCACCAGTGAAATTGTGTGTATCTTAAAATAACGAAAACATACGTTCACAGTACGACTGTAAGCTGTCCCTATACGGTATAAGTTTGTTTGTTTGCTTTTGAATTTTGCGCAAAGCTATTCAAGGGCTATCTGCGCTAGCCGTCCCTAATTTAGCAGTGTAAGACTAGAGGGAAGGCAGCTAGTCATTATCACCCACCACCAACTCTTGGGCAACTCTTTTACCAACGAATAGTGGGATTGACCTTAACATTATAACGCCCCCACGGCTGAAAGGGCGAGCATGTTTGATGCGACAGGGATTCGAACCCGCGACCCTCGGATTACGAGTCGAACGCCTTAACCCACCTGGTCATGCCGAGTGTACGGTACAAGCAAACGGTAAACTCTACGTATACAGTGTAAATTTTGAGTTTCTAATATATACGTTTCCAGTGTGTTTCATTTCGAGTAATTACAACAGCATAATATATATAAATAAACAACGATTTGGTTTGTACATTTGTGGTGATTATGAGTACAGTATTAGTGATTCTTAAATATAATCATGTTTTTTATTACTTCATTTGACTGATCATCTGCTGTAAATTAAGTTCAGTGTAAGTGAATTTTGCAAGTATGTTTGTCTTAGATACAAACTTCATTCTTGTGAAAGGAGATAAGTTTACTTTTGAACTAACATTTACAGTGCAACTGTTCAGCTATTTTTTTTTTTAACTTAAAGTAGAGCCACATTAAGCTATTTGCTGTATCCATTTCGGGGAACTGAACCCCGGATTTTAGCATTTCGAGTCCGTAAACGTACCATTGTCTCACCAGGAGATATTATTCAAAAACATAACCTAATAGTAGCATTGGTTTGGTTGCATTTTAATAAATGATTAAAGTTAAAAGCAATTAATATGCATTCAACCATTTATTAATTTCAGTAATCTATGAAATCAACGTATACATAGTTTCTGGAGCCAAGTTGGTTTATTTAGACACCCACATTTATTGTTAAATATTATTAAAATGTAAATATGTATATATAACTTGCTAATATAAACTGGTTGGTGTTAAATGAAGAGTCATCGCCACTTGACTGAAAAATATTTCCATCTAAAAATACTGTCACAAGTTTAAAATTACATCTTTCACTCTCTTGAAGAAATAATCCTTTCAAAGATATTTCTAGCACAAGGGTCTAAGGAAATAAGTAAGATACAGAGAAGCTGTAGTTAGTGTAGATAAGGATTATACTTTAAATATTGACTCTCGAATTTAATATGGTTACATGGCATTTTTAAAAAATAATTTATTATAACTCAAAAGTTATAAATCTGGTAAAATTGACTTGTTTATTATTTTACTCAATCTACAAATTTGGATTTGATGCAGTCAGTAACTGATTATGCGGTTATACATAAATTATGACATACTATTAGGCATACCGTATTGTTTTAACAGTACATTCTTTTCTTGATCCCTTATAGTACGTCATAGAAGAGTGAACAATAGTATTTCAACTATACTACGTTTGTTACAACCACTGCCAATATTATGGCTCAGCAGGACAGCTGGAATATGAAACACATAGTAGTGGTTCGAACGTTATATATATAAACAATTTTTTAGAATTTATTATTTTAGCGTTGTAAATCCTTAAACTTATCGCTGTCCCATCGCCTGAAGAAGGGAAATACATGATTCACAGATTATAAAAAAGCTTGTGGAGGAGATTAAGATAATACAAACAAGGGCCTTCAGAAGAAAAATATTATTTTCTAGGATGAGTTTAAGTTGCGAACAACACTACGTTAAGTTCTGCAATGAAAGACACCAGAGCTAATAAAGGTTTCAGTAAGCCTAAATAATCCTACCAACAGGCTCCGAGGGTGCTTATCCCTCAAATAACACTTTTTGTAAATGTAGTTTATTGGATAAATATTATTTTACAAATCTCAACAGGCTCATACTATTGTAATATTGTAAATTATTGTAAATCAAATATTGTAAATTAACTGTAATAGTTAGTTGTTTTAATTTAGTCGATTATTTATTTTTCAGTTTAGTTTTTAATTTGAATTACACATACATACGAAAACTTTTAACATTACACTGTTTACATTCAAATTTACGGTTTTACTTTCAGAGAATTATTTCAGAAATTCAGTTTACAATTATCTTGTTTCGTGATAATTTATGAACGTTGTACAATACTCACTGAAGTTTTAGGATAGTGGAGACGGATAGTATCTGGCGAGTAGAATTTGACAAAGCCTCCCCACAGAGTTCTATTGGAAGTAGGCTTAGATCAGGCCACACACGCACCACAGCACCAGGACATCCTCGTACTAAAAAATAAAATAAACAAGTTTAGCTTACAATTTAAATTGAGTTGCATTTTTGTATAAAGAACAGAACACACGTTAACATCAAAAGCCAAAGTAAAAATGATTACGAAACTATTTTATTCCTGATATTTTAATTTGTTAACGTTAAAAAAAGTCCACACACTTGTGCATTTTTCAACATTAAAGTTCTGATATTGCCTTATAACAGACTAGTACCTGCTACAGTTTGGTTTGTTTGTTTCTTTTTTGAATTTCGCACAAAGCTACTCGAGGACTATCTGTGCTAGCCGTCCCTAACTTAGCAGTGTAAGACTAGAGGGAAGGCTGCTAGTCATCACCACCCACCGCCAACTCTTGGGCTACTCTTTTACCAACGAATAGTGGGATTGACGGTCGCATTATAACGCCCCCACGGCTGAAAGGGCGAACATGTTTGGCGCGATGGGGATTCGAACCCGCGACCCTCAGATTACGAGTCGCACGCCTCAACCCACCTGGCCATGCCGGGCCGCTCCATATACATGTGCAGGCTAAACCAGTCGTTATTTATAAAATAAACCGTTAACATGCTTAAGTTTTAGCATTTCCAGTGGTTATGAACTGATATTTTGGAATAATTATTTGACGATGATATAATGAGGAATATTCAGGAGCAAACCCCGGAACAAACAACCTCGCCCTCTTGTGTGTGTGTGTTTTCTTATAGTAAAGCCACATCGGGCTATCTGCTGAGTCCACCGAGGGGAATCGAACCCCTAATTTTAACATTGTAAATCCGTAGACTTAGCGCTGTACCACTGGGGAATCTCGCCCTCTTTTTTAACATTTTAAAGAACCTATTAAAATGAAACTAAAATCATAGCAGCAACTAGTAAGTACAACTGAAATTTAATGAAAGAAACCTAAAATTTAAAAGGGCCTTCTTTAAATAACATATTTTATTCTCGACATAGCAAATTATTGCTGCGAGTAAAAAAACTAAAGGAAAAAAATTCACACATCTCGCATACGTTATTAGATTACGAGGCCCGGCATGGCCAGGTGGGTTAAGGTGTTCGATTCGTATTCTGAGGGTCGCGGGTTCGAATCTCCGTCGCAACAAACATGCTCCCCCTTTCAGCCGTGGAGGCGTTATAATGTTAAGGTCAATCCCACTATTCGTTGGTAAAGGAGTAGCCCAAGAGTTGGCGGTGGGTGCTGATTACTATCTGCCTTCCCTCTAGTCTTACACTACTAAATTAAGGACGGCTAGCACATATAGATAGCCCTCGAGTAGCTTTGCGCGAAATTCGAAACAAACAATTATTAGATTACGTGACCAACACTTCTCAAAGTTAGTGTGTCAATAGATAACAAGTCTTACCGACTGGGTCGCCCTCTATTAGAAAGTCATCAAAAACTAATAGAACTTTATGGTAAGGTCGAACGTTGACAAACCATGTACACACTTGTCTATGAGGTTCGTATGGGTCAGGAAAGCCAGGACTCTTGATCAGGCCGTATTGGTGGCCGGATATGTTTTCTCCACATTCTATTTATAAAATAATAAGAAAAATAATTATATATGAAAACTGTCAAATTATTTTATCTGCATTAAACGTTTAGATACGAAACTTTAGCACTAGATAACAATGACGAAAATAAAATTCTTAAACGTTTAAAGATTATTTTCATAATTTCTATTATTATAATGGTTAGAAGAAACGGATTTCAAACCTAAACAAAAACCATCGCTCAAACAAAGGGAAAATAAAACATTTAAAAATGATATATTTTGTACATATAGTACATCAAGGCTAAAATTAGGTGCCTAACAGTTTTGCTCCGTTGTAGTTAAGTGCAAAGCTACATAATGGGCTATATGTGACCTACCTACCACGGTTATCGAAACCCGGTTTCTGCCAATATAAGTCTAAAGATATGCCACAGTGCCACTTGATTTCTATATCAGAAGGGATTAAACATCTGCCATGTATGTTTTTTTTATTGTTTCGAATATCGTAAGACCTGAAATACCGGCTTATTTTCCTCATGCTTAAGGCTAGCATTGATCAGGGTTTTCAACGAAATAAATTCACCAGTGATTAAATTAACTCACGAATTATTTCTTAGATATATCCATTATAAGTTATATGCGAGGAGAGTTTCTGACAAATGCTATACATATTTAATTATCAGATGTCGTATTTTCGTTGTTTGCACAACGGTGGATGATTGTCTTCGTTTGGATATGGATTCTATTTCTACTAATGATTATAATACTTTTAGTTATGAGAAGCATCAACATTTGTCTTCATTTCTTTCGATAGTCTGGTTTACTTTATGCGTGTTCTCATGTGCGTCAACTAAATGTTTGCGGACTTACAACACTAAAATCCGATGTTCACTTCCTTCCTGTAGACAAAGTGCAGATGGTACATTGTTCATATTTGAGCAGAAACCTAGCAACTTTCTTTCGGTACAAAAAACATTTAGAATACAAACATATGTGGACACGTGTGTTACTAGAAAATTTTGTCTTTCGTTTTAAAACGGCATTATTATGAAGTGGAACAAAATACAAGCAACAGTGTGTTATATTTACAATAACATTCAATAAGTGAGAAATGCGTAAACTAAATGCCGATAAAAACATTCTATAACTGAACTGTAATAGCCGCTATTTATTTACTTGATCAAGTTTTCCAAAAATTAAATACGATGTTCAAGAATTTTATTTTATTCATCCTTGTATCATACAATCTACTGTTAAATAGTAGGGAAAAATTATTTAGAACCTTAACTATTCTTTTGCATTACAAAAATATAACAGTTAAACCTTGAAATTGTTGCTTTGACTCTATAAATTGATAGGTGGCGCTAAAGCCGCTGGCAACGCCTTCTTCGTTTGTTTTCAAAACAACTTTCATATCATGGATGCCCACATTAGATACTACAGGTCCAGGTGATGTCGTTGAACAATATCGTCCTAAAGCTTTTTCTCGCCCGTTTGGATAGATCTCGTAAATTTCTAACCAGTCTTCTTTACACACTTCACTGCAGAGATTTATAAAGAAATTCATTTTGAACAAGAGTTCTTGACATTCACAATAAATTTTAATTTACTGAATGCTTACGTTAACAGATAAAACAAAGAAATTTACGTGGCAACAATACGTCGATGTTCAACTAAATGCTTACGTTATTAAAACGTCATTCAAATAAGTTACAGCAATAATGAACTAATTTAAGTTAATTAACAATGCATTTCGTCCAACTGACATTAATTAATTTATTTTTTATTAGTTTGGTAGAGAAACAAATACTTTTATATTATAAAATAGGGCTTTATAATTGTCTTTTGGTTAAGCCTGTCGTTTAAAAAATTTAGGTTAAAAATAATCTCTTAATCAATACATATTTTATAAAACTATATTCTTATCAAGTTCAAGTCATAAAAATAATTGAAAAATCAACAACAAACGAAACGTCTCCCAACGAGTCAAACGTTGTAAACTTTTGGATTTACAATGATGAAAATCTAGGGTTCGATTTCCCGTAGTGGATAAAATGCAAATAGCCCATTTTATAACTTTGCATTGACGTGATTTACTATTAAATTATATAAAGGAGAAAATCAACAATCAGGCTTTCAAAGGAGAATACGACTTATTTTAGGCTTTGAAACGAAGGAACGAAAATATTCCCAATAATACGGGCTACCTATCAAAATAACATGTTAATTAAATGATATTAGGTTTTCTTACTAGAAAATTCACCGAAAAATATTACTGTGGCAATATTAAATTTGAAGTGCAATAATTTTGAAAGTGTTGTATATCATTTAAAAGGGAAGTTATTTCTACGAGTTTTCGATAGATGGCACCCCAGAGAATTGGATCAAGATCCCTTTCATTCTTAATAATTTACCTTTATTGCAATCCGTGTATGAGCTTTTAAGTATGATGGCTTGAAGATAATAAAGATATAAAATAACAAACGTTTATGATGATCAGGCGGCGGCGATAAAGTAGGAAGTGTCTTAGGGATAAATTAAATACGCGCGTTGAATTGTTTTCACGTCTTGCTGCATTACACATATTTAGAATAAATATGGTATGTAATTCACAAACATTGCCATCTACAAGATTTATACAGATAAGGAAAAGCACAATCGTTAAACGTACTGTGTATATGTACAGTATAGCAAAATATGTTGTTTTGAGGAAAACATTTGAGAAATAGTTATATAAATCAAGTATTTTTCCAGGACTACAACCAGGCTAGAATCATTGGAGCGCGTGTAACACCGAGAATGTTAGCCCAATGAAACCGTCAACAAAATTCTTTATCGAGGCTAAGAACTAGAGCAGACGACACTATAAACCTTCATGCCGTTTTTTTTATAAACATAATTCTTGAAATGTTAAGACACTGAATGGTAGGTAGATGGCAAATCTGAAGACAGCTCAATTGTGAAAAATCGAATCTTACTTATATCCCGGAACGTTCTGTAGCAGTGTCTTTGTTTTGAAGTAGTTGAAAACAAACTGAACTTGATCTCCTTGAAGCCCATGGAAATAGTACTGACAGTGAGTGCTAGAAGGATAATTCGCCGGGTATCTAGGAGAGTTGAATTCTCCCGATTTCCTGCTCTCGCTCCTGTAGGTGAAGTGACATGTATCGTCAGGTGCAGGTGTTCCAGGAATTTTGTATTCTGTATTGATTAAAAAAATAGTCACATTGGCAAATTTACTTTTGGTCTAGAAGACGTAAGCTGGTCCTTTAAAATTAAAAGTTTCTAAATAAAATCATTCGATAGCGACTAGATAAAATGCTCCTTAAAGATTAATTTTATAATTTTGATGGTTTGATCACGATTAAAAGAAAAGATTATATAAAAGTTGGATTTGTACAAAATGCCTTCAAGTGACAATTTGACGAAACCGATTTTAAATGAAACTTTATTAAACCACGCGAATAAGAAAAAAAACCTGAAAAGGACGAACGAATAAAGAAAAACGTATGAGAATTCCACGGTGATAATTTTCTCGTTGCATCTATGGATTAAGAGATCCTTAAATCGCGTTTACTTCGAAAATCCCTTCTTTAGTTATACAGTGACATGTCTGCAAACTTATAATGCTAGAAACTGGGTCTAGATTGGGGGGGAAGAGCGTAGATAGTCCTTTCTGTATTTTTATGTTTAATAAAAAAAACAAAAAAACTATAATTCCAGAAAATAATTCTAATTGGAAACTTGAATTCAGGCCCGGTATGGCCAGGTGGGTTAAGGCGTTCGACTCGTAATCTGAGGGTCGCGGGTTCGATCCCCGTCACACCAAACATGATCGCCCTTTCAGCCGTGGGGGCGTTATATAGTGACGGTCAATCCCACTATTCGTTGGTAAAAGAGTAGCCCAAGAGTTGGCGGTGGGTGGTGATGACTAGCTGCCTTCCCTCTAGTCTTACACTATTCAATTAGGGACGACTAGCGCAGATATCTCTCGTGTAGCTTTGCGCGAAATTCAAATAACAAACAGACTTGAATTCAATGTTATAAACGGTTTTCGAAATATTCTAATTCTGTAAGAACTCATGTCAATAGTTACCTTTTCTAATTAATAGAAGATGAAGCAGTGTTTTGTACATGTGAGATTATGATATGACGTTGGTAAAATTCAATCTTCTTCAGCACTCACAGAATACTGAGCTTTTGGGTTGTATCGCAGTTTGCAACCAATTTGTAATTATTTGATCATACACAGCTAATCATCTTCAGAGTACAAATGTAATTCTAAAAATACAGTTGAGTTCTTTTATCCCTCACTAATGTTAGTTATAAATCTTATAAGGCAGGATGAAAACTCTCTCTAATTTTCATACATTTATATATTCGTTCGAAGGACCATACAAACTCCTAAACTAGTGGTCCTCTTACCCGTTTCAAATGTGTATATAGCTTTAAATCCTCGGCCCTGGGAGGGTCCACTGCTGAATACAATGAATAACCGTGGTCCGTTTGACACCAAAGGGACTGGAAGTTCTTGTCCACAAAACACGTGGTCATATTCATCGAAAGCTTGCTTAGTTTCTTGGCCATTAAGATAAACTTTAAGATACGCTTCCTCGCAACTGAAAAGACAAAAAGGAAAGTTTCTCCGAAGAATCACAGTTTTTAGTTCTGTTCAAGAGTGGACGTTTTTTGAATATGAAGTTATCGCATTCACTTCTCTCAAAGATCCTCTAACCTACTTAACTCGCAGTTGATCTATCACGAACATAAATGTTATATTACTACAATGTTTAAACCCTACAAGCTTGTTCTTTTCTGATAAAATTCTCTTGTAAAAAAACAACAACAATAAAAAAACGTCATTTTCAAACAGTTTGGATCATAGAATCGATTTTGTATAAACCTCTGTTGGCTTTTATTTTATCTCTTATGTTGTCTCCCGAAATATTTGTTACTTAAGTCATGCGATCTAATTTCATTTCTAGTTGCTGTTTTCCTTACATGTAGAATGTCATTAACACCGACAATTCTTTTAAATGTCACATACAACATTTTACTTTGATTTGCCCCATTTTGTTTGTTATCAAACCGAGCTTCTAGGCGATCAGGAACTATAGCAACAATTTCTACTTATTTTCTTTTTTCGGCTCAAGTTTACAACACACGCTTTCCAAAAGGCTGGAACCATAGATGACTTGCAGCTTTTCTTAATTTCATAGCTTGGTTAAATGATACCTGCCCAGAATATTGGATTGGTAGATGTAGTCCCCAGGAATAGGCCCCAAGACCTTCGGACTTGTCTCCCATAGATTTCTTTTTGTGAGGACTACTCAAGACACGTGTGTAGAAAGAGAAATTCAAGGACATTGAACAAATGAAACAACGAATTTACAATGAGTGTTGACCATTGGAAGTGCGCCTCCAATGGCACAGCGGTATGTCTGCGGTCTTAAAATGCTAAAATCTGGCTTTCGATACCCCACTGTATAGCTTTGTGCTTAATTTAAAAAAATAGCAACCACTGGAAATCACACGAATGCTTTGCAATATTCAAGGAAAATGAAAATAGCGTCTCTTAAATTATTTAAAATTACAAGAACAGCAACTGAAACACGTTAAGTAAAATTCGTGCCCATAGACTTTTCGGACACTATGTATAATTAAATACAACTTGTAGATATTTACTCAACTATTAGAAATTTCTCTCATTTGGACGTTTTTCTATATAATTAATAAAACAAAAAACAACTGCTTGTGTAAAAAATAATAAAAGGTTTAAGATAAACCAAACACAAATAAAACGGATTAATCATGCTCGAACAACAGTTCAATCAATAATTAAAAGGCCTGGCATGGCCTAGCGCGTTAAGGCGTGCGCTTCGTAATCTGAGGGTCGCGGGTTCGCGCCCAAATCGCGCCAAACATGCTCGCCCTCCCAGCCGTGGGGGCGTTATAATGTTACGGTCAATCCCACTTTACGTTGGTAAAAGAGTAGCCCAAGAGTTGGCGGTGGGTGGTGATGACTAGCTGCCTTCCCTCTAGTCTTACACTGCTAAATTAGGGACGGCTAGCACAGATAGCCATCGAGTAGCTTTGTGCGAAATTCCAAAACAAACAAATCAATAATTAAATAATATTAAATGAAAGTTTGGTCGATTTACAACCTGGTAAAAATATTAAATATACATTATACCTCCCACCATTGGTTAAGCGGTAAATCTGAGATCTGAAACCGCTGAAACCCGGATTTAGATGATCATGTCGTGCACAGCACAGACAGCCCATTGTGTAGCTTGGAGCTAAACAGTAAACAAAACTTTAGACTTACTAGAAAATTACGTTAAATGGTAATATTCAAGCCCCTCCCCACTCTGTTATATCATTGCCACACATAAAGCTAGTGGGTCAGTAAAGAGCTATGCCCTCTTTTCGATTATGAGGTTAAAATCTTAGGTGTAATGGCTATAAATAATGGTCACTCAAGCAGTTTTAAACAGCTTCGATAACTTTTAGGATTTAATTTCGAATGCTTTGTGTTTATTTTATTTTGTTGAATGTCAATATACACAAAAAAGCTTCAAATAATAAACAACACCGATTTAAATTAAAATATGAGAATAAAAAAAGATATTTCTCAGAACAATCACTAGGCGATTTTACGAGATTATTAGCACTAACTTGTTGGTAGAGCAACATCCAACTTTTGTTAGCAGCACTTTATTCTGAGTTGAAAATGGTCATTAGCCATTACTATAACTTCTATGTGGAAGAAACTCTGTTTATATGATAGTTTAATTAAAATGGCCCGGCATGGCCAAGCGCGTAAGGCGTGCGACTCGTAATCCGAGGGTCGCGGGTTCGCGCCCGTGTCGCGCTATACATGCTCGCCCTCCCAGCCGTGAAGGCGTATAATGTGACGGTCAATCCCACTTTTCGTTGGTAAAAGAGTAGCCCAAGAGTTGGCGGTGGGTGGTGATGACTAGCTGCCTTCCCTCTAGTCTTACACTGCTAAATTAGGGACGGCTAGCACAGATAGCCCTCGAGTAGCTTTGTGCGAAATTCCAAAAAAAACAAACAAACAAATTAATTAAAATATATCAGTTAGTGGTAAAAATGTACATACTCCTTGTTCTCACTTGGGATATCAAATTGTTCAAACGTAAGAGTCACACGTTCTAGGTTTTGTCTGTCGTTCAAACCATAAACATAGTATTTACAAACAGTGTTTGGGTGATAGAAAGATGACCAGTCTGGCGAATAAACTGTCCCGTTGGAATGACCCTTGCTGAAAACTTTCTGGTCACATTCTAAAAAGAAACAGAAACATAAGTAACGAGAGCTAATCAAGCTTCTATAATGTGCAAAAAATGTATTAAAGCGTAATTCAATCTTGTTGGATTTTTATCACTATTATTTTGACAGCGTTTGTACACTTTTAGCTGTCAAGTAAAAATTGTCTTTATAATGTCTAGAAGGTTCGAAACATTAAATTTTACAAAGTTTCATTGTGTTTATGAATTATGAACAGTTAAAACACAAGTAACGTGTTAAACTATAACTCGTAAGGTCTTGGATTTTTCATATGGTAATAACAATACATATATTCTCCCATTCCCAAAGTGAACTATCACAGTGCAAAACTCTGCTGTGGCTTTTCTAATTAACACATCTACTCCCTCTTTTGTCAACGTTTGAAAAGATTATTTTGTTAAAATGAGACAAATGACTTCACAAGGTTTATAATAGTACCGTAATTGTAATACAATAAGAATGGCAACTAGAGTACGTACCAGTTCCACGTATGTGTTGTCCACCAGAGTTCTCAATAAAGCCTGAAAAAGTATTTAAAAACTAAAGTATACGTTTTAAACAGTTAACAAAACAAGTTACTTAAATCTAATAGAAACATGCATGATTATAGTAAAGAAAAAGAAAACTAAAAGTGATTTTATATATTCAAATATGATTAGTAATTATTAAACAAAAAATTGTAGAGTGTAATGTGAAAAGTGATGTTTTAAGGGTTAACGTCCCTATTCTAAAATGGCCTTTCGAATAGTACCAGGGTTAAATCAGGCCGGCTGGATATACGACAGACACACAAATTTTATATTATCATTTGCGTATGTTACCATGGTTTAAAGAATCTAAATTATAGTGTCGTTCTGTTTACAAATGTCACAGTTTTTCTCGAATCCCGATATAAAAAAATTCAAGATTGCTGCATTATTGCAACTTCAAAGGTCAAGGCCATCATGCATTACTTGTTGTGCAGGGATAGTAGAGTTGGTCTTGCAAACACGGTTTGCCTGTATATGGGTGAAGTTAATACGCAGTGATCAATACAACGTCCAACCGTTTTTTCATAGTTGCCCAAACTGAGGAAAATGTGAAAACATTTTCGCCACATGACGAGAAGATTAACTGTATTTTTGCAGATGTAGAAGGGTAGAAAAATACATAATAATGTTTTCAATTATTTATTGACAGAATGAATTATATTTAAAAAAAATAGGTGGTAGAAGTGAAGCACCATTTTGCCACATGTGGCGAGGGTACGATTGTGTTGGATACCGTTGGTCTAAGTGCACGTATTTGGCATCAAACGTTTCTTCTATTTAATAACTGCTGGACAAGACATTATAATTTAACTTGAAGAAGTCACATTTTAATTCTTATATCATATTTCCACCTTCCATTCCGCCACACCACCCCCATCAGGAAAAATTAAACACGACCGTTCAATACACGTGAATTCATTAGTTATTAATGCTTTAAGTTTGTTTTTAATTTCGCGCAAAGCTACACGAGGGCTATCTGCGCTATCTTTTTTAATTGAGTAGTGTAAGACTAGAGGGAAGGCAGCTAAACATCACCACCCACCGCCAACTCTTGGGCTTCTCTTTTACCAACGAATAGCGGGGTTGATCGTCACATTATAACGCCCCCACGGCTGAAAGGACGAGCATGTTTGGTGTGACGGGGATCGAACTCACGACCCTCGGATTACGAGTTGAGTGCCTTTAACCATCTGGTCATGCCAGGCCTTTAATGCTTTAAGAATGACCAAGAAAGTTGATAAAGCTGCGGTGTTTGTTAAATAAGAGCTAGCCTCTTCATACAAGAGTTGGAGTAATAATTTCTTCAACAAGAAAGGAAAGGCTTATTTGGAACAAACAACTGTTTTAATCACTTGGTGGTCATGAGGCACTCTTGCGTTTTGAAATCGACAAAAGCATAATTATAACCACTTACAAAAGTTCTAATAACATAAAAATAAATACAAAGAAAAATATAATGTTAAAAGTAAAATTTGCACACAATTTTTAAATATGTCCATGGTTAAATTTCACACAAGAATTTTTTCACTGTTAAATATTTTACAAGATTAATGCGTTCATTCTTAAATACTATACAAACAGTAATTTATTGATCGTTAAAATCTGTAAATAAAAAACGTGATCTGTTGACGTCTTATCTGATAATAAATTATCTCAATTGTATCTTGTTTTATTAAACATTTTACAAGAATGAAATACCATTACGTTAAAACCGCACAAACATTAACTACTGGTAATAGTTTATTGTAAACATAGGTCATGAGAAAGATATTTGTTAACAGTTAAAAGGACTTAAAATTATATCTATCAAGCCTACAAACATAATGATTGTGTTTATTCTAAATTTTAAATGTGCTACTTTAACTGTTCGTTAAACTGTTGAGGAAAGAAGTTGGTACAAATTATTCAATGTAACAGTTTAACAACATTTGTATTGTTTTAAATTATAGCTTTTAAACAATTATGTGTGTTTTTTCTCAAACTGTGTTAAACCTAACACATTCACTCACCTAATTTGGTAAAACTTTCACTAAATTCAAACCACCCAGAAAATCCACGGTTCTGTGTATTGGCCGTACGTTTTAAAGTTATAAACAGAACAAGTAAGTTTTCTGCGGATGAATACACTACCAGGTTGCGCTGTTGTCCACAGTACGTGTCGATCAAAGGGTCTTGAGTTGTTGCACCATCGTAAACTTGAACCAAGTCGAAAGGGCAACTGAAATTATTGAAATTTTTATTTTTTTAACTGTCATAGAGAATTTAAAGGCAAATATACACTAATGTAAAACTTATACTAAGTTATATCTAAAAAAAAACAAAAAATAACGAATAATATTAATGAGGGTATACAAATATTTTCTCAATTTCCAAATCATTTTATTGACTTTAATTAGCAATGAAAAGTTATGTTGTACAAAAAGTTTTCAAATATTCAGAATTTCTCAAAACTTAAAAATCAAGTTACAAGATTAATATATCGGGTCTCATCTTAATAAGGAAAAAAAATCAAAATTTAAAACATCAGAGTAAGGATATTTATAATAAAACTAATTAATCAATGATTTTGAAAGTACGTTGTAATTTCCATAAATTCGTTGCAATGAACGATAAACATTTTAAAAATGTGAGCAGCGGATAATAATTACAGTTAACGATAATTTGGAAAATCAAACAAAATTAGCTAAGAGAAAACACAAAATTCTCGTTTTGGATTAAAAGGTAAAAACAGAGGTTAAAGAGGAATAAACACGGGCGTATTGAAGACGAATATTATTTAATATACGTTCTCTTAATCGTATATAGAGCATACATGAAAGCATAAACTTAAATAGAGTAAAAAAAACTATCCACAAATTTAGATACGGTATTTGGTTAGGGTTTGGTTTGTTTGAAATTTCGCGCAAAGCTACTCGATGCCTATCTGCGCTAGCCGTCCCTAATTTAGCAGTGTAAAACTAGAGGAAAGGCAGCTAGTCATCACCACCCACCGCCAACTACTGGGCTACTCTTTTACTAATGACTAGTGGGATTGACCATAACAATATAACGCCCCCACGGCTGAAAGGACGAGCATGTTTGGTGTGACGGTATTTGGAACATAAAACGAATATTTAATAAAACTACTGATTATTATGAATTTCCGATCTTCGTAAAATATTTAATAAAAGAGTAAATGAGCATCGACATATACGTAAAAATATAGTACGAATTTACTTATGATACATACGAAATAATTAAAATAATTTATAGTAGAAAAACAACTGTCAAATGTTTATTTCCCCTTTCAATAATTTCTCACTTTATCAATTTTTTTACAGCAAATAAAATAGAAGTATTGAAATATGATTTTCGAATACATACGTCTTTGACTACTACATTACATCTTCCCGAGTCGTAATTTCAGGGCTGTGGGTTCGAATCGGGGCCTTATAATGTGACGGCCAATCCCGCTATTCTTTGGTAATAGAATATCCCAAGAGTTGGCGGTGAGTGGTGCCTTCCCTCTAGTCTTACACTGCTAAATTAGGGACGGCTAGCGCAGATAATTTTCGTGTAGTTTTGCGTGAAATTCCAAACAAACAAAACCTAAAGACACTTAGAACATTGATATCTTCTGTCTTTGAAATCAACAAATGGGATTTGAAAATACATCAGTGTAACAACGGCTTTAAACTTCAATTTTAATTTCGAGGACCTCATTTTGATGTTTTCTGCTAATAGTGGAATTTTATATAAAAACACTGTAGTAATTTTGATATTTTTATTAAGTCATAAATAACTTACTGACGTCCTCCATAAAATAAATCAAAATCCATAAACTCCAGACGAACACGCTGACCTTCTGCCCCTAAAAACTTGTACTGACATTTCAGGTTTTTCGGGTAAACTCCAGGATATGTAGGGGACAGAATCTTTCCCTTCCTTCTGTGGTCAGTGAAGATGGTAAAACTACACACTGATGTGGGCAATGGTGTACCAAGTTCGTACTGAGCTGAAACACAGAAAATTACTGGCAGACATTGGTCAGCATTATGACTATCATTTTACTTTTACTTTTTGTACTTCTAGAAGAACTCGCTGGTCAAATTAAATCAAATTATATATATATATATATAGACGCTGTCCTCACCTACAACATGCAAATTCAAAGGCCAACCTCTTTGCGACGACCCGCTTATACATTTCTAAACATTTTTTTTTTTTTTCTGGTAGCTTAAACAAGAGTACCGCCTGTGCGAGTTCTGTATGCCCAAACGCTGTCCAGTTTTTGCTAAAGTTTTACAAGCAGTAGTAGCCTAGATAGAAAACCTTGTGTTGAATTAAATCAGAAACACACAAATCTAACTTCCCACTATAAGCATACCTTATAAAGGTTTGCAAATGCCTTAGTTTTTAAAACATTGAACAAAGAAATTGACATTTTCTCGTGATCCCGCACACAGAAGCTATGTCGACACAAGAGACCTCCACAGAACTATGGCATCTCAAGATAATATGGGAATGAGTCCATACTTGGCGCAAAAGACCGATTCAAGTTTTATGTACAAATTTAACTATTCGTTTAGTTATACATATTATGACTTGTTCAACCAGTCAATTGGATTTCATAAAGGTAATCAATAAATCAAGCTTAGAGAAGGCTTAAGTGGATAATGAAGGAAACTTTGATATAAGTTCAACAAAGTAAAAATAAAAATATACAACGTTTTTAGAAGGTTCAGTTTCATCAGCTGCTTGTACTTCATAATGGTAAAATCTTGTGTAAAACGTTGTACATTTGTTTTAAAGTTTTATTCATTACATATTCAAGCTGTCTCCAACTTGTTTGTTTCAACGTGGGTTCTTCGTTATCAAATGTATATTGAACAAATGATATAAAAGTTGAACACGGTTTTTTTTGCCTTAATTTTTGATTAAAGATTTGTCAACTGCATTATTATTAGTGAAACTTATCCTTCATTTTTATGTCATGGACCATAAACCTAAACTTTCTGAACTATAAACCCTTTCACACGTATATCACCAAGGGTCATTAACTTAAATCTTCTGAACTTTAAAGTTATAAAGTAGTAAAATACCGAAGCATAAAAAGGTATTAATATGAAACCTTCTACATTCACCAAAGCATACCTGAATTATCTTTAAGTTACAAACACATTTTTTACGTTTATTTATTTTCTGTTTTGGAATTACCGTAAATTGGAAAACTGATGTGGATACTTGTTTGGAAACTATTACGAAAATTATTAGGAGTTTTTTTTAAAAATAGTTTCCACATCCAAAATTCCAAATAAACATTAACTATTTTGGAAGTAAGCGATAAAGACAGTTCACCTATGTCAAAGAAGTTAAAATATCTCACACAGTCTAAGATTATTATAATAAATATGTATGTCTTTGAAATTTGAAAACGATCATGTCGGAATATTTGCATTTAGCAATTAAATAGTAAATATTATTTTTCAGTTGATATTTAAGAACAAATATAAAAATCGCTGGCTGAACAGCCAGAAAGAAAGAATCAAAATTTTTGATAATTTTAACAATCTGTGCGAAACATATATTGGGTTTTACTTTAAAGCTGTTCTAGCTATTACAACCTTAGACGAGTTTGTTCAGTTTGCGAATTAACTCCGCAAAATAAAATCGACGCTACTTACTGGCATCTACAAATTCGTAGGTTCCCCTGAAGACGTCTGATGTAATTTCGTTCCTGTCAGTATAGAAACTGATAACTAGAGTTTGGTATAATGATATCCTCGTTTGTGGTAAGATTTTCCCACAGTAGCGGCCTCCAAAGGGAGTTTTTATAAGCTCTGTAGCAGAATCTTCAATTTCTGTATACAGATCAACGAATTCATGAGCACACCTGAAATATAATAGAAACTTGATAAACTGTTTTTTTTATTCACCATATATAATAAGATGTACAATAAAATCATTAAAATTTTATCTAAATTTTCCCTTTTACTGCATATTTCAAGCTAATATGTATTTTCCAGTCATTAAGAGAACTTGTTCTATTATGAGTAGCTGGCGGTAGGTGGTGATGACTAGCTGCCTTCCCTCTAGTCTTACACTGCAAAATTAGGGACGGCTAACGCAGATAGCCCTCGTGTAGCTTTGCGCGAAATTAAAAAACAAATAAACAATTTATGAGTAATCACGCAACTATTTAGAACATAAATCAGTCTAGGTGCTCGTATCTAAGCGACGGGTTTTCTCAGACTGAGAAAATGTTCAGTGACTTTCAGGTACCAACCATTTACATGAATGATCGTCTTACTATTAACAAGTTGCCCAAGGAGTGAAATTATCTATTCTCCCCGAAATAACGAAAGAAATGAAAGTTCAACGGAATTCCTCCTTAAAAAATATTACTTGCCCAAATAAAAATAAATATATATATATATATATACATAACTTGTATAATAATAATTAATTTTATAACATTTTTTTTATTTTTAATAACATTTTTATTTTGATAACTAGAAGTTACAAACTTAAGAACATTACTTCCAATAGCAAGTAGCAACGGCTCAACGTTTTACGATTTATAAGATTGCTTATATAAATATTCTTTGCTTGGACATTGTATTTTTTGTTAAAAAGGTCTGTCTGGAAACCTTAATATTCACTGCTGTCTAAATAATAACCTGGCCCGGCATGGCCAGGTGGTTAAAGCACTCCACTCGTAATCCGAGGGTCGCGGGTTTGAATCCCTGTCACACCAAACATGCTCGCTCTTTCAGCCGTGGGGGCGTTATTATGTGACGGTCAATCCAACAATTCATTGGTAAAAGAGTAGCTGATGACCAGCTGCCTTCCCGCTAGTCTTACATTGCTAAATTAGGGACGGCTAGTCCCTGTGTAGCTTTGCGCGAAATTCAAAACAAACAAACATACTGTACGTTCACAATCTTTAAATATGCGGATATAAAAAAAGTGTGGCATCTCTCGAACAACCAACAGAACAGAGAAGCTGCACCCATTAACAACAGGAGATTCTACATGAACTTCAACAGCCTGATCACAAAGAATGAGACATGCCAGATTCATACGTATAAAAAATGTTTACTGACAGTTTCCAGAGTTTATAATGAAATATTAACAACACAGTAATTAACTGTTAAAAGTAAATGTCCTTAGTTAAATATTATAAAACACTATTTGAGTATATTCGCAGTAAAATCCAAGACTTTAACTTGAATATCGCTATAAAACTTAACATGCTTTAAACTATATATATAGAGCAGCTGCTACATGGTCCACTGGCCTGCTAAAGGGATGAAAAAAAAAAACGGTACAACCCCGAACTGTACGTTCACAATCTTTAAATACGCGGATATAAAAAAAGTGTGGCATCTCTCGAACAACCAACACTTTTGATACTTAATTTTAACTTTTTACTGGATGTTTGGCACAGATAGCTTAGTTGCATTGTGCCTTAAAACACCAAATCAACCAACGAACAGCTTTAAAAACATGCTCTGACTGCGCACACGGAACCACCACATCAACTATTGTTGAGTTTTGTTTGGTCCATAGAGCCAACATTTGAAATATGGTATTTCTACGTGACATAAAAAAGAATAATTTTTTCATATTGAAAACTATTTTGGGCCAAATTTTCTATTATAATACAATCTTGTAAATCTAGCACATGAACAACTTTATTAAGAGTTTTTGGAATAGGATTTATCTTACAAAGTCCGATTTTAACTGTAAAAGGGTACAGCAAAGTAAGACCACACGAATCTTAAAAAGTGATTTAATGGTACAAAAAGAATTATCGTACGAAACTTAGAAAGTAATTTTAACTGTAAAAGGGTACAAAAAACAAGATCACACGAATCTTAAAAAGTGATTTAACTAAAATGGTACAAAAAGAAGTATCATACGAAACTTAGAAAGTGATTTTAACTGTAAAAGGGTGCAGCAAAGCAAGATCAAATTACTCTTAAAAAGTCATTTTAACTGTAAAGGATACAAAAGCAAGATCACACGAATCTTAAAAAGTGATTTTGACTATAAAACTGGGATAATAAACTTAAACAATATCTTTCTACACGAGGTGATTAGTCAGACAAATGATATAAAAGTTCTGGTACTTCTCTGATGAAAAATGTATAAACAATAACAAAATACATGATTCGATACTTTAGAGGGAGCCAGAGGCCAAAAATGCGAATTTACTTTTTACACGTAAGTTTATTTCGTGTTTTAAAATTTCGTGCAAAGCTACACGAGGGCTATCCGCACTAGCCGTCCCTAATTGAGTAGTGTAAGATTAGAGGGAAGGCAGCTAGTCATCACCACCCACCGCCAACTCTTTTACCAACGAATAGTGGGATTGACCGTCACATTATAACGCCTCCACGGCTGAAAGAGCGAGCATGTTCGGTGTGACGGGGATTCGAACCCGCGACCCTCGGATTACGAGTCGAGTGCCTTAACCAGCTGGCCATGTCGGGCATTACATATAAGATTGATGGGGTCTAGACGGCCATTACTTCAGTGGATTTGTAAACCTTATCTGATAAAATTAAAAGGAAATAAAAACATGTAAGCGGTATGATTTCGCCCATTGTTCTTTTCGACTGCAACACCAAATAAACGAATATCACATCTTCATATTTTCTATTTTTACTATTTACACATAGCAAATAAAAGTATGAATAATAAGGCAAACAAATTTTTGTTAGTAATATACTTAAAAACAACGTTCTTATAGAAAGTAAATAAATAAATATGAGAACTAACAATTCTTAAAAAACTTCTCATTTAAACGTATAAGTGATATTTATTGGTATTGCTCACTCTGGTGGCGCTCCCTTGAGCCTGAAAACGGTGAAAGTGACTTTAACTCTCTCGTTTTCAGCTGCAATGAAAGTATAGATGCATTGCCTGGAATGGTTATATGGATTTAGCATCTCCAACGACGAGAAAGAGCCATTTTTCCTTCCATCTGGATTACTGATAAACATTCGATCACATTCTGCAATAAACATACAATTATTTAAAGAACAAATAAAGATGGTGACCTATTAATGGTTTTAACATTCTCATTACTATAATACTAGTGCGGTACAAGTATCATATAACGTCTTTTGTTTTGCTTTTTCAAGCATGGCTTCAGAAACTATTAGTGAATTTGATAGACGAGTTGATATAACAATGTCACTAACGTAATAATGACAACGTCAAAACTTATGCTATAAAAGAAACAAGAAATACATGAGTTTCATATCAAAATCAAAGCAATTTGATTTTATCATACTGAAAGAATATACAAAAAATTAATCAGTTTATTTCAGTACTTTCAACCCCCAGAAAACACTTATTTCCGTACCATTCACTACCGGTAAGGCTCTATATATTGTATGCTATTAATTAATCTTATATTTTTGTTTGGTGCGACATAAACTGTAAAAATCTAGCCAAACCAATTTGTTGAAATCACTCATTTTCTATGTAAAATACATACAGAGCCCCAGCAGTAGTTAGATTAGTTGTATTATCGATGGTATTAAAGGCCACCCGCAACCCACAAGTAACTCGTTACATCAATAGTCTAAAAAATATATTTAAAAAGCTGATGTGACCTATATTGACCTGTTAGTAATTTTAGGATTAAAAAGATTTTAGGCTAAAGTTATACTAACTTCACGATAGAAAACAGTCATTTTTCAGCTACGTATCTTACCGAAAGTTTAAGTCATATTTCTTATCAGCAGATATGTTTGTATAAAATACATAAGTTTTATTTCAAATTCTGTAGTTTCAAATGGTAAAACAGAAGTTAAATAACTTATAAAGACCAATCTTGCCAGTTTTTAGCTGAAGAGCTATCCGTTGGCAAACACTATTTTGTTTTGTTTTCACAAAAACCTTCAAAATTTTAGTTATTTAAGTTTACCGACTTAACTTGATCACCACAGCAAGGTTACTTTTTTTACGAAATTTTACCTTTTTTTAACGAGCTGAAGATCCGATATAGACAGAAAAATAAAACACACAGAGAGAGAATATTAGTTTCTCTGTTTAAGCTCTAAAATAAGCAATTGTTATATACCATTAATTAAACCTGCAATAGTATATCCCATAGTGCTTTTTAAGCGAATAACGATGTATTTATTCGACTAATTAATATTTTAACGTATTGCATATACTGCCTGAAGATGGATCAGCGATAAGTCTGAGAACACTTATTCCGCCAAAAATTGGGTTTTGAAACACGTGGTTGGCATAGAATACATAGTCCACATTATAGCTTTGTGGTTAAAAACCTTGGTATAAGTGTTAGATTCTCTCACATCTTTCCCACAATTCTCTACCCGACATTATTAGCCCTAACGCTATCTGGGTCCTTGAACTACCAGACATTGTTTATCGAATTAACATTTATTGTACAATATTTACCACTAAATGACAAACAACAAATCGCAAGATGAAAAAAAGATCATACAAGCGCTAAAACTATTTATTACTATTTTGTTCCAAATTGAATTTAGTTTTATTTACGTACTAGATAATAAAATTATTTATGTACAACATATTGTAACTACAATCAATCTAGTGTAAGAAAAGAAGACAAAGAATATAAAAAAAAAAGAGACAGAAAATGCCTGTAAAATAATATCGCTGGAAGAAAGAAAACAAACACACGTACATATTATCAAACCAACTACAACTAAGGCCTGGCATGGCCAAGCGCGTAAGGCGTGCGACTCGTAATCCGAGGGTCGCGGGTTCGCGCCCGCGTCGCGCTAAACATGCTCGCCCTCCCAGCCGTGGGGGCGTATAATGTGACGGTCAATCCCACTATTCGTTGGTAAAAGAGTAGCCCAAGAGTTGGCGGTGGGTGGTGATGACTAGCTGCCTTCCCTCTAGTCTTACACTGCTAAATTAGGGACGGCTAGCACAGATAGCCCTCGAGTAGCTTTGTGCGAAATTCCAAAACAAACAAACAAACTACAACTAAAATGCTGCATATATTAAAAAAGATCACCAGGGCATAGACTACAACCTAAGATATAAGGTGTGCTCTGGATTTTAAAAATGACTGTAAAAGTAGGACCAAAATTTACGGTGTGGGACACACAGTTTAACTTGTCTTAACCTCCGTTCACTAATCTCACATATTAAAGAAAGAGGTCCTGGCATGGGCAGGTGGTTAGGGCGCTCGATTCGTAATTTGAGGGTCGTGAGTTCGAATCCCAGTTACACCAAACACAGGCCGTAGGGGTATTATTATGTGACAATCAATCCTACTATTTTGGTAAAAAAATAGCCCAAGAGTTGGCGATAGGTGGTGATGACTAGCTGTCTTCCCTGTGATCTTGCACTGCTAAATTAGGGACGGCTAACGCAGATAGCCCTCTTGTAGTTTCGCGCAAAATTCAGAAACAAATTGTTCATCACCGATACACAGAGTACCTTTCAAAAGTAAGTGAAAACATCGTTTGTTTGCACCAAATCTTGTATATGCAGTAATCATTCAACATTCACTTTTGGGTAATATTTTGTTATCGTAAACTTTTATAGCATTTTAGTAATAATTAACTCTATCACCTTCTCCACCATCCTCCCCCAGGTACCCCGCTGGTACAGCGGTAAGTCTATGGAATTACAACGCTAAAATCAGGGGTTCGAATCTCCTCGGTGGACTCAGCAGATAGTCCAATGTAGCTTTGCTATAAGAAAAGCACAAACACACATTCCTCCTCAAGAGTGGCCAACTGGAAAGTCAATAGGCCTATAACACTAAAATATGGTTTTCTTCACCCCTGGTGGGCAGAGCACAGTTAGCCTTTGTGTAGCTTTGGAGGGGAATTGAAAAAACACAACAACAAAGAAAATCAAAACTTGGGTACTCCAACTCATAACGTCCATCATCCATATCACTTTTCACTTCAATAGTTGTGGGAAAGTGAGTGTTCTCTAAATAAATATAAAATGAAAGAAAAACAAAAGAAGGTCCGAGAGGATAAAGATTCTTTTTTACTACCGTAGTAAATGACTACTGGTACATTTTTCTGGCAGCAAAGGGATGCAGAGACTAATTATTTCATGTTAAGATTTTCTACGTGTATAGAAATTATATTATAAAAATATTATAAAAGCAATAATTATTTTATATATGTAAAAACTTCTCTACAAGTGGGTTTTCTCGACATCACTGAATAATTATTTTGTTAGAAAGCTATGAATACAAAAATTACGTCATAAAATTTATGCACATGCAAACATAAATAATAGTGTGCTTATTTCCTATAAAGCAAGTCTTTTTTTCCCACCAGCAAATTATTCAATTAATTTATTATTCAAACAGCACTGATGAAGGGGAGGGGGAAGAGAACCTCGTCTCCTGATGTTGGCATTCCAGCCCCCCATTTAGTAGTAAAGGCTGAAATTAATAAGTTAATTAGTTATAAGAATTAGTGTAAATCCCAACTTCTAACTGTGTGATATTAAAGCTAATAGAAGGCGAATTTCTACTAAATCGTTACAAATTTAAGAGAGAGTTAAGGAGTTTCCAAAACCTTTTTTTAAAGTGTCCTTATGTGATGAGGTATTGGATTCCAGATGTTTACCCCCTACGTAAGTTATTGAACATTGACCTGAATTCTTTTAAAAAATCAGCAAGCTTGCGTGATTAGCGCGTTTAAAGCTAACACATTCTACGAGCTTTGATCTATCGGCTACATTTTTTAAAATGTAGCAAAATTAAAGGCGTGGCGATACAGAGATACGATTGTATCGATACTTCGTCCGATACGATTTATGTATCTTCACAAATTTAGCAAGTTTTCAGTGAATAATCACAAGTCTTTTGTACAGAAAAAATCAGAATTTCTAACAAACTATTTTTATTAAAAAATAATAATTGAATAAAGGAAGGTGACTATGTTGTCTTCATATCGTTTATTAAAAACATTACATACAATGTAACAAAACATTACATACAATGTAACATAACATTACTTACATACAATGTATCAAAACATTACATACAATGTAACAAAACATTACATACAATGTAACATAACATTATTTACATACAATGTATCAAAACATTACATACAATGTAACAAAACATTACATACAATGTAACATAACACTACATACAATGTAACATAACAAATTAACACTTTATTTTTAAAGTTTTACTTCTCTTGCCAGCTGCCATTTAGTTGATCAAACCTAATAATCTGATAAATCACTGTAAAGTGTGAAGTACCTAAATAAGACGATGTCAGTAATATAGATAATAAATTACAGACAAGAGTTTCAAACTTTAAAACAAACCGTTGGTAAAACTTCTGTATCTAGTAGGTAGGTGTCGTATTGCGGCATCAGTGTTAAGATACACGGATATCGAAAACTGGTTTCTAGTGTTGTAAGTACGCAGACATACCGCTACGCCAATGGGGACAACAAGATACGTATGATGAGATATACGCCCCTAAATAAAATAAATATAATGACTGCACTTTCTGAATTACTAATGATCATGAAACTAGATATATATTACACTGTACCATAGCATATTTATTAGCCAGTCCCATAATGGATCAGCGGTAAGTTTAGGGACTTACAACGCTTAAATCAGAAGTTCGATTCCTCTCGGTGGACAGAGCGGAGATAGTCCATTTAGAAGCTTTGCGCTAAAAACAAACAAACAAAGAAGGGTTAAAAACAAAACAAAAAAGTAATCTCCAGTGTATTCACGGTGACGGATCGCAATCCGAAAGGTGATATAAAAGAATCTAAAAAATTTCTCTATAACACATCCGTTCGTTCAGATTAAGGGCATATTATTTAAACGAACATAAATTTTGTCACACGTACTAATTGTACACAGATGAAATACCACAAAACTCATTTAATATGCCAGTATTCCTTACTATACAAAATGAGTGCATTCTCCTAAGTGTGGATAATGTGACGGTGAATCCCACTATTCGTTGGTATAAGAGTAGCCCAAGAGTTGGCGGTGGGTGGTGATGACTAGCTGCCTTCCCTCTAGTCTTACACTGCAAAATTAGGGACGGCTAGCACAGATAGCCCTCGAGTAGCTTTGTGCAAAATTCCAACAAACAAACAAACAAACCTAAGTGTGAAATATACACTTTAATTGTTGTATAAATTTTAAACTAGTGTAGGAATTTAACACTAAATCTTGACACTTTTAGTTCCCAATCTGCACACTGTAGTCTTTTAATTTTACAATATAAGTAAACAAGTTTCATAAAAATAATTTACAAAAAAAATCAAGAAACTCGGACTGAAAGATTATTACTAGATTCTAATTACACCTTCAGGAAGGGGAGGGCCGAAAAAAATCCACAAATCATTTAGTTCGCGCGAAAAAATTAGTCACCGTCTTCTTTGACAAAAACAAATAAAACACAATGAAGCCGACAGTAATTTAGGTCGTCCTAAAAATCCAATAGTCAGGTTCTAATAAAGTGAGAATAGACGTGACAAGAAAAGTTTTTTTCTTTTCGTTTCCCAATATCAGTCGATTGATCAACTGGTACAAAAGGTTTGTACCGCCGTATTGTATTGTGTTATTAACTCTACTTGCAGTAATCAGAATATAACTGAAAGTAGGTGGTTTCTAGTTCAACTTCTGATTGAGTACCAAGTGAGTATGGACTTCTATACACGTACACATTTCAGTGAAAGTTTGGAGCGGTTAAGCTGGGGTTAAAAGGTTCTTCCTGCGGTGGGGCAGTGCTAAGTTTACGGACTTACAATGGCTAAGATCGGGAATACGATTCCACGAGATGGATAGTGCAGATATACCAACGTGGCGTGCTCTAAAATAAACAGGTTATAATATAAGGATAACATTAAAATACTGTATTTGTTGCACAAACAAAACTTATTTGATAAAATCTTCCTGTACTAAATATTTATTCATTCTTTAACCCTTTCTTTCCATATAAATAGTTTGTTTGTAAGTAAACCCGACTATAAACGGAATGTCATTTTATTACACAAACATAAAATGAAAATAATAACAAGTTTATAATTAGTATTTCGTGGATCAGTAGTTTTTTTTTAAAAGATAAAATACGTTTATGCGTCATATTTACAAGATCTGTGGAATTGCAGTTCGCTTCTACTGAAGAATTTGGATGAAGGTGGTGTTCAAAGTGGTGTGAGAAAGGTGCTGACATATACACACTCATTAGGGTGGGTTTGGTTTGTTTTGAATATCGCGCAAAGCTACACGAGGGCTATCTAGCCGTACATAATTTATCAGTGCAAGACCACAGGGAAGACAGCTAGTCATCACCACCCACCGCCAACTCTTTGGCTACTCTATTACCAACGAATAGGGGGATTGACCATGACATTATAACTCCCCAATGGCTGAAGTATGTTTGGTGTGACGGGATTCGAACCTGCGACCCTTGGATTACGACAATAGAGTAGGTGGGAAATAGATTAACATTTCTGGAGAATAATATTAGTTCCTCGACCTGAATCATACACACACACAAGTAAAAACGTATTTTTGTACGAATCTAAAAATGTCCTAACAGGGTTAACTGGAGTAGTACAGGATTACTTATCTAACAAGTAAAAGTGCATTTTTGTACGAATCTAAAAAGGTCCTAACAGGGTTTACTGGAGTAGTACAACATTATTCATTTATTCATAATTTCTCTTGTCGTCGGTATGTTATACCACCATTTTGTCTTCTCAGCAATAAGTTATACCGCCCGGATTTAACCACTGGATGAGGATGTTCCTAAAAGTTTTGTTTGTTTGTTGTTTTTTATGCTATTTTGGGGAAGGGGGATACTTTAGCAGGAAACGATCAGGGATGAACTCCACATTCTTAACAGAGTTCACGGTTAGTAATGTTATGGTTCTGTAAAACAATTTAAATAATTTACTCCGCCTTCTTCCACAAAACATACACACACACACACACACACACAAAACAGCAGGATTATCTATTAGGCCTCGATTCCATGTATAAAAAAAACATGCAAAAAAAAAGATTTCAGGGTTTTCTTCACATTTTTGCAGAGAAATCTTTATCTTACACACACACAAACATGTACACAAATCAATCAACCTTATATTTCAACAGTTTATAAGTATAAAAAAAAATAAAACAACTTTTATAGTTTTATCTTTTTCAACATCGTAATTAAGTTTACTTATTTGATGTCTCGAGAATGCTCGGGTCCAACACTGGTTTCATATATTGATTTTCACAGAGGAGAGCGTTATCGCGAATGTGATAGTTGATGAAGTATATACCGTAAGAGTTTGTGGGGTGGGGGACAATTCTTAGTTATCCGGCACCGACGAAAACATTGCCTAATCTGGTAAGCAGATCTTCCGTGTAGACAAGCAAAAGACTTGCTAAGAAACAGACGTATCAGGCAACACTGGCTTCCTCTTCACGTAACTGCAGCTTGGTAAAATACTTTCGTATAATGTTATAAGCTTTTAGAGCTTCACCACAGAACAGACGTCAAACCCACGTGCATCTCCCGTCCAACAGCAGTGGGAATATAGGCTTGTCGTAAAAGAATATTAACCTAAAGGGCAGAAGTGTGTGACAATGCCTATAATGCTCACTTCAGGCTTCCATCTAGCTACTTTGAAAGGATTGAAACGGAGAGACGGAGGAAATAGGTGGTTCACCCCATCTGTTTTTTCTAAGCAAGTTTATAGAATTGGCCAGTTCGTTATGGTTTAAACTATTACCCGACAAAACATGTATCCCCCCTATCAACTAGTGATCCCTACTAAAAATTTTGGATTAATCACCATTCTGTCATAATAGCACGTGATTTTCTGATAACCTTTGATTATGGTTGGGTACACTTCCACCTCTCCAGCAACAGTGTATGTGGGCTGTTTTATATACTTCTCACAGTGGGTCCGGCATGGTCAGGTGGTTAGGGCGTTCCACTCGTCATCTGAGGGTTGCGGTTTCGAATCCCCGTCACATCAAGCATGCTCGCCCTTTCAGCCGTAGGGGCGTTTATATGTGAAGGTCAATCCCACTGTTCGCTGGTAAAAAAGTAGCCCAAGAGTTGGCAATGGGTGGTGATGACTAGTTGCCTTCTAGTCTTATTCAGCTAAATTAAGGGCGGCTAGCCCATTAGCCTTCGTAACGTTTTGCGCGAAATAAAAAACAACAACGACAACAAAACTTTTCATAGCTCAAAGGAAAAATACAATCCATCATGTTAGTTTTGAGAGCTCAAGCCACGTAGAAAATTATTTTCCGTCGTAAGTGAAGTGCACTGTTAACTGCAAACAGTTATATTGGAAATAATCTCACATTTCTTTACTGCCTTTTATTATCCTCCACCGGTCTAGCTAAAGCAGCATCGCGAAAACACGATTAATTCTGAAGGCGGGGCGATAAAGAGATACGATACTTCGTCCAATACAATACGATTTGTGTCTTTTCACGAAATGTCGCACGGTTTCAGCAAAGATTATAAGTTTTTCGCATAGAAAGGTGAAAAATTCAGAATTTCTAATAGAGTATTTTTGTTAAAAATTAATGATTTAAAAGAGAAAGATAAGTACTGAGTACTATTTGTTGACTTTATTTCTTTTATCAAAAATATTACACACAAAGCAGCATAACAAATTAACACTAACAATATATATAAATATATATTACGTTTTTTCCTTTTAATTTTATTTCTTTTGTCAGCCGATTTTTAATTCATCAAGCCCGAGACTTTGAAAACCACTTAAAAAAGATGATGTTAATAATATATACAATAAGTTACGGACAAAATTGTTAAACATTGTAACAAACCGTTGATAAAACTTCTGTATCTAGATACGTATCATACCAACCACCATAACAATGACATACGGACCTCCAATTAAATTTCAAGATCCTTTTGTTTCTATTAGCTCTTTGTAATCGTTAAGTAACTAAACCTGTATTTATACGTCGACGTTATTTGCTACTGAGAAGATAGATCTCTATTCACAGGGTTGTCTATTTTTTATTGACAGGCTGTATATCTGGGTTTTTTATTGGAACTTCCAATTACGTATCTCAGATGATATTCTTCAAACAGCTTGTTAATAATATTGTTTGTTTGTTTTGGAATTTCGCGCAAAGCTACTCGAGGGCTATCTGCGCTAGCCGTCCCTAATTTAGCAGTGTGAGACTAGAGGGAAGGCAGCTAATCATCATCAACCATCGCCAACTCTTGGGCCACTCTTTTACCAACCAATAGTGGGATTAACCGTCACATTATAACGCCCCCGGCTAAAAGGACGAGATGTTTGGTGTGACGAGGATTTGAACCTGCGACTCTCAGATTACGAATCGAACGCCTTAACCCACCTGGCCATGCTGGGCCATTAATATTATTGAATGAGCAAATTTTGTTACTTTACATATTTAACCGTTACCCCCATTTAAGCATCGGTGTTTTCTGTTATTTCATGTATTAAAAAAGATTAATAACTGTTGTGGCTCTATTCTATGATGACTCTGCTGTTTTCTATATCAGCGGTAAGTCTCCTAATTTATACAGATAAAATCAGTGGATCGATTCCCTTCGATGGACACAGCGGACAGCCCGATTTGGCTGTGCTATAGGAAACAAACACACACTCTACATATAGTAGTTTAAAAACTGGTTACTCTAAAGCAGTACGGTTTCTTTGTAATTTCCACACGCACGAGAGTTTCTGAACTATAGATAAACTTAACTTACAGACTGACGAACGATCAACGAGCTTGGGTGGTATTGTGAAAAGTAGATGCGTAGGCGGCAGGTGCTGCTGACTGATTACCCTCCATCTGATGAACAGTTCTAAACTAGGAAAAGCTATGAGCACAAGAGTATCTAGTCAAGCCTTTTAGCCCATGTGCTGTTCAACTGAAAATACCTCAAAATATTAACTTTCATATCACACTGTATTCCACGTAGACAATTTAACTGCTAATACATTCGAAAGTAAGATGTGTTATACACTCTTTACAAATTCATGTTAGTAAGATAATATGATTATATAAATAAGCCTAATTGTACACATGTTTGACAATTTATCTGTGACCCTACGATGTTATTTCTTTGTGTATGTTTTCTTATAGCAAAGCTACATCAGGCTATCTGCTGAGTTTACCGAGGGGAATCGAACCGCTGATTTTAGCATTGTAAATCTATGGACTTACCGCTGTACCAGCGGGGGCGATTATTTGTTTGAAGCAGTTTACGAGTTTGAAATATGTATTTTTCCCTCTACAAAACGATTCACATATTCATTGTTAACACAATTTCATAAATCATTATTGTTGTATACTTACAGCCCACGATCATCCTCAAACAGTAAGTAGAGAAATTTATTTAAGTGACGAAATGGATGAGAATTAATAACAAAACATGGCTTGTTTGTTTGTTTTGGAATTTCGCACAAAGCTACTCAAGGGCTATCTGTGCTAGCCGTCCCTAATTTTGCAGTGTAAGACTAGAGGGAAGGCAACTAGTCATCACCACCCACCGCCAACTCTTGGACTACTCTTTTACCATCGAATAGTGGGATTGACCGTCATATTGTAACGCCCCGTCGGCTGGAAGGGCGAGCATGTTTGGCGCGACGGGGATGCGAACCCGCGACCCTCAGATTACGAGTCGCACGCCTTAACGCGCTTGGCCATGCCGGGCCAACAAAACATGGAAACGTGCTCTCATTGGTTGGAGTCGAACATGCTTGACATTTTTTACTTTTAATCTAATTAAGATTACGTAAATTTTTGTCGGTTTATGGTATGTTCTCTCAGTTTACAGTATATTTTTCTGTTTACGGGATGTATTTTTCCACTTTCTATTGTTTGTTTCTTAATCAAGTTTACAGTATGTGTGTTTACACTTTATAATTTTTTTAGTTTATGTGTTTTTCCAGTTTCCAGTTTTTTAGTTTATGACATGTGTTTCTTCAGTTTACACTTTTTTCCGTTTTATTTTTTCAGTTTATGTTTCTTGATCTAGTTTATAGTATGTTTTTTCAATTTATGTTTCTTGATCCAGTTTATAGCATGTTTTTTTCAATTTATGTTTCTTGATCCAGTTTATAGCAAGTTTTTTCAGTTTACGGAATGTGTTTTCACCTATTTTATAGTATATTTTTTAATCCAGTTTACACTACATTTTGTGAGTTCATAGTATGTTTTTCCAGTTTACAGTGTATTTTTTGTAGAATATATTATGCGTTTTTCCAATTTACACCGATTTTCTCTGTTTAGAGGGTTTTATTTTCAGTTTATGGGATGTGTTTTTCTCTCTCTTTACAATGTATGTTTCGTAATCCAGTTTTTTCAGTTTATAGTAAGTTTTTTTTCCAGTTTACAATATATTTTTCAGCTTACACTATTTTTGTTTAATTATACAATAGAAGTTTATTATAAGAATATACACACTAATATATCAACCACAATGTATTTACTATATCCTATGCTGAATAGGCCTTTTGCCCAATACCAGGGTTTCAGGCTAGCTGGGATGTGAGAGCCACGGTAGTAGTTTCAACATAGTATTTGACATTATAACACAGTATTTATCACAGCCACTTCAATATACTAGTCAAAACCGTTTTAACACGAAAACATTGTGACAGGTTGCAGCAGAATTTTACATTGATAAAAAAACAAACAAAAATATTTAGATAGAACACAGATCAATATATGTATAAATAGATAGAACACATATCAATATATGTATAAATAGATATAACACAGATCAATATAAGTATAAATAGATAGAACACAGATGTTTTCCTTTTTCAAAATATATTGAAGGTAGTTTATGGGTAAATTAAGGATCGTTAAACAGATGTTCCACCAAGCTATTTTTCACCTATCAGTGTAATGCAGTGTTTCACAAAGGGTGCGCTGCGATACATTGTGGTGTGTCACGAGTGAGATGGTGGTGTTCCACTACAATTTCATAATCCGAGAATCGCGGATTCGAATCCCCGTCGCACCAAACATAACATGCTCGTCCTTTCAGCCGTAGGGGCTTTTTTATGTGACGTCAATCCTACTATTCGTTAATAAAAGAGTAGTCAAGAGTTGGTGGTGGGTGGTGATGGCAAGTTGCCTTCCCTCTAGTCTTACACTGCTAAATTAGGGATGGCTAGCGCAGATAGCCCTCGTGTAGCTTTTCGCGATATTCAAATCAAACCAAACCAATCCACTACAACTCTGTCCTTCCACAACCGTCAAATAAACAGACAGTTTAACACCTTAGATAAGAATTTGAATGTGATGGGCACGAGAAAGTACTATTGTAAGCCATGTTTACTTCCACTGCCTGTTTCTGGAGGTGTCTACATACAGCTTCATTCTTACTTCAGTTATTAATTGTATGTCCGCGAATTCTTACCTGAGGGAAATATCTGAAAAAAAAGAGTGAAATATGCAGAGCTTTTATTAACGGGTAACTCTTGTTCGAAATATATTAATGTAGAAATATCACATATGACACTCGCAGCATTTGCAATATGAATACGAGAAATACGAATGATCCAGCAAAATAAATATCTTTCTAGTGTGTGTATATATATATATTAAAATTGTACATTGGATTTAAAATTAGTTCGTTTGTTTTTTCAGTTAGGATTGCTTAACTGAACTGTTTATTTGAAAACTTCAAACATGCACAATAAAGCTAGAATAAAGCACTCTATTTTTCCCCATTTTCGAAAAAGGCCTAGCAGGGTTAGGTGGTTAGAGTGCTCGACTCGTAATCTGAAGGTCGCGAGTTCTCGTCACACCAACATGCGCGCCATTACAGCCATGGGGACGTTATAATGTAACGGTCAATCCCACTATTCATTGGTAAAAGAGTAGCCCAAGAGTTGGTGTTAGCTCTATTGTACCTTTGCGCGATATTCAAAACAAACAATCTTTCTAATCTTTCTTGTGAGCGTTTTCTAGTGATTTTGGCCACCAACACTTTTGCAAAGTAGTCCTGATAAAAGATATCTTGGTTTCTGTAGTAACAACAGAAGACTTGCAAGGATCACTGTCTAAATATCTAAACATGACGTTCATGAATCTGCTGGGATCATTATACTCGGGAACACAAACCTAACGACACGCTAGAGTCTCAGCAGTTAAGGCTTAGTTTTGTCGTTCTGTGTAACGCTTATTACTGTATGATAAACATGATAACCTTGTATGTCTGTTTAGTAGATTCTTATTTCACATTAAGAAATTTCCGAAAACAAAAACGAGTGATATTTTAAATGAGATCGGAATTTTCAAAGAGCGTCAGGAAATTAGTTTGCTCTTCAGTGTAAAGCTACACTGGGTTGTCTGTGCTATGCCTACCTTGGGTATTAAAACCCAGTTATTGGGTAATGTAATGAGAATTACGTAGGACCGCACGTTTGTCATCACATTCGTTTCGATTAATTCATTACAGATAGCAAATACTTGTTATGAATAATGGTTTAAGTCTATGTTCAGTTGCTTTGGAAACTTCTTCGTTCAATGCCAGAATGCATTAGCTGGGTTTGACCATTAGCAGCCAAAAGTCTATATAAGAATAAAATGGCGACTGTATGAAGGATAAAAACTCGCTGCTGTGTTTTTCATGCATAATGTATAAAAGAGGTTTAGTTTGTTTTGAATTTCGTGTAAAGCTGCACTAGGGTTGTCTGAGTTAACCGTCTATAATTTAGCAGTGAAAGACTAGAGGGCAGACAACAAGCCATCATCACCCTCCGCCAACTCTTAGGCTACTCTTTTACTAACAAATAGTGGGACTGATTGTGACATTATAACGTCCCCATGGGTTAAAATGGGAGAATATTCGAATAATTTCAAATATGGAAAAAGGTCTTAGTGTGTGTGTGTGTATATATATATATATATATAGTAACCCATATCTTCTACCTACCAACTGTTTACTTATTCAGACATTTAATTATTATTTACATAAAGAGATTTTTAAAAACTGAATTACACTTCAAATGTCAGCCTTGAATTATTGACATTGTATTTAACGAATCCTTCATCTCCGGTTGTTTAACATTTGGAGGAGTTCGTCTCAACATTTTTGAAGCTCAAATCTTTTGTAAGTAAAAGAATAGAAAACCATCAGATTTTTCTAATTAGTTCCCGCCGAGCTGCAAAGTATATGTCACCTTCATTGTTCTACAACAAGACTATGAGGCAACGAAGTTTCAGGAACTTAAGATATTATATATCCTTGTTGGATATCAAAATAGTGTTTATAAGAAACATATAATACAATTATTTTCGGTTCGATATATCTCGGCTGCATAAACTATATTCATTTATATGACAGTTATATCCGACTCGTGTATTTACATTTATTATATATGTATATCTCAGTTGGATATGTTATAGGTGTTTATATAAGTTATATTCGAATTGTGTGTCTTACACGAATTATACGATAGCTATATTCGTATTGTGTATTTTTAAATTTGCTTGGCCCGGCATGGCCAGGTGGTTAAAGCACTCCACTCGTAATCCGAGGGTTGCGGGTTCGAATCCACGTCACACCAAACATATTCGCTCTTTCAGCCATGGGGGCACTATTATGTGACGGTCAATCCAAATATTCGTTGGTAAAAGAGTTGCTCAAGAGTTGGCGGTGGGTTGTGATGACTAGCTGCTTTCCTTCTAGTCTTACACTGCTAAATTAGGGACGGCTAGCGAAGATAGCCCTCGTGTAGCTTTGCGCGAAAATTCAAAACAAACTTTACATTTGCATATATGATACTTTTATATAAATATTTTGTACTTGAAATAAACGTACAAATTAAGTAAAAACTCAAGCGTATGTGTGTAACTTTAATTAAATTATACCACATAAATCTCATTTCCTGAATAACGTGATTCACTTTAATAACAGAAATAAGCAAAACACCACGACGTACATATGAAAACAGATTTCTAATATAGATAGCAGACATTACACAATGTCGCAGGTATATAAGTGACAAAAAATACCAACTACACCAATGCGATTATAACAGTTTTTTCGCAGTTGTTCAAGGAATAATAAAAAAAGGACGCTGCTTATAAAAGGACAATAGCTATACATGCCACGTCTGCCAGACTCGCAATGACCAGATCCGTGTTAAACTTACCAATCTTTTTAACCTAAAATTATCAATAATCACGTAGTCAAAATTCTTAACTTATTCAAAGTGCAGGGTTGAAGGAGGACTGTTTAGTCTTCGAACACCCCTGGGGGTTAATATTGCCTCAGAAATATTAATCTTATTCCAAAACAACTGCTAGAATTGTGTGTATGTGTTTAATGATGTTGGTTTTAGAGCATTGAGATATCTGCTGTGTCCATCATGAGGTATCTAACTCTGGATTTTAACGTTGTAAGTCCTTAAACTCACTGCTGTCCTACAGCAGGGCCGAAAGCAGTTTTAACCAAAACGAGTGTGTTTAACTGCAGTGCTATTTATTTGTGAAAACAGTTAAAACGTCATAAAAATTGGGCCACAAAATACGAAAATATTTTTTAAAGATAATTTTCTATTTGAAAGTTTATAATAGCCATTGTAATTTTAATATTTATATCAGAAATGGAAAGAAGGAATTGGTCTGATGACACTGATGAAAGAAGTCTATCAAAGTATTGTGGCGAGTCTTATCAGGAATGTATGTTTTATCAGAAAATATCTTTCAATTAATCTAAAAAAAAAAACAGGATTTGTTAAAAACTGACCAGGATATATTAATCTTGACTTTTCACACTATGGAAAACTGTTTTTCCAAATTAATCTGATAGTTTCAAAATAATGTACTTTGATAGTTTTTGTCCATTTTCTTCACAGTGACTCTCCCAACTGGGGTCAAACGACGTCTAATCTCAGTTTTTGTTCTTTTTCACTTTGAATATGTTTTTCTTGAATCGAAAAATTATTGCATTGAAGATGTTCATTAAGAAACCCGGTATGGACTGGTGGTTAGGGCGCCCGACCCGTAATCTGAGGGCCGCGGGTTTGAATCCCCGTCACACCAAACATGCTAGCCTTTTCAATCGTAGAAACATTATTATATGACAGTAACTCCTACTATTCGTTACTAAATGACTAGCCCAACAGTTGGCGGTGGATAGTAATGACTATCCCTCTAGTCTTACAATGCTAAGTTAAGGACGGCTAGCGCAAACATCTTTCGTGTAGGTTTGCGCAAAATTCAGAACAAGAAAACAATAGATTTATTAAGCCCTCTTTTACTTGTTCCCGCATCAAAAAATAATGATTCAATACCATAAATACAGACTCACTAGCCTATATTGGAATTTTTTTCTTTTTTTTTTTGCTGCCATACTCCATATTACTTGTCCAAATAAGAGAAGAGGTCCCCTTCAGATTTTCCACCAGTTTCTAACCAGTTGTCAAGTGCTCCGTCTAAGTTGAAAGTACCGTCGACGTCATATTCTCTGTTCATGCTTAGTGACCGTCAGTAACTAGAAAGTCTAAAGTAAAATTGGTAGAGCCAGACACGCAATTGTTTCATTCATTTGATAAAAATGGCGGTAGTGCTTATTTCCTTCCATGGTTCTTGGTTCGAAAGACAGAGGTGGAATTATTATGTGGAAGCAAACGTGTCAATTAAGAATGAACACGAGCGTACGTACGCAACTTTAATTAAATTATACCACATAAATCTCATTTCTCGAATGACACGATTTACTTTAATAACAGAAGTAATCAAAACAGCACGACGTACATATAAAAACAGATTTCTAATATAGATAGTAGACATTACACAATGTCACAGGTATACAAGTGACAAAAGTTACCAAATACAAAGAGGCTTTAAATAAAGCTTTATTGTGATACCTGTATATTGCCATATAGAGGGTATACAGCCACAAAGACGCCTTAGTAACAAAAAGAAGATTGGATAATTACCAAATGAATTTTCGTCATAAAGAAGCTGTAGAGGATGTGGTTAAGATAGAACTTATAAAGAATGACTGTTATCACCACAATCTCCAAACAAACAACATCTAGAGAAAATATTTGATTTCGATAAATTAAAAAATTAATCCAGAAGTTAAGCAACGTCTGACCACAAAGAAAGATAAATATACGTCACCAACGGCTCAAAATGAAATGATTAATATCGTAGAATGCAAAGTATTGCGTTAATTATCTACGGAAATTATACTTTTTATTGTTTTGCACTAAAGGCAGACGAAACTACACGCATTTCAAACAAAGAATAACTGGTTACATGTTCAACGTATGTCGACCATTAATTTAATGTGTTTGAAGACTTCAATTGTCTGGATCAGACAGGCGATACTGGGTCTGGAACGATTCCTAAAGTTACATGATACAATTCAGTCTGCTTAAGAGTTCCCATAACTACAGAGGTCAGTAATACGATGGTGAAAGTAAAATGTGTAGTAGCCATTACGAAGAACAATGAGTCCTACACACACACACATATATATATATGTATTCATCTTTTGTTACAAGAATCTATTAAATCAGGACAGCTTGAAGCAAATTAAATACATATAGGACACTTTGAATGAAACAAAAGAGATAGCTCAGCTAATTAAATAATCACCACAAAGAGAGGCTTAATTCCAAAAGGTGAGTCAAAGCATATCTGATGATTCTGACAAAGAAAGTTTTAATTCCAGTATCGAAGCCTCATGGACCATGAAAGCAGATGATATTTACTGTATTAAACAAATCACGACATAATGTTCGATCTTTAGGACTAGTGGCTCGATAAAGTTTCCCACACAGACAAGAAGGCTAAGATTTGTTGTGTACTATCGTATGTGGTAAAGCATATTTTATTCTATGAACTCTTTTTAGGATAGTACCTTATAAAATATGCATGAAAGAACAAAAAATACCCGCGGTGAGGAACAAAAACCTTCGGAATTGAGAACTTGTGAGAAGTTTATGTTGTTTTCGCAGAAACAGAAAACATTGGACACCAAACTCAAAGATACTGAATTATCAAGTTCCCAAGAAGGAGAAAAAGACCAGGGAGATGTGAACAGTGAAATGCAAAATTTGTACTTATCAAGGCTGTTTCTCAACATTATATATAAAATCACTTCCCTAAGTTCTGAAACATAGAATAAAATGGCGAATTTATAATAACCATGCCTGAAAATGAATTATTTTAATTATATGTTTGTCGTGGAAAAACCAATTAAATATTTGTAGACAAAAAGAACCACGATGGTTTATTTGGTTGCTTCAGAAATTCGGCTATCTGCGTTAGCAACTCCTAATCTTGAGGTGCTGCTATAGAAGGACGCGGCTGGTCAACACCACCCTCTACCAACTCGTGGACTACTCTAACAGTCACTCTTATAACGTATCCACGGCCACAACGTGCAAAACACGATTTTGATTCGTTGGTAATGGGACATAAACCATGAAACCTCAGTTTCAAATTCCGGCACGATGACCGCTGAGCCTTCTTCGGCCCTGGAGAGTACTGGTAACGATTGCAATTTCGATACAACTGGTATCCGATCACAAACTTATTCTTACTGAATGTCTACTGAGAAATGGACGAATAGCTCGCATAAGAGAGTGTTTTAGTGGGGGTGTCTAGTAGAGGGGTGCAGAAATTATAAAACTAGTAGAAGTAACTTGATGATGCTCACAACGAACGCCTTTAAGGAACTTAAACTAAGAAAGAAAAACACAGGCGCGTCCTGGACAGGTGGTTAGGGGGCTTGGCCTATAGACTGAGGGTCGCGGGTACGAATCCCAGTCTCCGAATATACTCGCCCTTTCGGCCATAGGGTTGTTATAATTTTACTGTCAACCCAACTATTCGTTGATATAGTAGTACCTCGAGAGTTGACGGTGGGTAGTGATGACTAGCTACCTTCTCTCTAGCCTTACACTGCTAAATTAGGGACGGCTAGCACAGATTGTCTTCGTTTAGTTTTTCGCAAAATCAAAACGAAAGCAAAATGTTACAGATAACTTCAATCGTTATTTTTCATGACAACAACTTCAAGTTAAAATTTTAGTCAACTCATGTTATTGGTTTTTTTCCCTTTTGTAAAATATAACATGAAACATTCTACGAATTTTGATTGTTGAATGTAGATGTTAGTATCCCAGTAAAACTGCCAAGGTAATGACGTCCATATTTTGAATTCCCAGACCGTTCTGCTGAATCTTGTGGAATCAGAGTAACCGTTTTATCCTTGTGCACATTGAATATCATTAAGCGGTTCAATTTGCCCTTTTTAATTTTATATTTCAGCTATGTTTTTCACCAAATGTATGTTTGTTGTTTTGAATTCACGCAAAGGTACAAGAGGGCTATCTACGCTAGCTATCTCTAATTTAGCAGTGTAAGACTACAGTGAAGGCAGCTGTTAGTCATCACCATTTACCGCCAACTCTTGGGCTACTATTTTACCAACGAGCAGAGCGCCATAACAATTAGACCAGGCTAGGCCCGAACAATTTTATACAGTTAATCATAATTCTACAAATTATTGAATTCGAATACCTGAGTAATATAGACACTGTAAACAGCATTTATTACATATTTATCAGCGGCATAGCGACTCATAGAATGGCTCAGAGATTTTTTAATTATTATCAAATTCTAACTTTTATATCATAGTCCCGTCATCTGAGATCTAATTACAGTTTTTAATTCAGGAGTTCAAACCCTTTCGATGGATGTATTTAACCACATTCAAGGTCTCGTTGATTAATTTACATTAATCCTGCTTAAATTAATGTTAATTTGAGGATAGGTTGATAAAGATCTTTATGTGTAATAAAATCAAATCGGGTAAATGCGCGCCCCATGCACAAAAATATAACTAATAAGAAGTTAAAAACTTCTCAACTTACTTTTGCCTAAAAAAATTCAAGTGCTGCGGCTATTGAGGATTCCCACTTGTGACGCATTATAATGTAAGCAGAATTAAATAAGTATTATGCAGTAACAGTTATAAAACTGCAGAATGTAATAAATATATTATATATATATATTATATATATTAAATATATTTCGATGTTTTAGCGCAAAGCCATATAATTAACTATACGTACTCTGACCACCACGGGGAATCAAACACTGCATTTTAGCGTTTTAAGTTCGTAAGTTTACAACTAACCCGCAAGGGTACTTTTGTTTTCTTTTGGAACATTCTAGAAAACACTATTTCCAAAAGAAGCTGATTTGTCAGATATATTTACTAATCACGCAAATCCCGGTATAGTCAGATGATTAGGGCGCTTGACTAGCAATATGCGGGTTGAAGGCTGGAATCCCTGTTCCACCAAACATCCTCGTACTTTCAGCCATGGTGGTGTTTTAATGCGACATTCAATCCTATTGTTAGTTGGTAAAAGAGTAGCACAAGAATTGGCGGTGAGTGGTGATGACTAGTTGTAGTCCTTCTAGTTTTTCACTACTAAGTTATTTAGAAACGGCTACGCAGAAGATAGCCCTCGTGTAGCTTTCTACGAAATTCAAAACAAACTAAACCGAACAGGTAAGCTAGAGGTGTTTATAAAATATAAGGTTGTTTGTTTGTTTGTTTTGGAATTTCGCGTAAAGTTACTCGAGGGCTATCTGCGCTAGCCGTCCCTAATTTAGCAGTGTAAGACTAGAGGGACGGTAGCTAGTCATCACCACTCACCGCTAACTCTTGGGCTACTTTTTATCAATGAATAGTGGGATGACCGTCACATTATAACGCCCCCATGGCTGAAAGGGCGAGCATGTTTGATGCGACGGGGATTCGAACCCGCGACCCTCAAATTACGAGTCGAACGCCTTAACCCACCTGGCCATGCCGGGCCCAGAATATAAGGTTGCATGACTATTTAATTAAAAAAAATGTTTGTTTCGAGGGTACATTTTATAAAAACATAAATATATAATAGACCACAAAAACAGAGAGTCACCTCTAGAGGAGGGGTGGGCATATTCTTAGACCTCCCAGCTAGGCGTCATTCTTCCAACTAGAACAATCTGTTACGTTCTCAAAACTTCAACTAGGCCCAGCATGGCAATGTGGTTAAAGCACTCGACTGAGAGTCGGGAGTTCGAATCTCCGCCACACCAAACATTCTCGCCCTTTCAGTTGTGGGGACTTTATAATGTTACAGTCAATCCCACTATTCGTTGGGAAAAGAGTAGCCCAAGAGTTGGCGGTGGGTGGTGATGACTAGTTGCCTTCCCTCTAGTCTTACACTGTTAAATTAGGGATGGCTAGCGCAAAATGCCCTCATGCAGCTTTGCGTGAAATTCAAAACAACCAAAATTCAATTAAATCAGCCTTTATCTTGATTTCGACGAAGGTTTAGTTTTTGAAACGTTTGGCTTTTTAGAAAGTTAATTTAAGCAACTGTGGTTTTCCAAGTTCAAATTGGTTCTGAAGTATAACATCATCATGTTTTAATTATTCAGGATTTCGTTGATGGTTTTGAAAATAATTCTCCACGCGCAACATCGTTTAGCAGTGGTTTTGGTACGTGTCTCTTTATGTTGAAAATAATCGTAGAAAATATGCAATAACCATCCTGATATATTCTTGGCCCTCACAATAACTGCTGAAGTCCAGAGGGAACCATTTTCATAATTCACTGAGAGCTCTGAAATATAGAATTAATGGAATAATTTCAACCAATCTCGATGGAATACCGCATGAAACAAGAATTATCTGAACGTGTGCCAAATTAATGGTTTATAATTATGAACTTAGACTAGTGTGAGTTTTCTTATAGCAAAGCCACATCGGGCTATCTGTTCAGCCTACCGAGGGGAATCGAACCTCTGATTTTAGCATTGTAAATCCGTAGACTTATCGCTGTACTAGCGGGGGGCGAGTTTAGACTAATTTAGAAAATATGTCATGAAATTATATGTATAAAATCAGTTATGTTGTAGAAATTGTAAAATCGGAGGGTAGAGGTTTTTTACAGTGAATACTCTCCTGTCACACTACCAGTGTATTACCTCAGGCAGTGTACTGTGTGTGTCTTCTACTAGCAAAACCACATCAAGCTATCTGCTGAGTCCACCGAGGGGAATCGAATCCCGGATGTTAGCGTTGTAAATCCGAAGACTTACCACTGTCCCATCGGGTGAATACCTCGGAGAGAACGTTATATATTACTTCTCTCCTTCGTAAACAAACAACACAAATGGTTGAAATTCCCTAAAGTTTTGTTCGTTGCACACAGTTTATATAAAATTATGAATATTGTTTTGATATGATGGCAAATGCATAAATTAATGTCTTTTCCATATAAGTTTATTTTCAAGTTTTCACACTAAGACTGCTAGTAGAGAAAGTTTAATATTTCTATAAAAGCCATTTACAGAAGTTTTAATAACATTGATCAGTCTGGTAACTTTTTATGGACTTTCTTATAAAGTCACCGAAACTTCAAATAAGCCTTCAGTGTCGTCATGCTTCCATGATTCGATATCAGAAGTATTTCCTGAAGGAAAAACCTCTCAAGAAGGGATCATGTAAATGAAAAGTTACCGTAGTATTGGTAAACTGTAATCACGACAAGCCTAACGGAAAGAATCGTTGTCATGATGTAGGGAAAAATTTATATGTGAAAACGGCTCGTTATGTAAAATATTTTCTCAACCCAAACGAGCCGTTTTCACATATAAATCGTTGTTATGGTTACTAGCCTATACGATCACCTGATTCTAATTTTTAAGTATTAACAATATCTTGTAACAAAGTACTACTTACTAAGTGGTTTTTATCCAACGTTTCCAATGTAACCTTTTGCGCTATTATCCACTCGATATAAAAAGGAAATTAAAAAAAAACATACGCAAATTCTCAAGCAAAATACTTCTTTTTGAAAACTTATGCACTTACAACACAAAATAAGAGACGTGTATAATAAGACACTGGAATCCAAATGAGAGGTCAAGAATTTAATTCGTCAGTTATTTCTCCGTGCCACATCTGTTATTAAAAAATAAATATTACCTAAAAAATGTTTTTATTTAAGCCAAGGTTTTGCCATTTCGGCTTCATCCGGAATAATAAGATATTTGGTAACTCTTAGCTAAACGTTGGCTTAAAAAAATAGTTATTGGGTAATAGATCGTGTTTCATTTATTTTTTAACAAATGAATACACTCTAAAAGTTGCACTACAAACTTTAAACTATCACAGATTGTTTGTTTTGGAACTTCGCACAAAGCTACTCGAGGGCTATCTGTGCTAGCCGTCCCTAATTTAGCAGTGTAAGACTAGAGGGAAGGTAGTTAGTCATCACCACTCACCGCTAACTCTTGGGCTACTTTTTATCAACGAATAGTGGGATGACCTTCACATTATACGCCCCCACTGCTGAAAGGGCGAGCATGTTTGGCGCGACCGGGATGCGAACCCGCGACCCTCAGATTACGAGTCGCACGCCTTACGCGATCGGCCATGCCAGGCCCAACTATCACAGCACTTTCCTTCGCTAACTTAAGCTTGAAAATATAAGTCCTAACATCCAGCCTAAAATGAAAACACTAATAAAGTGTTGCAGTTTATTTGAAATGAACGTTATATAGTTTATGGATTTTACCAACAAGATATTTGTACATTTCAGGATAAATTTCTATCTAATCACTGTTTGTACCTCACTCAGAGAAACATGTTTAGATTATGATTTAGATATTTAATCAGTTGACACAAAAACTAAATTAACAGGTTTCCTACAATTGTTCATAAAAAAACCAAAAATATTAAAAATATTTTCTGCAAGGGTTGCATGACAAATTACAGAAAAAAACCGATAACAAAGCAAAAAACAATTACAAATAGAGAGTTGAGCTTCATGCTAGCCGACAGAGAAACGTTTTTGAAGCGCCAGTTCACAAGTTTTAAGACGGTTAACTAAGTTTATTGAAGTTTAAAAGCTACATAATGGGCTATCTGTGCTCTGCCCACTACGGGTATCTAAACTCAGCTTCTAGCGTTGTAAGTCCGCAGACATGCCGCTGTGCCACTGAGAGGGCTAAGATAATTAATGGACTAATTTTCTAGCAGTACACCTGACACAAGTATGGATACTTTATTTATTACTTTCATCTAGAACATTTTAACATCTTGTATCTCAGGACGGCTGATATGGATATTAACATTTTTACGAAAATAAAGCAGAGAACAACGTTTCGACTTTCTCAGGTCATGTGTGTTTCTCGTCATCACGAGTTACTTTTTAAATCTTACTGAAATGACATTTGATGACATTCAAAGTCTCCAGCCAGCTTTACTAGGTTGATAAGGATTTGACGGTTACACTAAGAATGTGACATTTCCTACCTCTGACCACTTTACCAGGTTTATAATAATTTGATGATATTTCGTACCATTGTTAAGTTTTACTATATACATATATATAACTTTACTAATTAAGTGACATTTCCTACCTCTGACCAGTTTTATCCAATGAAAACATATTAGATAACACTTTTTACCGTATACGGTATTTCAATAATTGAAGTATTACAGCGCTTACAATCTCGTGAATCTATTCCCATACAAATTTTCCTAATTTATTGAAATTAGTTTTAGGATATTCTTACATATATCGTGACGTAATATTTGTTTATTTGTTTTTGGAATTTTGTGCAAAGCTTCTCATAGACTACGTGCGGTAGACATCCCTAATTTAGAAACGATAGACTAGAGGGAACGCAGTTAATCAACACCATCCGCGGCAAACTTTTGGGATACTATTTTACAAATAAAAAGTGGGATTGGCCGATCCGTTATAACATCTTCATGACTGAAAGTCAAGCATTTTGGGAGACGAAATTCGAATTAATGGTTTGTAAATTGAGAGCCCTAACCAACAGATCATGGCAGGACGCGTGATATAGTAAAACGTTAGGCGTTTCTATAAATACTATATTGATGAAATTAAAGCAAATACACATAAGGTAAACTTAATAGAACTGGCTGGTACGATAAGGTACGAGAACGGGTTGTTTTGATGATACTGTGATTATGAACATTGTTAAAGAGCTGAGAGTTAGATCTTAGAATAATTCAATTTCCTCAAAATCTTATTGGACGATTGTTCATTTGTGTTCCCCCTCCCTCAGTGGAAAGTCTGAGGATTTATAAAGCTAAAAATTGGGTTTCGATAACCGTGATAGACACTACAAAGATAGTCCACTGTCTAGCTTCATGCTTGACATCAAATAAAATATTTTTTATTTTCTAAGTAACAAAGATTGCTACCATTAGTAAAGTAAAAGAAATTTATGAGAGCGCATGTCTCTTTGTACAACCCCCGAAACCGGTTTTCGATATCCGTGGTGGGATATCGTGCTAATTGTGCAGCCATGTGTTTAGTTCCAAACAAACAAAACTCCTTCTGTTAAACATTTTATCATTACTTGGATTTCTTATTTTAATTTTTTGTGTCTTTATTCTATCCACATAAATCTTGCAAACATAAAACTGACGCCAGAAAGTCACCTTTAATCACGTCCTATAAAAATGTCACCGTTCAGAATCGTGTACATTAAGTGTTCACATTCCACCTTGAAGTTTTGTCCAAGTTGTTAAATGTCATCGATGACAGCCGCAGTATACTGAACAACCTGAGATACAGAAACTGATCTCGCGACACTGTGTTTAGGTCTTAATAAACACATTAATTAATTTTTATGTGTACAGCATTACACTATTCTTGCGCAAGCGCGATACAGACAATTCTAATATCGTACAGAGGAGTCACTCATGCTGGACCTATAGAGAGTACATCTTGTTTGAAATACGGTGGGAACTACATATCATACAAACTACCCTCCCATAAATTTTGTGTGTGTACGACACTGGTTTTTCTCGTTGATACACAACAGTTATCAGAGATCACATACATTCTACGGTCAACTGCTTCAATCTTTATCATTACCCTAGTGGCTCAGTGGCAAGTCCGAAGGCTTATGACGCTAACAAACAAATAAACTGGATTTCGATACCTGTGGTATATATAGCACATGTATTCCATTGTGTAGTTTTGTGCTTAACGACAAACAAATTCATTCTTTTCTCACATCGACTTTTTCGTGTTCAACCTTCAGACTTAGAATCAGCTGGAGCACGTTATATTGTTTCAGCAGTTAGAACATGTTTTGTGCGACGACAGATATTTTGTGTTATCCAAGACATCAACTGTTACAACTGTTATAGTGTTTCATCTTTGCTTATATCACTCGACACGAGCCAGATATAAACAAGTGGCATAGTAGTGTCAACTGAGTATATAATTTTGGACACGTACTTGAATAAAAGGAACACTAGGTTATTTAGGATCTTCTTCTCTCTTTATAGGCATCTACTTCATTCATCATCACACGGTGCTAATAAGAGCATTCTCGGAGACATTTAGGTTCACACTTCACATGACATTTGACACATCTATATTCTCTCGGCATGACTAAATGGTCTTTGTTGAGATTTATTTAATGCAAGCTTTAAGTACCACTCCAAAAACAATGGGTAAAACATTATTAGTTCCATAGCTGTACAAGTGTTTCAATTTCACTGGATGACGCAAATTCCAAAATGATTATGCGATTGGCTCTACTAAGCAATCTGTAATTTAACTGGCTCATACTCAGGAGTCCCCTAAAAAAAGTTTTAGGCATGGTATTTAGTTGTTGAATAGCTTCCTATATATGGAAAGATCTTGCATTTTACCTGGTTCTGAAGACGACGTTTCTGACTCTGCACAAAATCTGAAACGTTGTCCCCAAAACCAGAGAGAATTCAAGAAGAGTCCACAGAAAACTATTCAACATGATACAGGGACATAAGTTAGGAGTAAGCACTGGGGCGGTTGCACTTCATTTTACACGAACAAATATGGCTTCTCTGACATGTGTGAGTACTGCGTAATATTCAGTGAAAATGTGAAACAGGCAACTGACAAATCAGTAATATGATGTAATCCCAAATTATTTTCGCTCTAAATTTAAATTATTTGTTTTTCGGTTGGGCAGTAATCATCCGTGTATATATATATTCATTAAAATCGTGGAAAACATACCATTAAGTTCTGACTTGGTCAACTCAGTCACAATAAAGAATAACATCTTTTAATATTTACCATACTTCGTTAATGATAAACAACGTCTTGAAGACTATTTAAAAATAGCGCTTACACTAAAAAAACTTATGCTAAGTAGTTGTTTGTCGAATTTTGCACAAAGCTACCCAAGATTTATTTGTGACAGCCTTTTCTAGTTTTAAAGCGATAGACTAAAGAACATTTTTTTGTTTTAGAATTTTGCGCTAAGCAACAAAAGAACAGACAGCAATTCAACACCACCCACCGCCAGTTCGTCAGCTGCTCATACCAGATAATGAGATTTGACTGTCACTCTTATACCTAAAACTTCTAACCGTAATTTTCTTTATTGGGCGATAATGGGATGTAAAGTAAGAAAACGTAAGTTAGATTGAGTAAAACTGCACAATATGTAAGTTTCAGTAAACGCACGTGTCAACGGACAAATTCATTTGTGTAACTACAAACTATGATAGTTGCATCAGAAACGAAACAATATTTGTTGTAAATATTGTCTGTCGAACCTTCTTTTGTAGGTGAAGTTTCTATCTTATATAATTTTATTGTCTATATGTTCAGTATCCAAAATTACATCATCTACAAATAAAAGAAAGTTAACTAGATACGAAGCAAACGACAATGAAATGACAAAACTTGCTGCGAAAAGACAATATTTCGAAGTGAACGCTAATAGTTTTGCAGGTCATTAAATGTAACTACAATAATGTTGAATCTTGTGAGTAATGCAATTTTCGAGTCTAACTCCACATTCTTCGGTCGTTCCGATTCCTGGATTTGATTAAATGTTTATTAGAATTATTTCTCGTTTTATTTGCTCAAATGGAACGTTATATTTCTTCGTGTAACGAGTGATGCGCAGAAACTAGAGATAACCAACAGATACTCAAAACTATGACATAAAAGAAGAAATATTACTTTTCCCGCCACAGTTCCTTGCCAAGACAGTAACTCGTAAATCAACATACTAAAACCAGTGATTGTAGAACAACATAGAAAACACATGTAATAAATGTTATCAAACACATGTAATAAATGTTATCAATCACACTTGAAACAGTTGTTTTAATAAGCTTTAAAGCTTCATATAAGTTCAATAGAACGTGTTATGATATGAATACATAGAAACATTGGTGGTTAACATTTTATTGTTTGGCTGGATCGCAAAGTTTTCTTATATAAATAAAAAATTGTTTTTCTCCAAAGGCAATGAGTTATTTAAAGATATCGTAAGAAGTGACATTCGTTACTACATGAGGATACATAGTTTTGACTGTTTGTTTATAAATAAGCACAGATCTATACAAATGGATTATCCGTGCTCTGTCCACCATGGGTATCGAAACGTTGTTTCTAGCATTGTAAGTCCGTAGACATACCGTTGTGCCACTAAGGGGAACTTTTGATAGATTGGTGTCATGTTTTCCAAAATACTTTAATTAAAAACTTCTATCAAAAGCAGTCGGTTTATTGAGGTACATTTGAGAGTATTTGTTCGTTTGCTTTGATAGCTACGTTTGTAAACAGTACCCAAGAGTTGGCGGTAGGTAGTGTTGATTAGCTAACTGTCTTTCCTCTAATTTATCACTTCAAAACTAGGAACGGTTAGCGCAGATAGCTCACAAGTAGTATTGCGCGAAATTCAACAAACAAATAACACAAAGTTAGCAAGAAATTTGAAAAGCTAGTTTTAAAACGTTCTTTGAAGTCTTCAGATATTTCTCACGCAAGTTAAGGGAAACAAGACAATAATGAGTTGCAAAAATTAATGGAATATTACCCTAACTATTACTAGAACGAATGTTATCTGATACGTATAAATATAAATCAGAAATAATATTACATGTGAACTACATGTATTTCAGGGTAACCTTTGTTTTAGAGTATACTCCCTTGTATACATTGTATTTTGTATTTACGGCAAATATACTACGTGTATCTGTCTTCGCTCACAATTTTGGATTACAAGCCAGGGAGAAAGCATCCAGTTATCAGTACCCTACTACCTTCATCTACGTTAAAGGATTGACTGCTACTCTTATAACGCAGATATGGATAAAGTGCTGGAAATATTTCATGTTAGTATTGTTTGTATAATCAATTTTCTCAGTGGTGTCATTCCTACATCCTAGCTTTAATGTAAAATCATATTTCATGTCAAAATGATTACGACACACACACACATTCTGATTATAACTGGCTGGTCATGCATCAGCTGATATTACATAACTTCAATTGACAGCAGAAGAGAGATTAACAAGACGTTGAAATAGTTGGCACAGAACATTTAAGTTATAAATCCTAGGCTGTTAGTGGGATTATGGCCAAAAATATCGCTAGAAGCGAAGGTACCAAACTACAATCTAACTATTAAAATGTCATAACCATGACATTTCATATTTCTTGCTAGGCCAGTATATTAAATTAGCCATATTAATTACTGAATTATTTTCAGTTCTGATGTATATAGATAGTTCTCTGTGATAAGAGATTAATGAAAAACTTGGATTGTTTTTTTTTCAGGCTGATTGTTTGTTTGTTTGTTTTGAATTTCGCGCAAAGCTACTCAAGGGCTATCTGCGCTAGCCGTCCCTAATTTAGCAGTGTAAGACTAGAGGGAAGGCAGCTAGTTATCACCACCCACCGCCAACTCTTGGGCTCCTCTTTCACCAACGAATAGTGGGATTGCCCGTCACATTATAACGCCCCCACGGCTGAAAGGGCGAGCATGTTTGGTGCGACGGGGATTCGAACCCGCGACCTTCAGATTACGAGTCGAAATTTCAGGCTGATCAATGATATGTTAATATATTTTTGCTTCACATTAATGCACCTAGTAATACTGTTTCTCGCCGTTTTAAGCAAGAAACTCCATGACAAACTTTATAACGAGAGTTTGAAAATAACAAATACAGGTATATTCTGATAGTACTAAGAAATGAACAGAAAAGGTAAAAACGTCAGACTAACGTTCGTTTTTTTTACCAAACGGATTGTATTATTTGTTTGTAATTAAGTACAATAAGCTACCTGTGTTGTGCCAATCGTGAATATCGAAACTTCGGTTTCAAATGCAGACTACTGCCGTGCGACCGAGGGCACAAATTTTACGAGACCAAGGTTTAATAAACTTTTTTATACTATCATTTCATCGGTGAAGAGGAAGCAAAGGAAACGTGTTTCTGTCACTTTGTGAAATACAATGAATTAAGTACTGCAATACAAACACAATCCTCTAATACAGTAATACATGTAATGCAGTAATACATGTAATACAGTAATACATGTAATACAGTACATGCTGTAAGTAGGTTAAGTAAATAATGGACCTTTAGTGATGATAAAATACACAATTTAAGACGCTTAAGATAATTAAATAGAGGCGTCTATAGTTTTAGTTAACACAAACATTTTCTGATAAAGAAACTTAATATAAACTTCACTGTACTAAAAACCTAGCCACGTTAAACATAAGGTAGTTTCATTCTACTAATCAGTCTGGCCATGTTAAACATAAGTTAGCTTCACTGTGCCAATCATCCTGGCCAAGTTAAACATAAGGTGGTTTCACTGTACTAAACAACCTGACTATGCTAAACACAAGGTAGTTACACTGCAGTGAAGATACTGGCCAAGTTAAACATAAGGTAGCTTCACTGTAATAAACAAACTGGCCATGTTAAACATAAGGTAACTTCACTGTACCAATCAGCTTGATCAAGTTAAACATAAGGAATGTAAAATAAACGGGAGCTACAAGGATTTTATTAAGGGACGCTCGACTAACGTACTATTGATTCATTTATTTATTTGTCGCATAGTCCTAATGAATCGCAGAGGTATTGCTAGGTATTTAAAACACTCAGAGCTCGTGCCTTTAGGTGCTGAAATTTTCGGTGTTTATGTGTGATACCAATCGTGGCTTCCTATTATGTTTATTCTCAAGATACTAACTGGGAATCCGGCACACTGTGAAATAGAAATTGCCACTGTGTTCCAGTGCCTAGCGACGTTTCGTGGGGTCTCTGTAAATGAGTGGTTGGTTAGTTTACAACTCTCGTTTCTATCGCTTCCAAATTCTCGTTAGTCCACATCTTGATGTTTTCCAAATTCTCGTTAATCCACATCTTGATGCTTTCCAAATTCTCGTTAGTCCATATCTTGATGTTTTCCAAATTCTCGTTAGTCCACATCTTGATGTTTTCCAAATTCTCGTTAGTCCACATCTTGATGTTTACCAAATTCTCGTTAATCCACATCTTGATGCTTTCCAAATTCTCGTTAGTCCACATCTTGATGTTTTCCAAATTCTCGTTAGTCCACATCTTGATGTTTTCCAAATTCTCGTTAGTCCACATCTTGATGTTTTCCAAATTCTCGTTAGTCCCCATCTTGATGTTTTCCACTCATGTTATTCTTCTCCTTTCCTTTATGTTCTTGCCACCCACAACCCCTTCAACTGTAGTGAATACGAGTCTCGCACCTCTTCTCTTCCCGTGGATAAGTTTCATTCCCTTCCTTTCCTTCAACTCAGCTAACAAACCAATACATTCTGGGATCTACCTCTCTTACCCAGTCGTCAGTTCTTCTATGTTTCCAACCACAACTCACAATCATGATTTCACTACCTCAGGTCCACCAATGGTTTTGCACAATTCTGCCAACTTGTTCCCAGAGCAATTATATTAGCTGTCTCTGTCACGCAGTCACCATTCATTCCAACTAATGCACTATGATATTTGAAGCATTCAACATTTAGAAATACATCTCTTTCTGGGATTATGTCCTCCAGGTCATTCGTCTTCATCATTTGCTCCGCCCCCCTTGTTGGTCTATACATAAAACTCCACCCACTCTCGCTTCAACGCTTTAGCTATTTACTCTAGACCCCATACTCTCCAGCAGGAACGCGATATATTCCACATGTTAAAGATCCTATATCATCCTTTCCATTATTCGACCTAGCGTCCATATTATTCACGATATCCCCACCAGTCATATAGAATAGAAATATGTATCAGACATCTCCTTAAAAAAACAGCATACAAACATAAAACTGGCTACTGCTTTCCATATATGCTCACCTAAACATTATATTAAATAAAATCGTATTCTAATACCTTTTTATTGAACCTACACAGACCGGGAATTCGGAAAGCACGAATCTTAGAAGAAAAAACAAAGCTGGTTATCCTCAGTTTCTACATGTAAACCGTTAACATTTCAGGCGGCTACTGGCTGTTTCTGAAAGCTGAGAGACGCGTCTCTTAATTCTAGACATATGACTGTCTGGGGATCATACCTCAATCAAAAAAACCTCAAATAAGGTTTCAACCGCTGGATACAGGGAAGAAATATTACAAGTATCCACAACCCGTAAATCAACTCGCGTGGCTAAATCTAGCTTGAGACTGGGTAACGTGAGATTTCCAGCAAACATGTTAGTTAAACAGTACCTGAGATTTAGTTAGAGATTTGGTAATGTAGTGCAAATCTTTACATAACCAAAGTCCATGTTTATAACGTCGCTATAAACTCATCTGTTCAATAATCCCATGTCTTTAAGTCGCTTTCTCTAGCTAGAAAAGACCTCCTGCTCAATAGCTGTTGTCATAAAAGTGTCATCAAGCTTGAAAAACCAAAATTACTTTTGACAACTAATCGTTTGAAGAAAAATACAAGGAAGTTAGAGTTTGTTGAATTCCGAGCAAAGCTACTCGAGCGCTATGTGAGATAATTGTTCGTTACTTTCAAGTAATAGACTAGAAGAAATGAAGCTGGGATACATCATTTGCCAACTTGTTCACCACTTTGATCGAATACTGTCATTCTTACAAGTTTACCATGACTTCAAAGTGCGGACTGCGTTTTTTTTTTGTGTCTGGGGGTGGGTGGGTGTATGAATAACGAGGCGCGAACCAAGGATTCACAGGTGGAAATGCTAATCATTGGGCCATCTTCAACCTAGAAGTTAAAGGCACTAACATTTGGTGAGTAAGTTTGTGTAGCTTTGTGCATGGAACTTTAGTACGTGCATATAAAGGTGTTATTATTTTTATATTAGTAATTTCTGGTCAACACACTTGTTCTTTCTCTATAAATCAAAAGAATACAAGTACTGGTCGTGGAGACGGGCGATCAAGAATTGCAGAAATGTAAGACACGGAAATTTTTTGGCATTTAATCAAAACATTCGTTCGATTCTGCACAAATACAGCACGGTGATTTAACAAATGGAAAACACAATCAGTTCCTTGATGGAACTGTCTTACGTGGAAGAAACTGGATCCAGTAATTACCCAGGAATATTGACTTCATCTATCTTCTATTACCACCTTTAAGAAATATGTCTGTCGTGACAGAAAAAGAAAAATGTCCATTACTTTCATGGAATTTTGTTTTTGCCTCCAACCACAGTTCGATAAGGCAGGTGTGTTGTTCTTCGCGATGTAAGATGTTGATAACATTGTATACTGTCATTCAAGTAACGGGTGATACCAAGAGTCATACAAGGGTTTACTGATGTTGACTTTTAGATACGACATAATTTAGTAATATGGTATGTCGTTGTTTAATGGTTTTTAGAAGTGTTGTTACAGTTGCATTCAAGAGTGGGTTTCGATAATTCATCGAAACAATTAAGTTCGATAGGACAGGTGGTCTAGGGTAATTCAAGGGGTTGCTGATCTTGATTTTTACGCACGACAAAGTTCGATAAAGGTATATTACCATCCAAAGCAGAGGAATCGCTGGGCATTAAAGAGACTTGGGTCTTGGGCCAGTAGGCGTGGGAATCTCCAGCATTTTAACACACGCCAACAGGGGATTCGGAGCACAGGCCTCGTGTGCCAATGCCTAGTGACGCTTTTGATACAAAGGATTATTTCAGTAGCCAGTTTACAGAATAATGACAATATTTTTAACTAAAGGAACTATGTACTGTTTATTTCCCTGTTTTACACATCTAAAGTATTTTTTATATTTTCCATATTTTTCCTTCTTATAAATATTTATAATTGTTTGGTTTGAATTTAGCAGTGTACAAAACACGTGAATTCCTCCTAACGAGGTAGTTAACTAAAAATAAAAAAAAATTCTGAGTTACCGACTGTAATTCAAATGACAAGCATTCAGATTTAGCCATGGTAATAAACACATCCTGATGTTGTTGTTTTATCCGTACAGTATATGAGTAGAAAACAGATTAGAAGTGTATCAACCCACCTATGAATTTTACTTCCATATCGAAGGTTATACAGTTTCTTGATTAAATCATCAATACACATATAATCAAAAGCAGATTTAATGTCTAGGAACGGGGATGTAATACCAGTTTTTAAGCCTGAAAACAAATTCATTATTTACGTATTATTATTATCCAATTAAAAATAAACAATAAAGACTTCAGGGCCAGTATACAAATCAACAACAAAATCTTCAGTAATTGAAACAAAGAAACAATAAAACCTGTAGAGACTTATAAAAATAAATAATTAAAATTTAGGAAATTCAGTAACTCAAAGAAACAATAAAACCTTCAGTGACTAAAAGAAAAAAAGAATAAAACCTTGAGTGACTAAAAGTAAGAAACAATAAAACATTCAGTGGCTAAAACAAAGAAATAATGAAACCTTCAGTGACTAACACAAAGAAACAATAAAACCTTCAGAAACCAATAAAACCTTCAGTGACTAAAACAAAGAAACAATAAAACCTTCAGTGACTAAAACAAAGAAACAATAAAAACTTCAGTGGCTAAAACAAAGAAACAATAAAAGGTTCAAATACCGCTAAAAATAAACATTGAACATTTCAATGAATCATAAAATTAAAAGTGAAAGCTTTAGAGATTTCTATAAATTAACAATAAAAGTTTAACAGACTGATACAAGTTAACACTAAAGGTTTGTTTGTAGCAAAATACATAAGTACGCAATGGGCTATCTATGCTCTACTAACTACAAGTATCGAAACCCAGTTTTTAGCGTTGTAATTCCGCAGACACATCGCTGTGCTACTGGGGAAGGGAGGCTTAACAGTAGAAGCTTCATGGAGTGACACAACTAAGCAACAAAAGGTTGAGGAACTCATACAAAGTAACAACAAAGACTTGAGGGGCTGGGTCAAAAATCAATAAAAATTTAAACAAATGAAGAAAAAAAGTCTTTAGAAACCGATAAAAAATACAATCTTTAGAAACTGACACAAAAAATTACTCGTGTTGATAAATCTATAATCCTATTATTCCTGTCATCTCTACATCAATATTATATATATATATATATACACACACACACATACACACTACTATCGCTTTTGGCGAGAATGACAAAGCCTCTAACTAACAAGTAGTTGAAGTTGTGGTTTCTATACATCCAATCAATACGCTAGGTAATAATCAAATGATGAAACACAAAGAGTTTCCTGGTAATGTCTTTCTATGGTAGCTTATCAACAACACACGTAATCAATGTATACATTCTGGAAACAAGAATGAGCAATACATTTTAACTATCTTTTACACAGCCTGGTGAACGTGTTTTTTCTTTTGTTTTTAGCAAGAAATTTTAGCATTACTTAGGCTAATGATACTATACCTTAAGTAAAGGCAGAACAAACTGAACTACTGTCTTAATAATGTTGTATTTAAACATGCATGCTACACATTGTACTTAACACCACTGTATTAGTTTAGTCAAATATATTAATACTCAAGTACAATGATATGTTTCGTTATTTATTTATGGCCAGTGCATGAGCTAGTGATAACGTGCAGTACTGTAAATTCGAGAGGTCCATGGTTTGTGTCACGTTATCCAAAACCATGCTTTGTATTTCGAGACCACAGATGTGTTATAAGAGTTAGGGTCAGTTCCCACTAATCGGATAGACTGGCCTAACAGTGGGCGGTGGTTATTCTTGACCAGCTGCTTTTTCTATAGCCTGTCTGTTTTAAAAGTAGGGACGGGTAGTGCAGATAGATCTAGTGTAGCTTTGCACGAATATTCGAAACAAACAAACATTCTAAAAATGGCGGAAGAATTTTAATGTATCAAGAAAATTGCTTTTCTTATTACAGCACTGCTTGTCATATCGCAGTTGTATTCGGACTTATTTTACCCAATATATATTTTCTCTACATACGTATTTTAACACATAGATTTTATTGACTATTACAAGTTTAGTAAAAATATATACATTAATTTTAACCGATAATAATTCATGTTAATATATATATATTTATCAGACTTTGTTCTGCCGAGTTGAAGCTACTAAAATAATTGAAAGACTAATAAAAAAGAGCTATTTCCGTAATAATTAAAATAAATTATTTATTGTTAATGAAATTCAAAATTTATTCATCAGAAAGAACGTGTTGGTAAAATAAGTCTATAGCCCGGCATGGCCAGGTAGTTAAGGCACTCGACTAGTAATCCGAGGGTCGCGGGTTCGAATCCCCATCACACCAAACATGCTCGCCCTTTCAGCTGTGGGGGCGTTATAATGTGATGGTCAATCCCACTCTTCGTTGATAAAAGAGTCGGTCATGAATACCGATGAATAGCTGCCTTCCCTGTAGTCTTACACTACTAAATAAGAGACGACTAGCACAGATATCCCTTTTGTAGCTTTGCGCGAAATTCCAAAACAAACAAAACAAAAATGTCTAGAGTACATTGTATTTTACTTTAGTGTACAAAGCTGACCAATCAAAAACATTAGTTTTGATGTTTAAAACTACAACGAAAATATTACGGTAAAAGTACTGAAAAATAGGGTTAACATTAATATCAAATTACACAGGTTAGTCCTGCACGCTAACAACGCAAATAAATGAGTTTGTGACGTAGAGAATGTGTGTTGTTGTAGTGAATTTCACATTAGTTACAATTTTTTGACAGCCCTTTGGCAAATAATATGAAGATGAAATTTCTATTTCCGGGTCTATACATGATATCTGATAAATGATTTATAAGAATAAAATTCCCCAAAGCACTTTTTAAAAACATGTTTTTCATTAGTTTAACCCTAGAATTAACGTTAAAGGGGAAGCTACGCCCGGGTGCAGCTTCTTCCCGGTTAAATCTGTAAGGAGTGTATTTAATAGTGTTTATTTGTTTTGTTACTGCTGACCCACTGGAGGACCACATTTAGTAAATTTCTTCCCCGTCGACATTGAAGTTAATTGGAACTTTCTACTTTTGTTTAATGATAAAATAAAAGATGGATTAGATGATAACGTGCAACACATTTAATTAATAAATAATTCATGTTTTAGCTACGATTTCTTACATATTTGATTTTAAGGAACAATGCTATAAATAACCCCAAGGATTTCCCTAAGAAACGTCAATTATAAACAAAATTTCAAAGCTGTTTTCTTTTCAGCATCAAACTGTATTTTGCTACTTTTTATGTATGGATAACGTCAGTATCTTCATCATAAGTGACGTAGGAAGCAAGGAGCTCGCCCCCTCACTTTTTAATTTGTTCCAATAAGAAAGCATCAGAATTAAGAAAATTACTCTGATGAAAAACAGGAGAATGTATAAACTGCAATTCAGAACCAAAATTCTTCTAGGGTCTTAAGGCGAAAGCTGGACTCCGGTCGTAATGACGGTGTCATTGGGTGTACACACATCTCGTCACTTCGCTGTGTTAAATAAATCTTGCCCCTCCCCCTTCATGTTTAATTTATCTCCTATACCTCTGCACAGAGTTAAGAGTATTAAATTTAAGACACGGTTTAGAATGCCTTGTGTAACAACCGTTACATGTAATATCTGGAGATGCTGAACTAACACGACAAAAAGGATGTATTTGTTTTAGTTTCTATTTCATGTTACGTGGTGTTCAAATTGTTTTTATACAACCAGTATTTTCTTCGAAAGCGGGAGTTTACACACTACTCATACCGAGTCCATTTAACGCACTACTCGAGGTCTTCTCACCAGATTTCTAGACAGGGTAAGCATTGCTGAGGCTCTGTTCACAGAGTCTGTAATGTTACACACTCTAAAATCGTGCAGAAGCAGTATCAGAAAACTGACTGGTTTGTGTCTTCTCCCAGCACGTGTCATTTATACATGATTTACCGCCACGTGGAAATTGTGAGCAGAGCAGCTAAATTTGAAGACGAATTATTGTGCCTCGTGAAAAGAAAAAAAACGAGTTGGGAAAATATTCCTTTCACATCCAGTACTTGAAACAGACGCTGACAAAAACCACGTATCATAATCAATGGGGAATGATTTACAAAATTCGTTTATACGCCGAATGACTTTGTTGGGTTTGTTCTGAATTTCGCGCAAAGCTACACCAGGGTTATCTGCGCTAGCCATCCCTAATTTAGCAGTGTAAGACTAGAGGGAAGGCATCTAGTCATCACCACCAACTCTTGGGCTACTCTTTTACCATGCCCCCCCGCTAGTGCAGCGGTAAGTCTACTGAATTGCAACGCTAAAATCATGGATTCGGTGGGCTCAGCAGATAGCCCAATGTGGCTTTGCTATAAGAAAACACACAAACACTTTTATCAACGAATACTGGGACTGACCGTGACATAATAACGCCTCCATAGCTGAAAGGTCGAGCATGTTTGGTGCAAAGGGGATTCAAACCCGCGACCCTCGGATTATGAGGTAAGTGCCTTAACCATCTGGCCATGCCGAGTCATGACTTTGTTATTGGTGTGAAAATCAAATAACTTTTTGTTTTGATCATAAAGTTATGGTATTCGGATTTGTGTTAACGACGAAACTAGGGTTTAAACAGTTTAATGATGAACCAGATAACGGATATCTGTTTTGGTCGTAAAAAACAAATACCACCAGTAAAATCACTGATTAACTATAGCATTATTTCTATCTCAGTTCACTCTTTCCGAAGCGCTTGGATTATTGATTTGTTAGTATTCTTTACATGTCTATTTATGCAGTTTATGTCACTTAGCGATAACCTTCAGGATGTATAAAGATAAAATTTGGGGTTCGATCCCTATGGCGGGCATCTATTCCACAGTTGGGCAACTTTGTGTTGAAATAAACAACATTTATTTAAGTTCATTGGCTTTCTTTCCCAGGTGGATCATTTGTAAATCTAGAAACTTACAATATAAAACCCCAGGGTTCGATTATCCGCAGTAGATAGAGTGAAAATAGCCCAGTGTGTAATTTTCCACCAAGAAACAACGACAAAAAATTTTTCACTGGCATTCAGAACATTGCATGATTGCAACATATATCAAGATTGCAACATTTATAATGATTTTTTATGTTCTTTAGTTTTTGTAAAAATTGATTATGAAGTGTATGCGCGAGATACAAACTGTAAAATTTAGTTAACCCTTAAATTCGCACCCTGTTTAGTGATAAATTTGGAGCTCATGACACCGGAACCAGCAGATAGACTACAGTGAATTAGGCCTCCATTACGTGAACATATAATGTCACTGACCTTTTTCACGACAGAGGTATTCAACATTATTTTTTTCCCCTTATTAGCCGGCTTATTATCTTAGGGCGCTTGACTCGTAATCTGAGGGGCGCGGGTTCGAATCTCCGTCACACCAAACATGCTTGCCATTTCAGCCGTGGGGGCGTTAGAATGTGACGGTCAATCCCACTATTCGTTGGTAAAAGAGTAGCCCAAAAGTTGACGGTGGGTGGTGATGACTAGCTACCTTCCCTCTAGTCTTACACTGCAAAATTAGGGACGGCTAGCGCTAGTAGCCCTTGTGTAGCTTTGCACGAAATTCGAAAAACAAACAAACTCTTCCCTTATAAAATATTTTTTGGACAGAAGCCTTGATTTTTTAAACGTCACATTTCCTATTTTAAAGCGTAGAAAATCAAATGAGGAACTCTATGGAAATATCAGAAAACGATCCTATACCACCTATTACTAGCAACCGCCAAGTGAAAATGTGTTTCAAACACTATTAGTACAATTAGTGTTGATGTAACCATCGTGAGATATCCACCGAAAGTAAGTTATCAAGGAAAAGAGGATAAAGAGGATTTCCAAAAGAATAGAAGAGAACCAGAAGTCAAAAGAAAAAGTTCTTCAATCTACGACAGCCAAAGCTGCTGTTATCTTGGGACTTGAAGTTAGTGATTTAGATGTTAATGAAGCTTAATTTGGACATCATCTGGTGCTGCTTCATTACAAATAAATTAAAGGTTATCTTGTGATCTCGTGTGTTTTGACTGTTGCTTCTCTTATTCAAAGATACGGGTATTGTTTGAACTAAAATATCTATGCTCATTGAAATTGTCTCTCTCTGTCAAAACAGATTAACTTTGAAAACCAGTTTGAAGGTTCTATCAAACTATGTTTGTTTGTTTGTTTTGAATTTTGCACAAAGCTACTCGAGGGCTATCTGTGCTAGCCGTCCCTAATTTAGCAGTGTAAGACTAGAGGGAAGGCAGCTAGTCATCACCACCCACCGCCAACGCTTCGGCTACTCTTTTACCAACGAATAGTGGGACTGACCGTAACATTATAACGCCTCCACGGCTGGGAGGGCGAGCATGTTTGGCGCGACTCGAGAGCGAACGCGCGACCCTCAGATTACGAAGCGCACGCCTTAACGCGCTAGGCCATGCCAGGCCCTCAAACTCTGTCACTTTGGTATTAGATTTGAAATCTTTGGATCAAAATCTAGGCTACAAAAATTAAATGTGAAAACGTAGTACTACCAGATCTGATTATGTGAAGGTATCTCGCCAAATTTTAACGATTTTAGCCTCAATAAGTCACGTATTCAGGATTAGAATATCTGACTGCGTATATCTTCTATTTATATCTACACATCTCTTCTCCTGTCACATTACAGGTTTATCTTTTCCATTTGTGTGTTGTACTGTCTATTCGACTGTTCACGGCCCGGCATGGCCAGGTAGTTAACGCTCGACTCGTAATCTGAGGGTCGGGGGTTCGAATCCCCGTCACACCAAACATGCTCGCCCTTTCAGCCGTGAGGGCGTTATAATGTTACGGTCAATCCCACTATTCGTTGGTAAAAGAGTAGCCCAAAAGTTGGCGGTGGGCGATGATGATTAGCTGATTTCCCTCTAGTCTTACGCTGCTAAATTAGGGACGACTAGCACAGATAGCCATCGAATATCTTTGCGCGAAATTCAAAACAAACCAAACAAACCAATCGACTGTTAACTCGTTTGCCTAAGCATGTGGTTAATGACTCATCATTTGGTTTGTTTAAACAGTCGATAATCAAATCGTTGATCGGATATTTCTAACTTGCTAATAAAATAACTAAAATGTAGAATACTTAATTTACTTCTTATGAGCAAGATGACCTAGGTGACTATTACCGATACAGAGAGACACGATAATCATGACTGAGAGACAGACAAGGCATGAGACTACAGAAGGAGAGACAAAGTCTTACGAGATAGGTAAGTAGGGAGAGATGTTCAGAAACAGACAAACTGAAAAGTAAGGCAGACAGAAGGATAGATAAGTAAGACAGACAGAAAGATACAGAAGCAAAGAGAGAAAGAAAACTTATAATTAGATAGAAAAGAGAAATGGTGAACAAGATAAGAGACACTGAGAAATAAAGACTCAGGGAAAGAGGTGTAAGAACAAGGCTAGAGATAAGAATATATAGGTAGAAACAGGTTAGAGATAAGGAGAGAAAGAGAGAGAGACGAGGAGTCAGAGATAGGGACATATTGAGAATGACTGGACAGGAAGAGAAAAACTAGAAGATGGACAGACGAGAAGACAAAGAGGGAAAATAATGTACGAGAGATAATCAGAAATGGAGTAAAAGTGAATGAAAATAAACAGAAAAAACAAAAAGAGAGAAACTGACCGGGAATTAAACAGAAAGAAATGAGGAAGACTGGAAATGGACACACACTAGTAGAGATAAGGAGAAAGAAACATCGAATGACTGGAAAAAGACACATTACAGGAGACACAAGCCAAAACGGATAAAGAATGGCCGGAAATAGACACACACCAGGAAGGATAAGTAGAAAGGAATGGAGAATAACTGGAAATAGGCATACACCATTATGGATAGGTAGAAAGAAATGGAGAATGACTGGAAATAGGCATACACCATTAGGAATAGGTAGAAAGAAATGGAGAATGACTGTAAACAGACACACAACAGGAGGGATAGGCAGGCTGAAATATAATGAGATACAGAGAAGACGGATCATAAAATAAAGAGGGAGAAAGGCTGAGAAGAAAACAGGCAGAGTAAGAGATTCAGGAGAAGAGTTAGATTACGAGATAACGACATTAGAAGAGAAGACATTATGGGAAAGAAAGAGAAAGCGTAGCTAAAAGACGAAATACAGGAGAGACAGGAGAAGAAAAAAGACCAACTAAGAGACAGACAGACTTAGAGAGATTATTATTTGTTGACTTCATCAAACGACTGCTGGTGCACAAATTAAAAGTACTAAAGCGAATTTGTTTTACTTCCGCTTGAACAAGCATGATATGATGAAAAAATAAAAGAGCGCTTGTTACCGATAAAAGCTCATTACTGGTGACCGTTTTCCATTCAAACCCCAAGGGGCATTAGTGATTTGTTGTTCTGAAGCCTTCTAAGTTTTGGTTTTTCTCCTCGCTCTGTTTTGAAGAACATAGATCAATAAATATACACGTGAAGCTAATACTGACTTGTTTGAAAAAGCAGGCCTACCAGTAGCTATCAGTGCTTACCATTATTTAACAAAATGCTTCTTTTCGCCAATACGTGAAAATGATTTTTCAATTTACAACTTTTTTAATGGATTTTACAGGAAAATCTCGGTTTTGACACGACAGAAAATGAATGAACTGTTTTCAGTAATTACAACGTTAAAGATCTTTAGGCTTATTACTTTTTATTTTAGTCTTATTTTCCATAATTTTCAAGTAAATGATTTGGAAAATACGATGTGGAAGACTAAGTGAACTAAACAATTTAAGTATCTGTTGTAGAGGACAAAGTTACACAATGGGTTATTTGCACTCTTCCCACCGCGACTTTTTAACCTTATAAGCCCACTTAAGTATCTCTGTATCGTTTATTTGTTTTGAATATTCATTTCAGGATGTACAGGGAGGGGGGGAGGACGGCATGGCCAGATGGTTAAGGCACTCGATTAGAAATCCAACGGTCGCGGGTTCGAATCCTCGTCACGCCAAATATGTTCGCACTTTCAGCCGTGAGGGCGTTATAAAGTAACGGTCAATCCCACCATTCGTTGGTAAAAGAGTAGCCCAAGAGTTGGTTACCTTTCTTCTAGTCTTACACTGCTAAATTAGGGACGGCTAGCGCAGATAGCCCTTGAGTAGCTTTGCGCGAAACTTAAAAACAAACGAGACAAAAGATTAAAGACATGTTATCACATGCATTATGTATGAAAATTAAAATATAAATATACAGAGTGTTCGGAAAGTCACTGTGCCCTTATATATTTATTAACAGACATGTTTCAATATGGAATACAGGAGGTAAATATGAATGACAAGTGACCCCTGTTGGCTCAATACAGGCCTGGATCCTTCGTATTTTGTTTCTAAACACCGCTATCAGTTGCTGGCTTGAAATAGACATATGATTACAAAACTACACAGTGAATTTCCGAACTCCCTGTACTTTTACAGCCAAAACATTAATAGCAACGTATAATTTTGTTTCTTCAATTTCTAGTCAAATAATTATTCAGGAGAGTTTAAAAGAACGTATACATGATACGGTAAGGTAAACGTAATTGCTGGATGTTTGTACGTTTTCTGAAAATAGTACGCTAATAAAAATTGATGTAAAACATGATGAACTTATTTAAGGAAGTAATTTAAAACAGAAATAATAAATAACACAAGTTAATAAAATATATACCATCAATATAACCAGTTACAGAGGATTGCTAAACGGAGACTTTGTTTTATGGTCAGTAAGTAAAATACATTTTGTTTTTACGCAAATATACACGAGGACTTTTAACGCTAGTCGTCGCTAATTCTGAAATATTAAACTAAACGGTAGGCAGCTAATCACCTCCATCCACCACGAACTTTAGAGCTACTCTTGTTAGGCTAAATAGTTGTATATCACAATCTTTCTTATTATAAAATTCCCATGGCTCCAAAATGAGGAGTGCTATTTTATTTTTACGGGACGCGAATTTAAAATTAGGGACGGGTACAGCCCTTACGTAGCTTTGCGCGAAGTCTAACAATTAAATAAGTTTTTTTCTACTTCCAACCAGTAAACGAATGTAGGCCAAAGAACATGCAACAACACTGCTTTAGTGAAGAAAAATTGTTTGAAATAAATTATTTACTCGCAAGAGGTCGCTATATATGATTCATATTAATAAATTTGTTGTATTTTTTCATATTTACTTGTAGATAAATACCAGGATTATTGTGTGTTAATATCGATTGAATTCAGTCATCTTTGTTTTTGTTTTAAAAATTCAGGTAAAAGCAGATGCAAGATACACGAATACAATAAATATATGTTTACGACACATGAATACAATAAGTATATGTTTACGACACATGAATATAATAAATATATGTTTACCACACACAAATACAATAAATATATGTTTACGACACATGAATACAATAAGTATATGTTTACGACACATGAATACAATAAATATATGTTTACCACACACAAATACAATAAATATAAGCTTACGACACACGAATACAATAAATATATGTTTACGGCACATGAATACAATAAATATATGTTTACCACACATGAATACAATAAATATGCGTGTAAGATTTCAAAATAAGTTGTTCTCCACTCAGTTTCTCACCTTATAACTGTGTGGACGAATCCTTTTCTTTATGTTCTAGTATGAGAACATCACGAACATCTCTACAGAAGACCAATCAACACCGAAATGTTTTCTGTACAGATCAAACCATCCATATAAGGTAAAAATAACCATTATCAGATGACTACACTGAAGAGCTAAGAAAAATTGTAGTGGTAACACCCTAACACAGGAAACTCTGCAGTTAAAGGAAGCAGGAATGGCTATCTATCCAAAGTACCAAAAGAAAAACTGGTGTGTTATAAACTCTTAAAAATAAAATACGACTTCACTATCACATTCACCCTGTTCATCCCACAGGTCAGCTGTAGGAAAAACTTCTTGAATCAAACTCAGGACAAAACAAGCCACACATTAAAAAACTTTTAAATAAAAAAAAGTTTACGAAATTCTCTGTACCAATGGACACACATCTCAGCAAAATAAGCAGTCCTCTGAAAGAAAGACAAAAAATAAAAGATGCAGTCTGCTTCACAAAGACTGACAGCTATGCCACAGAAGTATTTAATGTCACCACCAGTCTCTTAACAGTTTTTGTTTTCTTATGGCAAAGCCACATCGGGCTATCTGCTGAGCTCACCGAGAGGAATAGAACCCCTCATTTTAGCGTTGTAAATCCGTAGTCTTACCGCTGTACTAGCGGGGGCATCTCTTAACAGACTGGTAAAAGAGAGACCAAACAACGAAGTTTTATTCCCTGAAAATAAAATAATCATTATATATATAAGAACCCAAACTCCATCAATCAATAAATAACAAGGACTAAACATTAATATACTTACTTCATCTACCTAAAATCTCTAATAAAAGACCATGCATATCAATCAATTTCTCTAAGAAGACCGCGTTCAACAACCAAACAGAATAACACAAAGAAACAGAGCACCCATTTCACATCTATAGTCACTTCTTTTATTTTTCTTCCAGCATTCCTCAACTTTATATAATTTACGTTGATGGCAAAAACTTCTCTCTTCCAAACACATATTATTCACTTGCTAACGATATTACATAATGGAGTATTTCAACCAGCCTACTGTGTGCAACCGGTAAAACATTCCTCATATTACTACATTATTCTTTAACTTTTTCCTTAACCATAAAATTCCTGAACCTCTTATTCGATGAAATACATAAATAACAAGTAACAACTTTGTGTCCACATATATTCCAAATGATAAACTTTTTACCAAGCATCGTTCAACGACAAGATGGATGTAATAGCGCTACTATTTAGTCTCTGGGCAAGGCCTTTATACGCCCTAATTTTTGATATGGTTGCACGGCAACCTTATCTATGACTGATGTCCCTTCCCTAGTTTCCAAGTTCTCAAAAGTAAAAGTTTAAAACAAAGTCACGAGATTGCCACGCTATACGCCACTCAATCTCTTCTATTCGAATACCAATCTCGTACGAAGAAAGGAGAATAAAAAATAAATAAACAGGCCTGATATTTCTCCTGCATCTCCTTTACTCCTATGGATAAAATCAACTCTCGGTATAACATCTGTAAACAGTTTCTTTAGATCTTACCGCTCATGTGAACTTTAATTATTTTTACTTTTCTATTTCCACTGTCACTAGAAATATTACACACTTATCATCCTGTTCTTTAGCTCCAGCAAAGTCGCTTTGAACTACTTGTTTAGTCAGCGGTACCCATACTATATTAATTTTAAAGAGGCTGCTCTCCGTCTGAGTGGCTTTAAAGGGTTATTTGACATCTACTTCAACACACACACATACATCAAAGCTGATGAAGATAAAAGAAACATTCTGAAACGTTGTTGAGTTTACCAATCAGAAGGTAACAAGTTCGTGGAAATATATCAAAACATCATAACCAAAGATCTGTCTCCAAACGTCTTCAAAGAACAGGCTCTTAACTTTTATTCACTAGTTTTAATTGTTATGTGAATGCTGGTTCAATAATTTCTTTTAAAATTTCATAACAAAGTTGTGAAACAAAATTAAGAATTCATTTCCTCATGTGATGTCAAACTGTTCTACAAACCTCCTTCATGAAACATTTCGCTGTGTGACAAAAGTAAAAATACATCATTTATCAATGTATTTTAAAACACATTTCTTGTAGCCTTATTACCAATATAACTAGATTGTTTTAAAATCAACATCCAAAGCAATTTATGCCAATTTATTTAAAACAGATATTCAGCACAATTTTAATGTTAAGTGGCATTAACCTTCGTCATGTCACCCAGGACAGGTCATCCTCCTTGTTGTGTAACCTATGTTATATCACCCAGGACAGATCATCTTCCTTGTTATGTAACCTTTGTTATATTACCTGGGTATTGTTATTCTCCTTGTTATGTAACCATTGTTATATTACCTGGGTTTAGTTATTCTCCTTGTCATGTAACGATTGTTATATTACCCGAGCTTAGTTATTCTCCTTGTTATGTACCCATTGTTATATTACCTGGGTTTAGTTATTCTCCTTGTTACATAACTATTGTCATATTACCCGGGTTTGGTCATTTTCCTTGTTATAATACATTGTTATATTACCCAAGTTTTTCATTCCCTTTGTTATGTAACCATTGTTATATGACCCACATTTGGTCATCTTTGTTATGTTATATTGCCCGGGTTGAGTCATTCCACTTGTTATAGAACTATTGTTATATTATCCGGGTTCAGTCATTCTACTTGTTATGTAACCATTGTTATATTACCCGAACTTAGTTATTCTCCTTGTCATGTAACCATTGTTATATTACTCGAACTTAGTTATTCTCCTTGTTATGTAATCACTGTTATATTACTCAAACTTAGTTATTCTCCTTGTTATGTAACCATTGTTATATTACCCGAACTTAGTTATTCTCCTTGTTATATAACAATTGTTATATTACCCGAACTTAGTTATTCTTCTTGTTATGTCACCATTGATATATCACCTTGGTTTAGTTATTCTCCTTGTTATGTAACCAGTGTTATATTACCCGAACTTAGTTATTCTCCTTGTTACATAACTATTGTCATATTACCCGGGTTTGGTCATTTTCCTTGTTATAATACCATTGTTATATTACCCAAGTTTTTTCATTCCCTTTATTATGTAACCATTGTTATATGACCCACGTTTGGTCATCTTTGTTATGTTATATTGCCCGGGTTGAATCATTCTACTTGTTATATAACTATCGTTATATTATCCGGGTTCAGTCATTCTACTTGTTATGTAACCATTGTTATATTACCCGAACTTTGTTATCCTCCGTGTCATGTAACCATTGTTATAATACCCGAACTTAGTTATTCTCCTTGGTATGTAACCATTGTTATATTACCCGAACTTAGTTTTCTCCTTGTTATGTAACCATTGTTATATTACCTGAGTATTGTTATTCTCCTTGTTATGTAACCATTGTTATATTACCCGAACTTAGTTATTCTCCTTGTTATGTAACCATTGTTATATTACCCGAACTTAGTTATTCTTGTTGTTATGTCACCATTGATATATTACCTGGGTTTAGTTATTCTCCTTGTTATGTAACCAGTGTTATATTACCCGAACTTAGTTATTCTCCTTGTTACATAACTATTGTCATATTACCCGGGTTTGGTCATTTTCCTTGTTATAATACCATTGTTATATTACCCAAGTTTTTTCATTCCCTTTGTTATGTAACCATTGTTATATTACCCAAGTTTTTTCATTCCCTTTGTTATGTAACCATTGTTATATGACCCACGTTTGGTCATCTTTGTTATGTTATATTGCCCGGGTTGAGTCATTCTACTTGTTATATAACTATCGTTATATTATCCGGGTTCAGTCATTCTACTTGTTATGTAACCATTGTTATATTACCCGAACTTTGTTATTCTCCGTGTCATGTAACCATTGTTATATTACCTGGGTTTAGTTATTCTCCTTGTTATGTAACCATTGTTATATTACCTGGGTTTAGTTATTCTCCTTGTCATGTAACCATTGTAATATTACCTGAACTTAGTTATTCTCCGTGTCATGTAACCATTGTTATATTACCCGAACTTAGTTATTCTCCTTGTTATATAACCATTGTTATATTACCCGAACTTAGTTATTCTCCTTGTTATGTAACCATTGTTATATTACCCGAACTTAGTTATTCTCCTTGTTATATAACCATTGTTATATTACCCGAACTTAGTTATTCTTCTTGTTATGTCACCATTGATATATCACCTTGGTTTAGTTATTCTCCTTGTTATGTAACCAGTGTTATATTACCCGAACTTAGTTATTCTCCTTGTTACATAACTATTGTCATATTACCCGGGTTTGGTCATTTTCCTTGTTATAATACCATTGTTATATTACCCAAGTTTTTTCATTCCCTTTGTTATGTAACCATTGTTATATGACCCACGTTTGGTCATCTTTGTTATGTTATATTGCCCGGGTTGAATCATTCTACTTGTTATATAACTATCGTTATATTATCCGGGTTCAGTCATTCTACTTGTTATGTAACCATTGTTATATTACCCGAACTTTGTTATCCTCCGTGTCATGTAACCATTGTTATAATACCCGAACTTAGTTATTCTCCTTGGTATGTAACCATTGTTATATTACCCGAACTTAGTTTTCTCCTTGTTATGTAACCATTGTTATATTACCTGAGTATTGTTATTCTCCTTGTTATGTAACCATTGTTATATTACCCGAACTTAGTTATTCTCCTTGTTATGTAACCATTGTTATATTACCCGAACTTAGTTATTCTTGTTGTTATGTCACCATTGATATATTACTTGGGTTTAGTTATTCTCCTTGTTATGTAACCAGTGTTATATTACCCGAACTTAGTTATTCTCCTTGTTACATAACTATTGTCATATTACCCGGGTTTGGTCATTTTCCTTGTTATAATACCATTGTTATATTACCCAAGTTTTTTCATTCCCTTTGTTATGTAACCATTGTTATATTACCCAAGTTTTTTCATTCCCTTTGTTATGTAACCATTGTTATATTACCCAAGTTTTTTCATTCCCTTTGTTATGTAACCATTGTTATATGACCCACGTTTGGTCATCTTTGTTATGTTATATTGCCCGGGTTGAGTCATTCTACTTGTTATATAACTATCGTTATATTATCCGGGTTCAGTCATTCTACTTGTTATGTAACCATTGTTATATTACCCGAACTTTGTTATTCTCCGTGTCATGTAACCATTGTTATATTACCTGGGTTTAGTTATTCTCCTTGTTATGTAACCATTGTTATATTACCTGGGTTTAGTTATTCTCCTTGTCATGTAACCATTGTAATATTACCTGAACTTAGTTATTCTCCGTGTCATGTAACCATTGTTATATTACCTGGGTTTAGTTATTCTCCTTGTTATGTAACCATTGTTATATTACCTGGGTTTAGTTATTCTCCTTGTCATGTAACCATTGTAATATTACCTGAACTTAGTTATTCTCCTTGTCATGTAACCATTGTTATATTACCCGAACTTTGTTATTCTCCTTGTTATGTAACCACTGTTATATTACCCAAACTTAGTTATTCTCCTTGTTATGTAACCAGTGTTATATTACCCGAACTTAGTTATTCTCCTTGTTATGTAACCAGTGTTATATTACCCGAACTTAGTTATTCTCCTTGTTAAGTAAGTGTTATCGAAATTGGTCTGGTGTAACTGCTAATAATGACTGTACCTTACACTGTGCCAAAAAAAAAACGCCTGTTTCGGTGTTGTTGTTTTTACTTTTAATAAGATCTGTTCTCACATGATCACTATTCTATGTACAATGTAAAGTAATTAATATTTATTGTGTACAATGCAGTGAGAATGTCATATTCCACGTATCATCATGTATATTATATGTATGGATAATAATATGCAATAAGTCAAAATTTTCGATGTAAAAAACAACCCTCAATAGTTTAAGTTGTCACGAGTGACTTTAGTCATGGAACTTTTATTTTTCTAACTCATGACTCTGAAGAAAAATAAAGTGTATTTTTGTTTATTTTCATACTTTATATACCCAGCTCTTACTTTTGTTCTTCCACGTTAGATTTTAATACAATCTATCGTATTGAATTCCCTCTCAAAAGTTGTTCAACAACAAGAATGTCAATAAAAAGTAAAGGGAAACCCCCACTCAGTAATAAGTTGCTGTACATTGTCTTTAAATGTTATCAGATTTTTATAATTGTATATAACTTATATAACAACAAGTTAGACATTCATTCCTCCAGTGGTTCAACGGTAAGTCTGCACGCTTATTAATTAATTAATCAAATGCAAACATCCAGAGTGATTCTTAAGCATCAAATTAACGTTCACGGAGAACATTATTTTGAAACCAAAGCATTCGTCATATTTAACAGTTGTTTGTTTACATCAGTGGAACACAAACTCTTTTGTCGACACCCAAACTTTCACTCTCTTACGGCAAGTAAACATTCAAGTACAAACGTTAAATAACGGCTTATATAAAAAAAAATCACCCGCTAGTACAGCGTTAAGTCTACGGATTTACAACGCTAAAATTATGGGTTCGATTCCCCTTGGTGGACTCAGCAGATAGCCTCATGTGGCTTTGCTATAATGAAACACACACATATATAAAAAACGTAAATTAAAAAACAACTACTTCTATTAAACCAATGAACGCTCGACTTAAAAACCAACAGTTTGATATACACTTTCATGGGATCATAAGGTGCTTTAAACAGTTGTAACGTTGAATTAGTACAGCTTTCTTAAAGTCACTTGTTTATAGATAGATCTATATTGCGAGATTATAAAACTCACATTTAAAACCAAACTAGAGAAATGCTAACAATACAGTTTTATCAAAGGACTGGAAGTGACGTAATTATTGAGTTAATTTGTTTGTTTCGTTCAAAGTTCACGAGGGGCAACTAGACTTGTCATCTCAAACTTCGAACTGACAGACTAGAACAGTTTCTCAACCTCTTTGGGGGGGGGGTAGCACGTTCAGGCGGTTGAAGCATTATAATGTGACAGTCAGTTCTACTATTCGTTGTTAAAAGAGTAGCCCAAGAGTTGGCGGTGTGTGGTGATGGCTAGCTACCTTCCCTCTAGTCTTTCACTGCTAAAGTATAGATGGCTAACGCAGATGGCCTTCGTGTAATTTTCTGTGAACATCCAAACAAACAAACTCGGCCGGTGTGCTGCCGCTAACCAAGTTGTGCCACGTATTTCCACATTTTATTAGTAATTTTATCTAACTTTATTTTAGTGGTTAGACTCGTTAGTGTTGCTTTAAAAAATAAAATAAAATATCTGAAATCTCTTCATGTAGAAATAAGCATAATCGAGCTTCAAATGGAGTGTCTGTGTGTAGCGAAACAGACCGAAGTATCCTACTACTAATAATTAATAATACATGTATAATCTAAAGTTTTAAATACATTTTTGCACTGCTGTATCTTATGGTATACCTTAATGTTTTAAGCTATATGTGGTGTGTCGTTGGACCGAAAAGGTTGAGAAACACTAGACTAGAGGAGAGACTGTTGGTCAACAGACCACATGCCAACTACTGAACTCCTTCAGTCATGTTAAACGAGTTGACCAGCATTCTTAATACGGTCCCAAAGTGCAGAGCAATTTTGTTCTTATTTCTGCGTTAACGAAATACGAACCATGGACCCACGGATCCACAGTTCCAGCAAGCTAAGCACTGAGTCACGCCCACGTTAGCGTAATAATGATAAAAAAGAACTAAGTCATTTTTAGACAGAAATTACAGCGGTGGTAAGCCTGAGGGTTTTCTAACATAAAAATCGGATTCCGATACCTGTGGTGGGTACAACACAGATAGTTTCTGTGGTTTTATGCTTAATAGCAGCCATATAAAATCTTAAGATATAAAGTTAAATAATCGATAATCTGGGAAAACAGTAGCATATGCGATTACTATCTGTAGTAACCTTCAGGTTTTTTAGTTTGGGTTGAAAATATATATTCCATGTATTGCGTAATTTAAATGAAGGTTCTCCTAAAACATTGTAGTTTCACAAGCTCACATATATGTATTATAGAATGTTTAGATAAATTATTTTCACTTTTATTCTGGAAAACGAGAAAGTTGACCAGACAGCCCATGAACAAAAGATAAGCCATCGACTTGAAATTTAGTGGAATGTATCAAATAACATATGAAGGGTGATTTCAGTTAGAACTATTATTATATCTAAATAATTTTTCTATCAACTTTTAACGTATTGCATCATGTAAATAAGTTTATTTTAAACATGTTATTATAGCATTATTTTCTTTGCAATCCAAGTCAGTTGAACTTTCGACATTTTACAATACGAATAAACAGAACGATATCAAATAAATAATTTGCCATATACACTGCTGGCCAAAATCTTAAAGCCAATGAACATAAAGAAAAAATATGCATTTTGCGATGTTAGACTAAACCACTTATTTGAGTAGAGCTTCGAAAGATGAAAATAAGAAAAGGGAAAATAAAAATAAAAACTTTTTTAGCATTTAATAGGAAAAATGTGAACATTATGAAATTAGCCTAAATACTAGCTGGTCAAAAGTTTAAGACCATACCAAAAAGAAGTCCTAAACAGTGTAGGAAATGCCTAACAAGAGGTCTCAGTGATGAGTTGCACGACCGTCATTACGAATGACGTTATTAGCCATGAAAAAGTCCTTTGTCCTGCGGGCATTGTGTATTGTAGCGTTGTCCTGCTGAAAAATCCAGCCATTTCCACACAAACGAGAGCCTTCATTCAATAACGATGATCTCTCCAACATGCCAATGTGGCAAGCTGCTGTTTGACGCCCCTGTATAACCTGAAGCTTTATTGTTCTATGGAAGGAGAAAGCAACCCCAGATCATGATGGAACTTTCTCCACTGTATCGTGTAGAAAATGTCTCCGGTTGGATATCCTTATCGTGCCAGTAACGTTAAAAGCCATCTGGACCATCCAGGTTAAATTTTTTCTCATCAGAGAACAAACCTTCGACGTCCCATGTTTGGTGCTTCTCACAAAGTTTAACCGAGCTGTTTCTGTCGTCCACTTTCTAAAGCCTTTCTCTCGTAGATGCCGTCTTGTTGTTCTTGAGCTCCATTCTGCGTCCGTAAGGGCCTTAATCTGGTTCGACGATCGGCTGATGTCTTGCCGGACAACCCGTCGAATCCTTCTGCTCAACGCCCGCGAAATTTTCTTGGGCCGACCACTTAAAATTCTCGTTCCGTATACCTCAGGGTCTTTTAAGAAATTTACAACAGCAGTTTTACTACGCCCAATCTCACCAGCGGTGGTACATTGAGAGAGATCTTGCTTTTGCAGCTCGACAATTCTGTCACTTTCAAACTCTGTCAACTTTTTAACCTTTGTCATGTTTTTACCCAATGTAACACAGAAAATTTCAGTGGGAGATTTTGACAACGCTAATGCTCGAACACAAATGACTAAATTTCGTTACGTGTTTACCGATTAACGCTTCGTTTCAGTGTGGTCTTAAACTTTTGACCAGCTAGTATTTAAGCTAATTTCATAGTGTTCATATTTTCCCTATTGAATGCTTATTTTTTTATTTTTTCCCCTTTTCTTATTTTCATCTTTCGAAGCTCTACTCAAATAAGTGGTTGAGTCTAACAACGCAAAATGCATATTTTTTCTTTGTGTTTATTGGCCTTTAGATTTTGGCCAGCAGTGTATGTGGTGCTAGTTATGTTTGAAAACAAGAAATGCTGAAGAAGAGGAGAGAGAGGGAGTAAAGTGACCAGTCGTCACAGTTCCACAAAATATCTGTATATTATTGGAATTGTTTCATACATTAATAACCTCAGAGCCATCACGACATATCTGTATATTATTGTTTCATACATTAATAACCTCAGAGCCATTACGACATATCTGTATATTATTGTTTCATACATTAATAACCTCAGAGCCATTACGACATTAGCTTCTCTACATCTTTGAAACACACTTAAAAAATTAATTGATGGGGTAGCAGGTCCCTCACCTACCTCTATACTTAACTAAACAAAAATTTATTTAAATATATATTTGAATTTACATATATTATTATTATTTATCTATAACGAAGTGAGTCGCGCCATCACATAATGACGCCAGTTCAAGTGCTCGTTCAAAGCGAAATATAACTTCAAAGTACAACATATGATTGATTATTTGGAATTAAGCACACAGCTACAGAATGAGCTATCTGTGCTCTGCCCACCATAGGTATCGGTGTGAGTCCGCAGACTAACCCACTAGCGGTACAACATATGAAAAAAAAAAAAAGATATTGATGTAAGTTAGTTTCTCGTGATAAAAAATAAATAATAATTTAAAAAATATATATCTGTTACTATAAATAATCAGTTATCAATACCATCTGATCAAATCAAGCTCCCTCCATGGATCAGAAATAAAATATTAACACGGTTATTAATGAAGCTAATTTATACATTAGTCCTTCTGTAAGTATGCAATATCATAAAATACATTCACAATTATTAGAACTCATTGATTCATCAGTCGAATAACATTATTACTAAGCATATTTCTGGCGTTAAGCTCAATAATATAATTCGAGGTTTGGGCCCGTAGGAAGCTTAGAAGTAAGATAACCCACTGCGTAGCTTTTCACTTTGGCCAGATGGGTTAAGGCGCTCGACTTGTCATCTAAGGGTCGCGGGTTCGAATCTCCGACACACCAAACATGCTCGCCCCTTAAGCCGTGGGGGCGTTATAATGTTACGATCAATCCCACTATTCGTTGGTAAAAGAGTAGCCCCAAGAGTTGGCGATGGGTGGTGATGACTAGCTTCCTGCCCTCTAATTTTACACTGCTAAATTAGAGACGGCTAGCGCAGATAGCCCTCGTGTAGCTTTATGCGAAATTAAAACAAAACAAACAAACAAGCTTTACACTTTAAAACAAAGAAATGAGATTCGTACAAGTGAAAATAGTTCTGAAATCTATATATTATTATTAATAAAATATAGACATAACAAATAAATGAAAAGTAATAAAACACACACATGCATATATATGCAAAATATTTTAACCAATACTGTTAATGAAACCAGTATTCAAAACACGATATAAGAAAAACTTGATGGAGCATGTGGTGTTGGTATCATTAGTTAACAACTCAACTGAAGAAAAGGGTTAAAGCCACATAAAGATTTTGATATTAATTCAACAGTCCTGATGCGCCAAGAAAATTAGTGATTGCAAGCATTAGAAAACAAACAAAACTTCTCCAAGTCATATCACAACGTGAGCAGACATGAGATAAACCACTGATTGGCAAGACCACTCACTCATACCACGATTCGCCTTGATGACGTGCATGCATACCATACTGCTTAATTAATGTGTAAAGTAGAACCTAGGGCTTGTATCACTAAAGGCGGCACAAAAACATCTTATTCGTGTAAAATTTTTGAGAAAAATTCGCCAGTTTTTAAGGTCGTTAGTATGGTTGGAATTTACTGGTCATACGTCGAGGTTAGGTTATTAAGACTGAAGATATAAAACATGGACATGAGGACAGGGAACGTCTTTAGTTTGTTTTAATGCTAGCCGTCCCTAATTTAGCAGTGAAAAAAAATTACTTGTATAGGTTTATGATTTACCCAACTTGAATTTTTTTGGCCTAAAACATTATTTTCTTTTGAACAGATAAAGGGTTATAAAGTAAACTTAATATCTGGAGATAAAGAGTTGATAAAAGGTAAAAATAGGATGTCACTTAAACTGGTTATTTTCAACAATAATTCCGCTTGTTTTCCTAAAACAGATGGACTTCAACAAGCACGATTTCCAACTTTCATATATTCCCCCACCACACACATATATCTAGTTCTGTAGCTTATGTAAAGTATATTCTCTGATGGCACAAAAAATCACAACACAAAGAAAGAAAGAAATTTATAGAAAAACTTGTGATCGTTAGAGTAATTATTATAATATTTGGTACAACTATATTGATAACTTGTGATCGTTAGAGTAAAGAGAACTGTATCTGGTACAACTAAAGAGATGTAGAAAGAAAACTAAAGGAACGGACGAGGTTTCTTTAACCAAACAGTGAGAACAGACGCATCCCTTACGGACGGCTGTTACTGTACAGAAAATTTGATACTGTTTCTAAATAAACAGGTTAATAATATAGCCCTAGTGTTAAAGATCAGATATTTACCTGATTAGTTTAAAGGCAGGTTACAAGAAGTATCGCTTATCTATTTGTTTACACATTTGTAAGGAATTTTTACACAAGATAAACAGCTGGAAACTCACATATCAAGTTGTGTTTCGCTTATATTTTTAACAGAACTAAATTATCTGAAATAGGTCTTTTCACGTGAATTACGTATCGGGGAAGGACGAAGGTTCGTTACAACCTCCAGGAAGGAGAGATTTCAACAGCTGGTCCTGACAACATGCATCATAATCCATGTTCGACTATTTCCCATGATTCATTTCGCAATATAAAAATCTACCCAGTGCAGAAGCAAATGACATCTAATTCTGTGACATACCGCGGCGGCTTACCTATTATTGATTCGTCTGCACAAATAGCTTATACGGCTAACTTCTGTAACTGTGAGTAAAAAAGACAAGCTAAATCTAGCAGTGGCTAAGATTCATAAAGCACGCGATTTTTATATTTGTCATTTTAAATCTTTGCGAATAGAACAAAGAACATGTTCTAAAATCCAATAGGGACAAAACTAACTTTAGACCTTTAGTTGTATTTCACGCTGTTACTAAAACCAATGTCTGACTAGAAGCAACATATCTTTGTTTATTAAGAAAGCGCGCGCGCACACACACACAAACAAGAATTTGACATTCAATGAACACGATGGAACTAACAAACCTCGGAACACGTTGAAACTAACAAACTAACAGAATATATTTGCTCTTCTAATCTTCTCAACAAAACATAATGTTTTAGACTGAAACAATATTTTAATTTAAATGTTTCTTGGGCCGGACAAGGAAGAACATCGCCATATAAAAGTTATCAACTCCCCCAGTGTCAGTGTGTAGATACGAGCGAAGAGATAAAAACAACAACAAAAACACTCCCAGTTAATTTACGTCTCAACAAGAAAAGCGACTACCTAACGGTGTTAGGATGATCTGTCAGGCAAAGCTCGAATAAACTAAAGGGGTACACTCAAGTTTGTTTGTTTTGAATTTCGCGCGCATACCTAGCAGTGTAAGACTAGAGGGAAGGCAGCGAGTCATCACCACCCAGTTTGACTTTTACCAACTTGGTGGGATTGACTGTTACATATAACGCCCACACGGCTGAAAGGACGAGCGAACGCAACCCTCAGAAGTCGAGTGTCTTTCAAATCTTTGAAAACTACACTGATCTTTCATTTTAAACAGTTTCGATTTTCTTAATTTCGTATTTGAAATTGCGTGAAACTTTCTGTAATTTCTGACAAATGTTACTTCTGCGATTTTTGTTTTAACAGAGATTTCTAAAGTGATTGTTCTCAAATATATACATACGATCTCCAGTTGTTCTTAACAGTTGTCATTTAAAGTATCTTATATTTTACAAAACGTTTCTGAAAAACTGTGATATCTAACACTAAACCCTAGGAAGTTTGAATTCCAAACTATATGTTTTATAAGATTTTACTAAATTAATGCTTCTTTAACTTTCTAGAGCTACGGTTAATCCCGAGATTGGAAATTACAGCACAAAACGACTTTATTTTTAGGAGGACTTACTACATGTAAGCGCGTTATACATTTTATAAGCCCAGTCTAATCAGTAGTACATACAGTCCAACAAGGACTAGTTAGTGTGAAATGGAAATCCTAGGGTCTAAGGTTCACGTCTCGTTCCAGCAAAATTGCGCTTAAACTTTGGGTCGGAGGGTGCTTTAAGATATTGAAGATTAGAGTAGCTCAAGTGTTGGCGGTGAATGCTATTGATAAGCTGTCTTCCATCTAGTCTATCAGTTCAAAGTTTTACGCAGATAACCACTGTGTAGAAATGCGAGAATATTTGAAATTGACAAACAGTCCTACTAGTCCCAGGTTAATTACTTCTATTGGACTATATCGTGTTGACAACGGCGGAGAATCACACAGACAAAATAAGACGTGATAAGAACAGTTACGGGCTTAACATGGGTAAAAGTAATAATAATATCATATTAGGTATTTGGTATTGAATTTTATAAACAAAAATTCTCAGAAATACTGAAACACTCAATCATGTCTGAACAAACCTTAAAATCCCAGCAGGTAAAGCCGCTGAGTGTAAAAACGAAAACTGACAGAAGTGCGAGTTTTAATTATAAGTTCAACACTAATTTAGCTTATCTTAATTATATTACAAGTGTTCAATGTGTGTCTAATATTCCTTTAGTTACTTTGTTCTAAAACTACAAGTATTTTCCGTTGGTCGTTTGAAACGACCAGCGAACTCGAGGAGATTATTAGGTTAAAATGACAAGTAATTACAAGTAGCGCTTTAAATTTAAAAGTTCATTAATTTTTAACAGGATTAATTTATATGCCAAAGTGTCAAGTTCAAAAAGTGTATGACCGGAATAAATAAATACAATTGTTTTTGTTTCTTTACAGGCT